>NW_005841956.1:288378-303352 GCF_000455745.1 Alligator sinensis
TGAAACGCATCCTGTTTTTGTTAGCCCACCCCTGCAACCTATCCAGGTCTTGCTGCAGTCTTTCCCTCCCTACTAGCGTGCCCAACTCGCCCCAAATTTTGGTATCATCAGCAAATTTAAACAGGTTGCTTTTCACCCCGTCGTCCAAATCGCTGATCAAGAAATTGAGCAGTGCGGGCCCAAGGACCGAGCCCTGGGGGACTCGCTGCCCACTTCCCCCCAGGTCGAATATGTCCCATCCACCACCACCCTCTGAGTATGACCCTTCAGCCAATTTGCAATCCATCTGACCGTGTAGGCATCAATGCCACAGTCGCCTAGTTTTTTAACGAGGATGGGGTGGTCGACAGTGTCAAAGGCCTTGCTGAAGTCCAGAAAGACTACATCCACCGCGACACCTGCATCCAATGCTTTTGTGACCTGATCGTAAAAGGCAATCAGGTTGACGTAAGACTGATGGACCTATAGTTGCCCGGGTCCTCCCTCCTCCCTTTTTTTAAAGATGGGGACCACATTGGCTATCTTCCAATCATCTGGCACCTGGCCCGAGCACCACAAGCGCTCATAAAACCATGTCAAGGGCCCTGCAATAACCCCTCCTAGCTCCCTCAACACCCTGGGGTGGAGAGCATCTGGACCTGCTGATTTGAACACGTCCAGCCCCTCCAGAAGCACTCCAACCCGGTCCTCCTCAACCAATAGTAATAATTATTAACTATTATTAAAAAATTAACTTCTGCAGAGAATGGCACGGTCCTTCCATCCATCAAGTGTGCAATATAAAAAGTGTCACCATTCAGGCTGGAGAAGGGTGTATGTTGACAATTTTCAGGGTAGATCACATTTCTTTTGCTGGGTCCAGTTGTTACATTTGGGTAAGTGAACAATTTATTTCACTTCTTCCCATTATTACTTTTCCTTCTATTTTTGCCTTTGTAGAGGGGCAAAAAAGAACTCCTTTGATGAAAAAAATGCTTTCATTTCAATTTTAAGTGTTTTTTATTCATTACAGACACATTCTTTTTCCTCAAAAGAAGTTGAAATGGGAAGCTAATATAAATAGCCTGAAATTTAGTCATGAATGCAACTGTTATTGAGCATAACTTGCTTTGCAAACAAGCCTAATACAGTTTCTGGACTTGGTAGGATTTGGTATCAGTTTCACTCTCCTGTTTGTGAGTTCCTTCTAAAGGCAATTTTGTGAGGTCCAGCTTGTGCAAAAAAGTCCTGCGCTCACAAGAGTTAGTTAATCAACAGTTGCATTGTTCCAATGGAGCACAGCTGTAGTTTCAAGTTATGAAAGCAGAGATAATCTCTTCAGCAGCTAGGGTCAGTCCCCTGGAAGGCTTTTAAAGGTCAGGATGGAGACTTTAACTAGACATGGTATTCAGATGGAAATTGCATTTGGTCACTGCACAGCTGGTCCGATCTGAATTGCTGATCTAAAATGTGAATGTAGCCTTTTTCTTTATAGTCCCTGAAATATGACTAGTGTAACATGTCGTTCTTGAACTCTTGGTCCAAGGTTTACAATTGTGAATTGTTAACCGCCTTACAGTAGTAGACAACCATCAATCCTCTGGATCATGGTATGCAGGGTCTAGTCAGGTGCCTGATGAATCCATTTATAGAGTCAGGGGCGACGCACAGGGGGTGCACGTGCACCCCCTGTGTGTGGCAGTGCATCCCCTGCAAAAAGACACTGCTGACACTGTCGGCGGTGCCTGAAGGCAGTCACCGCTTGCCACCCTGCTGCCAGCACCGCCAGCAGCGTCTGCAGGCAGTCCACAATCACCCCTGGCACCGCCTGCAGGTGGTCACTGACCCCTGGTCAGCACTTGCCCCCCACCCGGTCCCCCCTGCCACTGACAGTGCTGGTGGCGTCTGTGGGAGCTCTCTGCTACTGGGCTCCTGCCACTGCTGGCGCAGCCGTGCCCTCCCAGCCGCTGGGGGCATACGCTGTTCATGTACAGAGACTTGACCATCACACCAAGACCTTTGACACATATGCCTGTACAAGAGTATGGAGGAGTGGAGGATGTCCAAGTTCTACCATCCCCACTTTAGACCACTTTAATGTCAGCAACAAAAAGTCTAGTCAACATGCATTTTGGCTTCCTCCTGTTTTATTTATTTTTAAGTGAAGACAGAACATTAATCTTTCTTTACTGTGTTATATCTAGTCATATACAAAGTATTTTTGAGATGGTGGGTTTAGCAACTTCTTGTAGAAAATAACAAGAAGAGACTGACACACACATCAAGAAAAGCAACAGTTTGGCTTCTCTCTCTCACTCTACATTAGTTTTCCCCATAATATTTCTGATACAGGATATTCCTTGAGTACCTTTTCCTATTATTTTCTAAGACTCAATAACCACTCATGCAGCATTTATTAAGTCTCACTTGGTAGCACTTGCTTTGGAGTTGTAATAATTTTCTAAAATGTAGAAAATTTCCACTTTACAAGGTAGAAACAAAAAGCAAGAGAGCAAAGAGAAACCATGTGGTCAGTTAACATAATTTTAGAGCTTTAATAAAGCCATTCTAATGTTTTGACAAACAAAGCTAAGGATTCCTTACTATAATAGGCCATTAGATAGCTTTAGGGCACTTAAGGGTCAGCAAAAGCAAAAGAAAATAATCTGTAACATACCTAGAAATCTATTGGTCTGAATAAAATTTGGTTGGAACTCAATCGCAACTATTGGGTAAAGGACCTAGTTAGGTCACTTACAACTACTGGACAGTGCAGGCTTTTGCCTTTTAAATTTCATCTTAGTACTTCTAGTAAATCACTGATATACCACCCTGAACAATCTCTCTTGTGCCTTGTTCTTTGGATTTGTCATCTACGTACATTATACATAGCACCTGCCTAAGTAGGCCGTCACCTATGAAAGCTCAGGCTTCTCTGAACTGTTAGTCTAGAAGTACCACCCTGTTCTGCCTTCTGTCTAACTTCACACCAACATGGCTACCTACTTCTCTCTACTGTATGCAAAATGTACCTTATGAAGAGATTAAAAATACCATGGTTACCTGAATGTAAAATGAGATTCCCCCCATTCAACACAGAGGAGAAACAGAAATTTGTATCTGAGTACAAGGCGGAGTGGGGAGGGGGGGAAGGAGGGAGAAGGCAGGCAGCTGCTCTGGTTTAGTCTCCAACCCCAATACAGGCTTAGAGTCAGAGGCACAGCCCTGCCTGCCCGCCCGCCCGCATGCAATTAAACAATTACGCAATTTGTATAACAACTTCTCGTTTGGCTTAATCCAAGGCCCCAAATTACCTTCTGTTTGGAACAGACACCTAAAACCAAAACTGTTTCATCAAGAAATACAAATCACTGGAGGATGGCAAAAGGTCAAAAACTGAAAAGAAAACAGGGATAACCTAAGGGGAAACATACACTATAATAACCTGTAAAACCCTGGTAAAAACATGCCCTACTGGGATGAGTCAGTTATACCTTAGCTTATCCTTGCAAAACAAGAGGAACAAAGGCACGCATACAGAAGAACTTATTTCTCTGCAGTGACATGCAGAATCCGCTCTGGAAAGGCTGAAAAGTAATACCCTGGAATGTCAAGAGAACATAATAGGAATAACACAAATATAATAATATAGCCTGAAGTTACTCACAGCAACTAATTTGTTTAATAATGAACCACATTCCAAAGTTTTCAGAGGTAAAAATAAGACACTTATATAAACTTACATATATTTTCTTTAAAAAATATGCCTTAAATTTAGGACATGAAACTAGATGCATCATGAAGTTATTTACTGGACACACAAACTACGCACGACACAAACCTGGTGCTTAAATGACTCTCAGGCTTTACAGTCCTCTATTTTCTTCTTTGGATGTCTTAGGTAGCAATACATTGGACAAAATGGCACTTTACAGCAATGAAGATGGTCTGCTTGTCAGATAAACAGTGGGCAAATCTCAGAAGGCTAACACATTAGAAGACAACCACCATAAAAAGGTAGCAATACGTTGAAATGTGGCTAAATAAATATTGGCATGTTCTTTCCAAGCAGATAACCTTTCTTTGTGCATCAATCATTTGTTGACCAAAAAAAAATGTTTGCCAATTTCCATTTTGTATATTCCTTCAGTTACAAAAGAGCAGTGATTCTCAATCAGGGTGCTGCTGGGCCCTTCTAAGGGTGCCTCAGTGCTCAGTTTCCGTGCCAGAAGGTAAGCAAATCACTTCTCTTCTTATCCAGCAATGGGCACCCCAGCATACTACAGCCCAGTGACACCCATGGCTACTTCTGCCACCCAGCAGCCCCTGCCCCAGCCACTCCTGCTTTTCCAAGAGCACCTTCTGCTGTGTGCATGCAGCAGATGTACAGGCAGACATGGGGCTGTACTCATCCCAACTCATCCCCCTACTGCCCAGAAACTCCTGGAGCTAATGGGATGAGCTGTGGATGCATGTGGTTCTGGTTGGCAGCACGTGAGTCGTCAGAGGAGCAGCTGTAGTGGCCAGGGCTGCACTTGCCCCTTCAGGTACAGACCAGGGGCCAGGGAGGTAATAGACTGTGGAAAAAGCAGGGCTTGGTAGGGGTAAGGTCCTGCCCCCCACCATGCTCACCTGACACACCTAGGTTTTAGCTTAGTGTTTCTCAATGGGGTGTTGCTAAATTCCACAAAAGTTATGGAGGGGTGCAACTAAAAAGGTTGAGAACCACTACAATAGAGGCAAGAGAGCGAGCTGAAGTCTGGTTATGGTTTCTTGCTGTGTACACCCACTAACGTTAATGAAGTTATAAAGGTGTAAGCAAAGACAGTTTAAAGATTGTTCAGGTTTGCCTAATTTCACTAGTAGAATCATACGAATGGAAGGAACCTCAAGGGTCATATTGTTCAATCCTCCCACAAATGCAAGCATGCCACCCTTAAAATTACCCTCGTCCAATGCCCATCAACATTGGCGACGTGTATGGATGCACGCGGGTGCATGTGCAGCCCCCTATATTGGTGGTGCACCTCCTGAAAGAAGCGCTGCCGCTTGCCCCCCCCTCTTCCTGGCTGCCGACACCGCTGTGGCCTCCTGCGGGAGTTCCCCACTCACCACTGACATGTCCCTGCTGCTGCCACCATCTGCAGGTGGTTGCCATGCCCCCCCAGCCTCTGGGGACACGTGTCATTCATGCCTATCAACCCTCCTCTTGACAAATCTCCAATGAAAGATTTCACAACTTCCATGGGCAGGCTATTCCATTCTACTGCCCCACTGTTCTATTCATAGCATCTGATGAAGTAGGTTGTTGCCTATGAAAGTTCACGCCTCTCTAAACCGATTAGTCTTTAAGGCTAGGGACAGACATTCAAAAAGCCTGAGCCTGAGCTGATTCAATCTTTGCAGGTTAGTCTAACCTGCCAAGGCTAAATAAGTTTTGTAACCAGATAGACATCCCAAAAATGCAGACATGTGCCTGCAGTGGCTCAGGCTAGAAGCCGGGGGGCGCTAGAGCAGCCCTCCCTTCCCTTGCACAGAGATGAGCTGAGGGGGCTGTAGCCAGGCCCCGGCAGGATGCTGTGATTAGGGAGGGATCCCCCCCTCCTGAACAGCCCAGCAGGGAATGTTTGTCACCTCTAACTCAGTGTTTATCACCCCATTAAGAAAACAGAGAGACGTTACCAGCTATCTGTTGATTCTGCCCTTGTCCTGTGTGCCGCAGTTCAGTGGTAGCCAGCATGTGGTCTGCTAGCTAATGCAGAGAGGTGTCTGTGAGGGATGGGGGAATGCCTGCTTAGCAGAGTGGGATGGAAGTGGGGAGCAGAAGCCAGGCAGATGCTTACAGAGACTGCCAAGCAGCAGCCGCTGTAGAACAGAGAGCCCTGCTCAGCCCAGAGAGCATGCTGGGATGCTGGGGGTGTCTGGTTTAGTTTAAACCAGCAAGGGGTCTAGAGCAGACATTACCTAAACCAGTTTGACCCAAATCAGTCAAGTCTGATACTACATTCAACCAGGTTTATCTCACACTGGTTTCAGCCATTCTCAAACTGGTTTATATGCACTGAACATCTATGCTGTTACAGGTTTAAACCAGTCTCTGATCACTTAAACTGGTTTCTGTAATGTCTGTCCCTATCCTAAAGGTGTCACGCTGCTCTACTTTCTGTCATTGTTCTAGCAATAAGGAAGTTTTTCCCGGTATCTAATCTAAATCCACTTTGCTGCAATTTATAGCCATTGCTTCAGAGTCCTACCATCTCTGGCACTTATACTCCCTCTTCTATATGGCAGGTTTTCAGATATTTGCAGACTATTACAACCCCCTCTTAAATCACCTTTCCTTCAAACTGAACATGCCTAAATCTCTCAACCTTTCCTCCTATGGCTTGCCTTCCATCCCCATTCTCATTCTGGTTGCCCACCACTAGACCCTTTCTAATTTCTCCACATCATTCTTAAAACAAGCCCAAAACTGTACACATTATTCAAGATGAGGCCTATGAGCTAGGGAAAAACCTGCACTCCAGCTTTAAATGAAAGCTTACAAGGATGCACTGAGAAATAATACATATCACTTGTCAAATAACCATATTTGATATGGAGATCAATGAAACACCAATAAGCATCCGCATACCCATTTTTAGTGTCACATTTCAGAGTATTTTATTGCTGACAAAAGCTGAGCAATTAGGCATCCGGGAGAACTCAGATATAATTTTCCCCATGTCCTATAAGACAACATCTCACACAAAAGAGAAAACAAGTATGAAGCTGGTTCTCTTGTGAGTCCTTTCATCCTTTCAGTGTTATGATTAGATTTCCTTGTTTGTTCATTTTCAGTTTTAAAGATTGTTATGGTGATAGTCTCTCTCACATAAGTAAAGACATTTTTGCAAGCAATATAATTATTTTGTGTTCTCTAGTACAGTGTCAAAGTTCATGGTTTGGAATGGCTATTTCTACATTAGTTGGTTAGATTACATGGTATCATAGACATGTTTTTGATGGTGTGGCATAGTGAAAACTAAAGATCTGTAAAATCTTTGGATTTTTGAAAAAGACAGCAGAAGGACTTTTTATGGAATCAAACATTCAACATATTTAGAGCCTTTGTTTTCACAATTTATGTTTAGTTTTTCTGATAAAAATGCAAATAATGTAAAGCAAACAAGTTATTTTTCAACGTGGCAGGAACTATAGCATATAGCAAAATTCTGTTTGCAAGCCATAATTAACATTTTGAATAAAAAAATCCTGTGATTTAAGTTCCTTGTGGCAATTTATATTTTGGGCAAGTGAAGCACAGGGTGATCAACACAGAGGCTTAACAAATAAAATACAGAGGAAATGTGAAAAACAAGACGCATCACAAACCCTCATGCAGAGGCTCAGAATGTTCCGGATGAATTATTGGAAACTCCTCTTTTCAGCCTAATGCCTCCTAACCACTGTATTCAAACTAGATTAACCATCCCTTCCCCGCTTTTCAGATTCCTCTACTGAATCTTCTGTTATCACTACCTGAAGTTCAAAGCCTTCAAGGTCATCCACAACTCTCCTCCTCTTCCTCCTATCTGCGCTTATTGCAACCAGCTCCGTCTCCATTTTGCCCATAATGCTAGCTTTATCACTCTTAGTTAATAAAGCAAATGGATAGCTGAGTTCTTACATACCACCCTTACAAATAAGTTACTATTTTCAACCTGATTTAACCCTCCCTCCCCCTACAATATAGAATATAGACATCTGTTTGTCTCACAAGACAACAGATTTGTACTAAGTGAGGCATCAGCTCATGAAATATCTGTGAGAGTGCCTGGACAGCTCAGTTCTTGAGTGACAGTCCCTTCTGTACTTCACATGTGAAGTTTGTATCTAAAGGTAGTTTATACACGTGCTCTGGAAGAGGCCAGTTGCTTTACATAGAGCGGCTCTGAGAACTGCTTTAACTAAAGCGCCCACAGTGTCTCGTGGATCAGCATCCCCATGCTTCAAAATGGCAGTGGGGTGCTTTAAAGCGTCGAACGAGCTTTAAAGCGCCCCTACCGTCATTTTCAAGTGCAGGGATCCTGATATACATACAATATGTTGAGGCTGCTGGAGGCTCACTAATCAGCGCACTCCAGCAGACTCAATTAATCAAGATTAATCCATCAGATTAATTGAGTCTGCTCTGACATGCTGTAATTACTGGACACTGAAGCGCCTCCCTGCACATCAACAGGCACCTTCAAAATCCTGAATGTGGTGTGGTGTGGTGTACTTCCTGAGGTTTCTTTTTTCTTGTGCATGTTAGGCTCTTCTTTCTTCAAAAGCCTTCATTCAATGCTTAATAAAGTGTTTTCAAGTGCTTCAATCCTCAGCAGTCTTCTCCCAAATGTTTGGCTCAATGTTCATTGCCTTCACATCTTTCTTGCAAACATCTCTGAAACAGAGACAAGGATGCCTGTGTGGTCTTCCCGTAAAGAACTCTCCATACAAGAGAACGTTGGGTATACAGCCATTGTACAGTCTCTGCACGTGACCTAGCCGTTTGAAGTCAATGCTGGCTGAGAAGAGAAAGGACACTTGGAATGTCGGCACGTTCCAAGGCCTCAGCATCGGCAACTTTGTTCCACCAGGAAATTTCTAGAATGCGGCAAAGGCAACATAAGGGAAAGCTGTTGAGGCGCTTCTCTTATAACCCTATCCTTATTCAAATGAAAGGCACTTACCTACCATCCAAGAGTATAAATATGGAAACACCACACATTCTTCTCCCCCCTCCCCCAAACACCTTCTATTACACTCATTTTATAGATATGGAACTGGAACAGTTGAGCAACTTGATCGACACTGCTCAGGAGCTCTGTGGTGGATCAGAAATTTGAATCCAGGTCTGGCAAATTCTAGGCTAGTGCCCAAGGCAGGGCAATCTTCTACTCTCTCAAGCCCCACCAAGAAAAATATTTCAATAAAATTAGCCAATTAATGATGGCTAGTCTGATGGCAAGATGGCATTAGTTGGCATAACATTTATATTAAATAGAGTATACAGGCAACCCCCACTTAGTTCTCTTAATTGGTTCCTGAAAAACCGAGTGTTAAGTGAAACCAAAAGTATCTGACGACCCAAGATGGCGACCGCAATTGTTTTTAATGACCCAAGATGGTGACTGTGAGCGTTACAGTGAAACTCACTGAGTGCTAAGTGAAATCAGGTATCAATTTAAAATGAGTGTTATAGTGAAAAAGTGCTAAGCAAAACAGCGTTAATGAATATATACATGAATATATGTACAGTAAAAGCTTTATCTGGCATCCATGGGGAATGGAGGGTGCCAGATAACGAAATATGCGCGATAACTGAGCGGCCCGAACAGGTGTCTTTGCCTGTTTGGGCCGCCACCTGTCTCGCCATGTCTGCATCAGTGTTTGCATGCGCTAGGCTTTTGAACAAATTAAGCTTTGGAGCATTGTGTCAGTGTTTGCACACATTAGGTTTTCGAATGAATTAAGCTCAGTCTCTGGGTGGCACTGCAGGAAAGCAGGACGGTCCAACACTGCCCCCCCTGCCCAGGGCCCCCCACCCTGTACCCCATGCCGCAGGGAGCTGGCAAACCGCACAAGGCGAAAAAAAAGCAGAAGCAATTTGAAAGCAAAAGCAATTCAAAGAGGTGAACTACAAAAAAGTCACAGCCATCTGGTGGACACAGAGGCTCATTACATGTCTGAGTGCCTTTTTGTTTGCACACAACAAATCCAGGGACACAATACTTTAATTCCCAGAGAGCCAAACTAAACTATGTTTGAGGAGTTTTACTTTAATGCACGAGAAAGACTTTTAAAGCATCCAGAAATCCTGCTTGTGCAAACAGATGCAGTTGCCGTGCATGAAAGGACAAAAAAAAGTGGCATGTACAAAGGCCCATAGGCCCCAATTTTGAAATTTTGGTCATAATCTTAGTCCCCTATCAAGTCAATGCCAAGTCTCACTTCCTTCAATGAGGTTATTTCCTATGCATGTCGTCCACTTTAAGAAGCTGAATAATCTCAATGAGCCAGCCTTCTCCAGCAATGTATTTGGGCTTTCTCACAGCAAATGCATTCAGGGCTACTGAGAGCTGTGTACTCTGCAAATTTGCAAGCCTGGGTACATGTGGAACTTCTATCTTAGTGGCATGCTCTATCTTGTTCAGGAGGTGATGCACCCCTGTATCCTTTGCCATTGAATAATTATCAAACTTCCCAACACATATTTCTATTATTAAAGGCTCACTTTATTTCAACTAAGAAACTACCATTTTTCTAACCTGAGCTTTAAAAAATGATCTAACATCAATAATACTTCAGCATTTGTCATCATACTTGGCAAAAAATGAAGTTAACAGCCATTATTTTTTTCATTGCTAACAGTGATATTAGAATTATGTAAGGCAAGGATTTTTACAAGTGATATCTTTTATTGGATCAACTGTGTAGTTGGGATAAAGTTAGATCAGCTTTCAAGTGCAAAGCAGAAGACCCTCTATCATTTATACATATACTAAATCAAAAATATTTTAAGCAAGTATAAAATAAGCCTAACTTTTACAAAGAAGTGCAAGGATTTCAGTGAACTCCAAACACTTGATTACTTAAGCTGCTTTGAAATTTCTGTTTTAAATATTTACCACTGATATGTTTGTCACATTTCAAGAAAATATTTACCTGCAAGTGCTGCATTGTTGTTTCCATACAGCATCTAGCAAGATACAGTTAATTCTAAAAAACCCACTTTTGCTCTGTTGAAATAATAGCCGAGTCTACTAAAAGTAGGTGAACTTCTCATTTTATCCTCTTCTTGTAAAAACAGAGTATCCAAACTCATACTGGTTTGCACTGGGCATGAAACTAAAATGTCAAACACTAAGAATTCAGGTGGGGTTTTACTTTTTTAAAACATCTTTGTCCAAGTCATTATTTTGTCCCCTTCACTTTAATATTGGAATATTTTACTTTTTTTTTTAGGGATGGCCCATAGTAACCAAAAGTCCTCTCATACCTTTTCAAAAGTTAAAAGATACCACCTCAAAATTGCCACCTACATTCACAGTGTCTAATCTATAGTTTAATATCTGTAATTCAATTCCAGCTCCCCAGTGAAACAAACCCCAAATCCTTTCACCCTCCCAAATGCTATCCGTGCTCACACTCCAAGACTATTGTAGCAATGTTAACTAGAAAGGAACAGTAAATAAGCATAGACAGTGAGAAAGAATATAAGAAACAGCTCATTATAATTTCAATACATAGAACAAGAAACAATTTTTATAAACTTTGTTATCCCACGAGGGCTCTGAAGATTACCGTACTTAGTAGTTTCAACGGTTACACAATGACATTATTCATACTTGTGCTCCTCATGTTTTCTACCATGTAAAAGTTTTTAAAGGATGCAGCACAAAGTTCTGAAGCAAAAAAACATATATTATTCAGATAGCTATATGAGGACTACATGATGTTGCTACATAAATGCTGATCCACTCATAAAATGAGTTTTTGAGTTACTGTAACAGTGACTAATAAAGAAAATATTTCTCCTCTTTTGTGGAATTCCGACTACATTATTCTAATGTAAGGGTTATAATATGTTGCCCTATTCATGCTTGAAATTTTAATAATTCATTCGTGTGACATGGAACCCAAAGGACTCCACAGAGAAGGATGATGCAATCAAGTGGAAGTTGCCAGAAAAGGAAGTTACCAGTAACTGGAGTTCATGAAATTTGCAGGCTAAGGTGAAGTCAGAAAAAAAAAAAAAAAAAAAAGAAAACCTTTGGCAGGTATTTGGGGTGGGTACGAAGGACCACAGTGTCTAAATAAAAGGATGTAAATGAAGCATTTGCCACCAGGACTTGGATCTTAACTCACTTAGCAGAAGCAATTGCCTCCCAGAAGAACCTCTTCATACACAGATGTCAAAGCGAACAGGATGAGGGATTGAGAGACTCTGTCCTTGACACATGGGAAGGTCTTTGCCAGTCCTTAATGTGACAGAGTGGGAGAAAAAACAGGCCAGCCTTTGACTGGCAGGGGATGAGCAAAAACTACCACCAAGGTGAATCTTAATTGAACTGAGGGATAGACCAGTGGTCCGCAGTTCAAGCAGGCAATCTAGAATTGGGACTGATGAAAGAAACATGACAAGCCACATCCTAGGGTGATCATACCCTGGACGGGCAGATTCCCTATATCTGCTCATGAACCAATTTAGGACACATTGGCCACCAGCGAGGTTATGGTCAGCTGAGGCTGAAAGATACCCCAACTCTTCTAGACAATGGATGGGTCCTTCTACTAGGCTAACAAAGCTAGGACACTAGCAAGAACCTTCACTTTTCCCCCAAGGCTCTCCACTCAGAAGACAGATCAATTGCAGCCAGGTCTGCAATCTCTTGAAATATAGTCTGGCATGTAGCATTACGATGGTGCAGGATACTATATGTCCAAGAAGAGGGAGGTACAATCTTACGGAGGTCCTCTGGGGCTCTTGTGGTTTGAAAATCAGTTTCCTCATAGAAACCACATCATCAGTTCTTTGCTGAAAGTACACCCGCCCCTCTGAGCATATAATATATGAGTATATAAAAGATGTCTATGCACCAGGCTGGAATTGGAGGCAAGGCAAAAGAAGGACTTGGGAACAAGGCAAAAGCTTAAACTTAGTGGGCTGCTCAAGTATTGGAGAAGACATGTTGGGCAAATACTTGGCAGTGATCTGCTCACTGCTTTTATGACTGACTTTTGAAGAAAAGGCACAGTTGTTAAGACAAGGCATGGCCTCATGCTAAAGGCACAGTTATACAGGTATACTGACTCGGCTGAACTTGCTCATCACAGGCTGCTGGAAAGCGGGCATGGGACTACCAACCTTGCCTGCAGAGGGATGAAGACTGTGTTTGCTCCCTTTGCAGGAGTATAATGGGAAGGAGAAGAGCCAAACCAATACATGTATTAGTTAAAAAGCCAGAAAATTTTCATAGAAATATTTCACAGCATATTTTAATGAAAAGTTAATGGGAAATTAACCATTTGACATTAGAGCTGGAAGTTTCAACTCTAAGACTTCAAGGATATTTAGAATTTGTATCACTAACTTATAAAAACTTTACTGAGTATGAAGGTTATTAAGAGAATTTAGCTTAAGATCATTAACAACTGCAAGAAAAAAAAAATATCCTTGCATCTGTACTGCAAGCTCATCAGAAAAAAAAACATTTAAAATTTGCACTGGTACATTCTAGGGTTTTTCTGCATAAACACATTTGTAAATGCTTAACCCAGCTGCATACATAAGGACACTGTACATAACTTGTGAAGTAATATTTAATTTCAGAGTTTGAAGTACCTAGCAATTTTTTAAAATAGGATAATTACTGTTTCAATTTCATTTTCTTTTTTTCCTATAACTAAATTTTAAGAAATCAAAACTTTGCAGAGAGATAGAAATCTAGAGGCAAATTTAGTTTATTAAGCAGTACATCAATCTTTTATGCATGAAACAGTGCAATTCTATTCTAGTTTCAAAAACTAGAGTGTTCTCCACCCAATCCATATTTACAAAACTGTAAAAGAGGAACAGAGGAGTATTTTCTGAATAATTAAGTATTCTTTGGAATTAAAATTCATTTTCTTCCATAGCGCTATTTCTGAGATCAGGTTATAATCCCATATAGCGAGACTTCAAAACCTGTCTCTAAGACAAAGCAATATGCCTATCTGGGTGTCTTGAGAAATTCATATTAGCAAACTTTTCAGTATGTAGTACCTGACTGCACTGAGGTATCTGGGGTTTTAATCAAAGAGCACACTATGCATCAATCTAAAGCAGTGATTCTCAACCAGGGTGCCATGAGATCCTTTCAACATTGTTGCAGATTGACACAAATTTAGCACCATTAAGTGTGTAAACACCATTACCCAATTCACAAGATAAACCCAGAAATTTCAAATAGGAATCCATAGTGTCAAAAACATTCTGCCCTGTTGTGGTCTTTGCACCAGAAGTACTGCTCTATTTTTATGTAGTCAAGAAAAAGTAAAACCTAAGAACTGAGATGTTCTGAGAGGTGCTGAGTCTAAAATGGTTGAGAACCACTGTCCTAAAGGAAAACAGAAGTAGCTAAAAGAGACAAATATTTCCAGATTCAGTATTGAGAACCTAATTGTTTTAAATACTAAAAACAAAGCTTTATATAAACTTAATGAAACAAAGTGGCAGCAACCAATTCATTTTGCCTTTCAAAGAGAGATGCTGTCTTACTTTTAATTGCCAAGTCATTGCATCACTATACAAGCAGTGAATCACTGCCAGAACTTCCCATACTTTTTGTCAAGACAACTGCATATATTCACAAAAGTTTGATGCATCTTCTTTACTACGTCATTAACATCCCACTAGCTGGCATACTCCCATCCTCACTATACTTAAGTGATTTTTAGAGCACAACAAAACCTTGTCTGTGCATGGAAGAAGGGAACAAGAGTAGGTATTCCCTGGCCATCCACACTAAAGACTTTAGGCTGGTGTCAGCATACAAATGTCAGGTATTTCACTTAGGAAAGAAAAACCAAAGGCAAAAATAGAGAATGGGAGATTGACTAAGCAGTAGTATTGCTAAAAAGAATTTGGAAGTTTTGGTGGATCACATGCTTCACTTGAGCCAGCAATGTGATACAGTCAGCAAAAAAAAAAAAAGGAAATAAAATATTGGGCTGCATTAAGAATAGTACAGCATGTAATACACAGGAGGTGACAGTACTAGGGCTGTGCGAAGCTTTGGGTGCCGATTCGATTCAGAAGAGATTCAGCCCGATTTGGCGGCCAAATTTCCAAATCCAAATCAAATCAGGAGACCAATTAAAAGGTTTTAATCAATTCAAAGCTCTCCAAATCGATTTGGAAAAGATTCAGACAGCTTTGGAAATTCAGGCAGTCACTGCTCGCTGCCTCAGAGAGCTGGACTCGGAATCC
>NW_005841956.1:303413-306174 GCF_000455745.1 Alligator sinensis
TAGCAGCTGTCAGGGCTTTTGCAGGCTCAGGGCAGAACCCCCCACGGAGCATGGGGCAGTGGGGGGGGGGGGCAGCGGGGATTGCCCCCCTACCTGGGAGAAGCCGGTGAGCCCGGAGCTTTAAAAGAGCTGGAGCCGGGCAGAGCAGCCATTGATGGGGCTGGAAGAGCAGGTGGGGGATGGGACCTGTCCTATTCATAGATGCAGCCAAATCTCCAAATCAGATTTGGCTGAATCGATTCAGGACAGCGATTTGAATCATCGAATCGAATCACTGTCCCCTGAATCGGACGAATCTGAAGCAAATACTTGCTGTTTCGCACAGGCCTAGACAGTACTATATTAGTTGGTGCTGGGCGGGCCTCAGCTAGAGTACTGTGTTTAGGTACTGGGCTCTACAATTTAAGAAGCATGTGGAGACCCTAGAGAGGGGATCCATTTGTGAGCAAAGATGATAAAGGGGTTGAAACCCAAGCTGTACAATGAAAGGTCAAGAGAACTGGGTATGTTTTCAAAAGCGGGTTTGATGGACACTTGACAGATTGGTTGGTCAGAGGTAATTCTCCTGTTTTGAGCACAGGCTGGACTAGATGACTCCAAAGGTTTTTTCCAGCCCTACTTTTCTATAATTTTACGTTTTGTTTTGTGAAAAGGAGATTAAAGTCAGTACATGGTTGCAGTTCTCAAATATTGGGTATGGATGCGCATAGCTGCCTTCACAACACCATTGCTCTGGGAATTCCTCACTGGTTTTGCCATGGAACTATGCTCCCAGGAGTAGAGAGCTATTGAAGTGGTACCTGTGGAGAACCTAATCTCCACGTATGTCCATGCTAACAAATAAAGAGGGTTTTTTTTCCCCTAAAAGTCTTGTTTTTTTGGTTATAACAAACAAACTGGACCTATTCCATATGAATTTTGGTTTCTATGATAAACAGACAGCATGGTAATAGAGACCAAATTCATCACTGGGCCATGCATGTACAACTCCTGTTGGCTAAACAGAAGTGGTACCTGCTTACTTCAGGGAGGAATTCAACCCATGAATAGCCTAATGCCTAACTATCATCTTTTAGGCTCATTTTTCAGATGTGTTTGGTCAAAAATACTTTCAAAAGTCAAAGGTTCTATAGAACCAGTTTGGTACAGTTTTTGTTTTTGGAGTAGAAATGTTTTCCTTCAAAGTTACTTGTTTAGTTTTCTCCAGTTTCACTCCACTAATATGCACACTAGATTCAGCCCTGAAGGAAGCAATAATGAATACATTGAGGAATAGCTGAATTTCAGCTGAATTTCTTGATTTGTTTACTTGCAGGCACTAGGGGAGAAAGCAGGACCCCCCCCGCCCCCCGATGTTAGCTAGAACAAAATTGGAGCTACCTCAGATGCATTATACGTGGAAGATCATTGATTTTTCAGTAGTAACAAGACTGAAGACTCCTGCAGGAACTTTTCCTTTGCAGGAAAATTTGAAGATCTCCCAGAAAATCCAGCAGGGATAGTCTCCATGTTAGACTATCACCAAGAATAGTATCCATAATCAGGGTCATTGCCTTACCTAACTAACCAGAAAGATTCCATAATCAGCTAACTCAGGGCTGTTCAACTTCTTGCAGCTGGAGGCCACACACTATGGGGGGGCGGGGAGGGGGGGGCCGCACAAGCAGGGCCAAAGCCCCCTCTCACCTCCCCAGCTGCAAGCTTCTGGGCACAGTGTGGGTGGGTAGCTCTCACCAACACTGCTGCACTGCACATGTGGGTGGGCAGCCCCCCCAATGCTGCAGTGCATACATGGACACCCCACCCCACCCCACGTCCTTGGTTGAGAGCTCCCTAGGCACTGCAGGCTGCCACACTACCCATGCACCCTCTCCCTCCCTTGGAGAAAGGGAATGGGAGCATTGAAACCCTAGAATCTCCTATCCTGTTTGGTAAAGAATACTGGTTAATCATGATCACCTCCAACTTCAACTCCATATTAATAATGTTTTTCACACACAATTTTATACTAAAAACCAAGAATGTCAAAGATATGGTCTTTGGAACTCCATCACCTGGACCCCAGTGCTGTGCCTGGGTCTATGTTGCCCTACATGACATGTGCCAGACTCACCCCATGTGTAGGGTTTTGGATGCTCCAGGATTCACACTATATGGGGTGCCCACCCTGGCCAGTCCAGGCCTGCAAGTGCTTCCCCTAGACCATCATAATGGGCACAGGTTAGAGATAGACATTCAAAAAGCCTGAACTGATTCAATCTTTGCAAGCTAGTCTAACCTGGCCAGGCTAAATCAGTTTTGTAACCAGATAGACATCCAAGAAATGCAGGAACATGCCTACAGTGGCTCAGGCTAGAAGCCATGGGGGCACTAGAGCAGCTCTCACTTCCCTGGCACAGAGCTGAACTGAGGGAGGCGTAGCCAGGCCACAGCAGGACACTGTGATTAGGGAGGGGTCCCCCTCTTGATAACAGAGCATTTGTCAGCTCTGTTATCAGCATTTAACACCCCATCAGAAAACAAAGCTTCACTCATTACAAGCTCTTCTTAAACAGCTTTTTTCCAAAGGAAGGAATACAGCAACATTACCAGTGGAGCTGCTGATTACCTCCAAAAAGCCCTAAGCGGACACTGTCCTATCTGCCTTACACAGCATTAGCTAACATACCACCTGCTGGATACTGTCCCTGCTGTGGGAGAGAGGAGGAAGGGATCTCTGTTTAAGCAGAGTGGCCGGGGGGGGGGGGGGGGGGGGGGGAAC
>NW_005841956.1:306205-322990 GCF_000455745.1 Alligator sinensis
GGAGCATGGGGAAACCAACAGACCCTGCTGTGCCTGCAAGTCTGCGGAGCTCCAGCCCAGGAGCAGAGGGCAGGGGCCAGCCCTGCTGTGGAGCAGAGAGCCCCATCCAGCCCAGAGAGCACACCGGGATGCTGGGGGAGTCTGGTTTAACTTAAACCAGCAAGGGGTCTGGGACAGACATTGCCTAAACTGGTTTGACCCAAATCAGTTAAGTCTGATACTATATTCAAACAGGTTTATCTCAAACCAGTTTCTGACATTTTCAAACTGGTTTATGTGCACTGAACATCTGTTCTGATATAGTTTTAAACCAGCTTCTGATCACTTAAACTGGTTTATGTGTAATGGCTATCCCTAGCCATATGGGTTGTACACTGGCTAGAGAGAGCACCACATGCAGTGTAGGTCCCAAACCAGTGGGGGAAGCAGTGGCAGTGTCCATGGCATGGATCCTGCACCCAACTGGGGTGGGCACTGTGTGCAGCATGGATCATGGAGTGTGTGCCCTATATACTGGATCCAGCATGGGGGAGAGGAGAGGGAATTGTGAACTAAATCCAGCCCTATACTATAGACTGGCCCTGCACCATTCATCAGGCGCAACAGGGCCAGATGAGTTTAACACCCCTGCTATAAACTGTTGAACTGCTCAAGAGGTCTGAGCAGGCCTCTGACCAACTCCAACAAACTCATTCCTTGCTGCAAAAAACCAAAATGGCTGGAAACATTTCCTGCTAGACAAAATTAATTCTACATTTTGGGACAAGGTTTTTCATTCCTACATAAAAAGCTGGATGAGAAAGACGTTTTCAGCTTGGATTAATCCTTTTGAGTTATCTCTTAGAAATTCATCAAATAATTTTGCCAACTGAGACACTACCATGATAAAAAATGAATTTGGTGAAAAGTTGAGTATACTATAGTTAACAACAATGAACTTTAAATGGCTTAAATTCAAAACTTACTCCTTTAAAAATATATACATAAAAAGTACAATACACTTTAGGAAGTATAGCAAGATATGCACCTAGTTTTTTATTTGCTAGTTTCCTTCCTATAAGAGGATACCGCTAAAAACTTTTAAAACTTTTTGAAGACGTTTGTTCTGAACCTGTGAAATAACCTAAATGGGAATGGAATGGAGTTTGCACCGTTCATGTTAAATTTAAGAGAGATTCCATTTTTCCATATAATAGACCTGTTACTCCAATTCACATACCTGTGGGAACAAAGTTCATGGTATGTTTATTACATATTAATATTATTATATCATGGGGAATAGAGTGTTGTCAAACACATAGTATATTAATCTTTTAGAATATGTACTGTACAAGTCATTTGTTTCTAGACTATAATTTTTTAAAAATAGGATCCAAATCTCCCAAAGTATGCATCCTATTCTAGCGAATTTTGGTTACTCTTTCATTGGAAACACATGGGCCCAAATTGTTGAATCAAAAGTTCCTAAAAGCTCATTTTAAGTCATTTCAGCAATTCTTATGCTGCAGGGAGTATAACATAATGTATGTGATCTACATACTAGGTCAGACAGGGAAAGAGCTAATCCTCCCCTCAAAAGGGAAATCAGAAAAATGACCTGGAGAAACTGCTCAGCCTACTGGCTGGAAAGAGGAGCACTAGCTGGGCTCATTAAGCAGGCATATAAACAGGAAGGAGCAGCAGCAGCTTACAATTCTCAGAGGGAAGGAGGAAATACTCCCCCGTGTCTTTGTGCTCTAGGGTAATAAAGCCAAGAGAATCCCAGACCAGGGAGGCAACTGAAACCTACGGAACTGACTATTTATCCTCAGAGAAGTGTATGTTTCTTGCCGGAGGCTAACTGAAGACTGTTTATTTTCCTTCTGTAGTTTGGTTTCCCCTGGCTGCAGAGGACCTGACCAGGTCTGGCAGTGGACACTTCTGTTGGAACCAAGCTGAGAAAAACCTTGGGCCCCTCTTCCTTGAAAACACAAAACAGAGAGGCTCCAGGCCAAGAATATGAGCATCAGGAAGACATTTGTTTTTTTCCTTTATTTGGTGATGCCTGATGATACAACTCTGAACCACCTAAAACCGCCAAGAAAATACTAATACTACATTCATTGCGGCATCTCAGTGTCACAACCCAATTAGTAGTGCCCATGTCACTAGCAAGAGATCGTTCAAAAACATCCTTACTCTGCACTAAGTTAACTAAGGGTTAACAAAAGTTTGTGTCAGTAACCGCCTTTTTGCTGCGCATGTCATAAAGAAATTTATTGCTGCGCCACTAACAGAGATAAAACTTTTGCCTTCTGTGCTGTACATAAATCATTATAATTGGTCAGAGTAAAAAGAGGAGTAGCCCTGTCATAACACCCTAGCAAAGACCGCTAGATAATTGGCGATTCTAATTAAATGTATGACGTGGCGAAAAGCAATTGGCTATTATACAAATAAAGTCCATTGCTGGACTTTCATGACAACGAATAGGTTGATTATTAAACAGAGTCATGCTTCAAACATAAATGAGGACAAAACATTCCCACAGTTACATAAAAATCACTCCTCAACTTATACTCTAGACTAACACCACATCAACAAAAAGCCCATTAAGACTTTCATCTGGACCGGTACCCATTTTCAAGGTCACCAGGTTATCTAACTCATCAGAAAGATTCCATAGTAATCTAACTCAGGGCTGTTCAACAGCCGCCTCTCAGCTGCACATTTCCCAGGCACCATGTGGGTGGGTAGCTCCTCCCCAACACTGCTGCACTGTGCAAGTAGGTGGGTGGCCACCCCCACTATTGCCGTGCATGTGCAGGCACCCTACCCCATCTCACATCTTTGGCTGCGGACTTCCCTGGTACTGCAGGCTGTCCTGCCTCCTGGAGAAAGAAGGGAAGGGGAGCCTGAAAACCCTCTCTGCGCAGCAGCCAGGGTGATGAGGGGATGGGGAGAGCCAGGGGGTTGAGGCACAGATTAACCCCTCAGAAGCCGCATGCCACCAGTTGGACAGCCCTGATTTAACTAAGATCAATACTTACATCATTTCCCTATATAGAATACAATCATCATGTATCAGACTTTCTGTATCTGTTCAGGAGTAACATGAATATTTCTAGTACTGTATGTTAAATGTTATTACAATATGAATAAATAATATTCCCTGCCTCTTACTAATGTAATTAGCCTTGTTTTCCTAAACATTAAATATCCCCCAAAATTCACTCTTAAAAGTGACCACTGGTGATGAAACAGAAATGCCCAATAATTTGATCAGTAGCTAACCAAACCATAAATACGTGCTATGGGAGCATCAGTAACTACAATTTAAGATTAACAAAATGATTTAAGTTGTCATAATCAAGACCCCTATACTATAAAAATATACAGCCTTTGGCTGTGGCTACAGCCAGCAGTAATAATAATATAACTTGCTATCTGTACTTTACTTGCACAAAGGCTTTTTTTTTTTAACTTTAGAAAGGACAACCTATACATATCATGTCAAACAAACAAGTATAACATTCGACAAGATGTTGTAGTTTTAACAAACATCAGATAGGGCAACTTCACAGTGCATGAGTACCTACTATGCTAGACTCACCAGATGTTTTTTGCAGCCATCACAGCCCAGATGGTGCACAGCTGTTTGACATGTGTCTTTGTTAAACAGCTCTTTTGCATGATAAGGGCATTGGAGAAAAGTCAGTTTCCAGTAAGAATTGGTAGTGCCTTATGTTTGTCTCAGTGCTCATTTAAAGGTTTCCACTTTGCAATACAGGAAATGCATAGTGTTTTGTAGTTCTATTGTCTTTCATTTGAGTTTTTCTAATAAATTTTAAAAATATTTAGAGCTCTGACCTGTAATTGGGTACGTACAATTTCACTAGGAGCCAGTGGTAATTTATTCCATTAAACAGACGGGGAGAAAATCTGACAGACACACAAAGAGGTTAACTAAACCTTGGAGAAGCCAGACAAAGGGTCACATGAAAAATGAAAAGTGTAAGACATCTATTTTTGTATAAGCAGCATTGCAAAACCCAAACTTAAAAAAACAACCCAAAGCAAGCCAAACGCATGAGAATAAGATTTCTCAGAAAAAGTAATATACTCTCTCATTAAATCCCAGTTAGTAAAAAACAATATTTTGATGATAATGCTGCTTGCAATACACCTTTTAAGGCTTAGTATTAAGTTCCCTTCCTACCAAGCCTGTCTAATCTTTTTTACTTTGTCTTTGACAAACATCTATGTATAGTGCTCCTGCCTTGTCATTACATTTACTACAGCAACAACCAAGGTACACATACAAGATGTAAGTGGGTAGTTGAGGGGTGTGAAAGGAGTGGAACAGGGGAAGCCCACCCAAATTCTTGTGTGAGAAAACTTATTTCCTATCACAACATGATTTTACTTCTTAAAAACATGCTTTGCTATCTTATTGTTTAAGAAAGTGGGTAATGAGTTATGAAAAAGTGGGCCTTGAATGCAACAATGAAGTCAACTTAGGAACTGAACAATTTTAAAGTATCAGATGTGCAATTAGAAATTGAGAAAATAATCTATATCATGGTCCTCAATTGTTTTAGAATAATAGAAAATTAGGGTTGGAAGGGATCTCAAGAGGTCAACAAGTCCTACCTCCTGCTCAAAGAGGACCATCCCCAACTAGACCATCCCAGCCAAGGCTTTGTCTAGATAAGTCTTAAAAACCTCCAAGGGTGGAGATTCCACAACTTCTCTGGGGAACCTGTTCCAGGGCTTTACTATGCTCCTAGTGGAGAATATTCTTCCTAATATCTAACTTAAGCTGCAACTTGAAACCATTGCTCCTTGTTCTGTCATCTGCCACCACTGAGAACAGTCTAGGTCCATCCTCTTTAGAACCACTCTTCAGATAGTTGAAGGCTGCTATTAAATCCCCCCTCAATCTTATCTTCTCCAGACTAAATAAGCTCACCCAGTTCCCTCAGCCGCTCCTCATAAATCATGTGCCTCCTAATCTTTTTGTTGCCCTCCACTAGACTCTCTCCAATTTGTCCACATTCTTTCTGTAATAGGGGCCTCAAAACTGGACACAGTGTTCCAGATGTGGCCTCACCAGGCACATCCAGACGAACACGTACATGCGGTTTGTGGCACTGCAGACCTGTCTGCTGCCCTTCAAACCTCATGAGCTGCATGTGTAGGCATTCATTTACTGTGCTGCTAATTTGCAGCATGGCTGGGGGGGGGGGGGGGGGGGGGGAAACAGGGTGGTGCATGTGGTGGCAGCATGCGCCACCCTAAAGTTGAGCCTAGGCCCCCTGAGCCATGCTTCAGCTCCCAGCCAGGTTCTGTGTGATCAGACTGCAGCTGCTGTAGCCCCAAGAGGCTCCCAGAACCTCAGATAAGGCTGGGCAGCCTCCCCTATCCCACCCAGAGCAACTTGCTGTGTGCAAGAGTGCATGTGAAGGGGTGTTCCCTGGGGACACCTAGCAGTGGCACAAATATATGCCACTGCTAGATATCCCTGGGGAATTCATATTCCCGCTTGTGGGATGTGCCCACCAGTGAAAAATAGAGTGGAAAAATCACTTCCCTTGATCTGCTGGCAATAGTCCTACTAATGCATCTACGTATGCACATGCTTACTACACAGTAAATCTCGCTAATTTTGAGTAAATTTGCTCATATTTGCTCAATATTTCGCTCAATTTGGCTCATATTCAGTCTATTACCCACTGTAACCCCCAGGTCCTTTTCTGCAGATCTGCTGCCCAGCCGGTCAGTCCCCAGCCTGGACTGGTTCAATCCCAAGCACAAGACTTTGCAGTTGTTCTTACTGAACCTCATGAGATTCCTTTCGGTCCGATCCTCCAGTTTGTCTAGGTCTCTGAATCCTAGCCCTACCCTCCAGAGTATCTACTACTCGCCCCAGCTTGGTGTCATCCGAAAACTTGCTGATGGTGCACTCCATTTCCTTCAGTCTCCATTTTATTAAGCAAGTAAGCTCAAATTCCATCTTCCTATGGGCTAGTGGCAGAATTAATGGATATATCAATGTAATTAATAAGATATTCTAATAATGAAACATAAGCAGTTATTGCTGGTTTCACCTTGATATGGATTAATTTAATAGATTTCACAGACATTAGGGCTGGAAGGGACAATTTGTTTCTGTACACACAACATAGCCAGATATAGAAGCATAGATGATAAGTAAAACTGGAGAGTAAACTAAGAATCTTTCTAGGTAAACAGTGGGCCAAGGAGACTCTCCCTCTTTCTTTCAGCTTATTAGTTTATAAGCTCTCTCATGCCCAAGCACATTCCCTACTCAAAACCTGCCAGTAAGGCCCCAAAGTTATGAATTTTCTCTGTAATTTTTATTTGATTACACTATAACACTTCAAATAGCAGCTCCTTGAAATGGACTGTGGTTCAAGTTTATTCTTGGCAGCCTAACTATTCATCATTGAATGATGAATACCTCTAAAAAAATTTGGTTACAGCAAACTGTACAGAGGTGAATGTGGGTACATGGTGATTTAAAAAAAAAAAAAAAAAAAAAAAAAAAAAAAAAAAAAGGTATTTAGGTTCATATAGAACTATTACTCATCACAAGTGAAAATTTAAACACTAGCAGTTACCAACAAATAAAATCTTTGTTAAATAAAAATTTCTGTGCAGCAAGGATGATATTTGTCAGGTGCTGCATTTATTTTTTAAATATTTATTTTTTATTTGTATTCTGCAACACAGATTTTATTTGTCAAGAGCTGGCAAATAAAGCCTTCTCTTATCAAAGATGTCCTTACCTTTTATCAAACTTTCTGTAATGTGATGGCCTTGTGTGGGTTGGCACTCTTAAATACAACCACAACCTATATCTCTCTCTCTCTCTGCTCCAAGCCAATTGCACACGTCCATCTCTGTGGCCCTCCACTAGAGCGGAGAATGAGGCACACAATTTGGGTTCTACTTCTACTTAAAAAAACAAAAAAATGAATATGCAGCCTTGGCATATCAACCTTTCATCATCTTGTTTCCCCAACTTTTCCCTCTCAACACAAGAACAGTGCTACTTCAGAATTCTTCTAGGCCCAGCAGTGATGTAAGGGGTGCAGTTTATCAGGACACAGGGAAAAAGAGCAGATTAAAGGTACAGAGTTAAATTTACAACTGTAATATGCCCAAGTATATGTTGCAGTAATAGGATGAAAATTGTAGGTAGAACAAAGGGTATCTACGATAAAATGGCTTATTTTTGAATGGCTTTGTTTCTGTAAGTTTATCTGATGTATACATAGTCTGCAGCAACATATCTGCTCCACAATACATCTACTGTATTTGAAAAATAGCATGCAGTAGTGTCATTAGGTAATGAATATGAAAAATGTGAATGAAGTAGTGCATACATCCTTAAACTTGGCACTCAATGACTTGCATGTAAAACACTACATTCTTAATTACTGCAGAGGTGCCAAGCACATGGGGGCCTGAGGGCCCTAATCCCCCTCAGAAAGAGGGCTGTCACCTAACATGCGGTCACCTAACATGCGTAAAACTTTCCACATATCCATCAACCTAGCTCCTTCCCTCCCCCACCCCGGCAAAAATAGAAGTTGGCATCTCCGCTTAACTGTGTTGGTTTAAAATTTCTACATTTAATTTTAAGCCTCCCTCCAACAGAAGGTGTTGCTTTACCCCATTCCTTCATAGTAGGAATCAAGCAGTTTATCCCTAATCCAGGTAAACCGATTTAAATGGTTACTCTGATGCCAGCAGTTACCATTTGTTCTTTTCTTTTTCAACACCCTGCCAAAACATACTGAACAGCTCAAGGAGTGAAAAACCTGCCAAAACATACTGAACAGCTCAAGGAGGGGTCGGGGGTCAGAACAATACCCACTATGATATCTTGTAGTTCATACAATGCAATTTAATGTAAGGCAAAAACATTTCCAATACTTGGAGAGTATTTCATCTTTTCCTTCTACATATTTTCAGTTTACATTTTAAATGAAATTTCTCTGCATTCCACAACTTCTTTGTTGGACTCTAGTTATTTCTTTGCCCAGAAATAGTGAAAATTCTGTCTAACTTAATTGCTTCTTATTCAACCACCTTTCACAGTAATTCTATTCTGCAACTGGGAGTGGACTAGAGATGACTGCTCTGAGCCTAGGCTTAGGATCAATACCCTAGAAGAAATCCCCAGAACAAGTTTTCTCCCATTCCATGGTTGTAAACTGAGACTCTCTCATAAGAACTGAAAAAAAGACCCTGTGCTCTCACTTAAGAGTTTATGAACCAAAACCTCAGACTCTGGGCCAACCCCTGAGGTAGTTTGGGAACGAAGAAAGAGCCAGCCCCACCACAATTAAAATGTAGATAAATTTCTGTAGCAAAGTTAATAATGAATTAAAGAGGAGACATACATGACCAAACAATAAAGGTAAGGCATATCAAGCAAATGATTAACCTTTGTAAAATGTGTGTTCATCCAAAGAAATATCAGCCTTATTAATTTTTTAAAATAATTTAAAATTAATTATCTTTAAGTCCTAAAGTTTTTTAAAGTCTCTAACAGGTAGGCAGGCTGTTAAGGAAGAGGACTTACAGGTTTCATATTACATTGTAAAAGAGTGCTTATATTGGGTCATCTGCAGATGGGCTGTTCAGCAAGATCTGTAGCTCAAGGCTGAAGAGCAAAGATTATGAGGTTAACTTAGATTTTTATACTCTATTGCCTGGCTCAAGATCAGAAAGATTAATAAATAAGCCAAAAATGTTTAAAATGTTCCTAAGAATATTCTACCACTGTTCTAAATATTTGTGAGTCTCTTTATCCCCTAGTTAAGCTATATAAACCAAAGCTACCGTATTTACTCAAATCTAAGATGATTCTGAATTTACAAAGACCCCCAAATTATTAACTGTAGACATGAAACATTATAAATGTTTTAATTTTCCATATCTAATTATTGGAGGGCCATCTTAAATTCATTCTCCCACTGCCACATGGACAATAGTGGTAGGGAAAACAATGACGGGACGGGGAAGTAGCCTATCCCACTGCCCTTGTCCCCCTTTGCTACTGCCCCACCCATGCCTACCTCATGCTGCCCATCCCCCACAGTGCCTTCCCCTCACCTTTACAGCTGCTCTTGCTCTGTTTCTGTTGGAGACATGGAGCACCTGGCTGGGCCAGGCAGTACCAGTGGCTCTGGCTTCAGCCTCCAGCCCCAGTCAGGGTCACAGCAGCTCCCCTGCCACTTTATGCACCTCTTCCCTATGCTCCTCCTGCTCTGGATCCCTTTCCCTGTGCTCCCCCTACACTGTGTGCCCCGTCCCCTTTTTGCTCCATGTCCTTTTGCTGTACTCCCCTCAGTGCAAGGGGGAGCACGGGGAAGGGGCGCACAATGTACCCCCTTCCCAAACACCCCTGCATCATGCACCACCCTTCTCTGTGCTCCCTCTGTACCATGTGTTCCTTCCCTGTGCTTCCCCCAGCACCATGTGCTCCTTCTAGGGCTTCCCCCCTGCACTGGGCACCCCCTCCCCTTCCTCTGTGCTTTGTGTCCCTTTGTCTGTGCTACGCCCACACTGTGTGTCCTTTCCCTGTGTTCCCCCATGCTCTCTTTCCCCATGCCCCTTTCTTCTGCTCCCCTTGTTCCGCACACCCCTTCCCCTGAAACCCCCCTGCACTGCACACCCCTACCATGTTCTTTCCTCACTGCACACCCTTTTCCCTGCGCTCCTCCTTGCACTGTATTCCTCACTCCACGCATCCCTTTCCCTGCACCCCCTCACTCTTTGCACCCCCTACCCTACTCTTCCTTCTTTTCTCCCACACAACATGCCCCTTCCCCACACTCTCCTATGCACCCCCCCCATTTGCCACATGAGTCACTCGGGCCTCTCTGGAGCTGCAGCAGTTCCTTGCCTGGGCCATACTCTATTCTAAGACTAAATATTTTTATTCTCATGCTGAATGGGGGGGGGGGGGGGGGGGAAAAAACTCGAGTAAATAAGGTAATTGGCATAAAAACACTAAATTATTCAGAGCAACCTTTAGCCTACTCCTGGAACCTGTCGTTCTGAAACTTCCTAAAATTATTCTCAATCAGACTTGCTCAGCTCCTTTACCTCTTGCTCTCTTACCCAAACTCTGGTCAAGCAAATACTATACCATTTACTAATCTACATCCCCCCTCAGAGAAATGAGGAGAAATCCTGTGAGGAAGAATACTGCATTAAAGGGGGGTGTTGAACATTGGAGAAGAAAAAGACCTAGGTCACAGAAAAGGAAGTTCTCAGGCATACATACAGCATATGGAAAATAACAGCCAATGTATGGCTACCCTTAAAGGCTAGAAAGGGAAGAGGAGGAAAGTTAACCACCCAAAGGTTGGGGATCTGAATCACTTCATCTTCTTCATCTTATGCTAAAATTAAAGGAGAGCAACTGAGGAAGCCAATAGTTAATGAAAGGACTATTCGTAATATGATGAGGACACTGGGTGCAATCAAAGATAAATAACGGAAATATTTGTACACTAATGCAAGGAATATGGGCAACAAAATGGAGGAATCTGAATTACTGACATCAGATATTAGATAGATAATAGGAACCATAGTAGAATACCAGCCGTAGATGGGACACAAGGGACTGTGCAGGGAAGAGAGAAAAATATAGGTCAGGGGTGGCAAACTTGTGGCACTTGTGTGACAAATGGCACTGACAACCTCTATGTGGCATATGGAAGACTGGACAAAGAGCCCTGGTTTATCATCAGAATGAGGGACTGGACATGGAAAGTGCCAAAAAAGAGAGGTGGATGCAAAACTCAAGGAATTTAATGCATGCAAGTTGAGGGAGACACAATTTCTGCCCAGAGTTTAAAAAAAAAAACCTAGCACATGAAATTCTATCAATATTTAACTAGTCAGTCAAGCAGTTGGAGCTACCATATGACTGGAGATGGCAAATGTAGTACTTATATTTGAAAAGCTGGGGTTGGAGGAAGAAGTGAACCTAGCAATTGCAAATTCCTTAGTCTGGTTTCAAAAATATTCTAGGCTTCTGAAATCAACCTGCAACTGGCCTAGGCAAGGGCTACTAAGATTAGAGAATTGGAGAGCTAATATTACTACAGGAGACAAAAGGCTTGACTTGTGTTTAGCTAAACAAAGGGTGGAGAGGGATATAATTGTCTATAAATACATCAATGGGATGAAAAATAGGTGAAAAAAATTGCTATTTAAGCTCAAGGACAATAAGTAAATCATTACAAATCTGCCATAAAAAATTTAGTTTGGAAGTAAGAAGGTTTTGAATCATCAGAGTTGTAAGGTTCTGGAACAGCCTTTTAGCAGAAGTACTGAGGCAAGAAAAAGCAGCCTTTCTAGTTCTGATATAGAGCATAAAAAGTATTACTAAGGGGATTATGATATTGTGCCTATGACAGCAGGTCCAGAAGGTCCATTCCAGCACTGAATTTTATATTTTTGTGGTCCCTGCTCTTGGATACAGGGTGAGTGGGAACTGGCCACACAAAATTAAAAATAAATTGGTGTCCCTGGAGATGAAAGACTTGCTCATGTCAGAAAGATCACAGAAATTAGCCATTTCAAGGCAACTGATATCTTGCAGATCAAAGATTTTGAGAGAGAAAATATCAGCTGTTTAACATGGACTTTGCCCACATGCTAGTGGGCCAGGAATTTCTTCATCCTAGTTGCTATAGTGAGACAGTTGCATTCCGAGATTCTGGAGGCTCCGGTAAGACTTTCTCCATGTTTTGCAAACAACTGATATACAGGTTACATAACACCTAGGAAAGATCTGCAAAGGCTTGAAGAAAGGCCCACAGTGGGCGACTTGAGACCCACTGGGTTAAAATCCGTGGGGAACACGGCACAGGGGATACTATGGTGGGAGTCTACTACAGACCCCCTACCCAGGGTCAAGACCTTGACCAGGAGTTTGCCAAGGAATTAGCTGAGGCTGCGCGCTCCGGGTGCATGATTGTCATGGGAGACTAACTACCCAGACATCTCATGGGAGGAGCACTCAGCCAAGTCAGAGCGGTTGCAAAACTCTCTCTCGTGTGGATGACCTCTATCTGACATGAAATCTATGGGTCGATGAGAGGTCAGATGCTGCTTGACCTCGTACTGGCAACCGGGGACGACCTAATCAGCGACCTAACGATCAAAGGAAAGCTGGGTGACAGTGACCATGAGCTGATCACTTTTACCATTGGCTATAAAGCTGGCAAGTCAGTCAGTAATACAAAAGTCCTTGACTTCAGGAAAGCTGACTCTGACAAGCTGAGGCGGCTTGTCAGTGAGGCCCTACAGGACCATGACCCAAAGGGGAGGGGAGTTCAGGACGAGTAGTTGCTCCTCAAGGGAGCAATCCTGGATTCACAAACAAAGTCCATCCTGTCTCGGAGGAAAGGCAGCAAAAGGGCACAGCTCCCTTGGCTCTCCAGGGAACTGGCGGACCTCCTGCATCTTAAAAGCAAGACCTACAAAGGATGGAGGACTGGAACCACCACCAAGGAGGAATACTCTGTGCTGGTCCGGACCTGCAGAGAGCAAACCAGGAAAGCCAAGGCTGCGATGAAACTCCAGCTAACTACAAATATCAAGGACAACAAGAAGTCCTTTTTTAGATTTGTGGGGAGCAGGAGGAAAAGCAAGGGCAACATTGGACCCCTGCTAAACTAGATGGGACAACTGACAACCAATGCCCATGAAAAAGTAAATTTGCTAAATGGGTACTTTACGTCAGTTTTTCACCAATCCCATGGGATGCCCCTGCCCACTGTGGGTCAGGGAGGCCCGGGTGAGGGAGATTCCTTGCCTTCCATCAAAGCTGACCTCGTGAAGGAATACCTTGACAGGCTGGATACCTTCAAGTCAGCTGGCCCTGACAGTTTACACCCCAGGGTACTCAAGGAGCTGGCAAGCATCATAGCTCAGCCCCTGGCATGGATCTTTGAGAACTCCTGGTGCTCTAGTGAATGGCCTTCTTCCAGTCTTCGGGTACATGTGGTGCCAACCTTCAAGAAAGGGAGGAAAGTGGATCTGGCAAATTACAGGCCCATCAGCCTAACCTCTATCCTGGGCGGTCTTGGAAAAGATTATCAAAGATGCCATCCTTAACAGACTAGCTGACAGAAATATCCCGAGGGATGCCCAGCATGGGTTTGTTCTGGGCAGGTCTTGCTTGACCAATCTCATTTCCTTTTACGACCAGGTGACCTATCACCTGGACAAGGGGGAAGAGATTGGTCTCGTATATCTTGAATTCAAAAAAGCCTTCGATCTGGTATCCCATGATCACCTCTTGGCAAAACTGGCTAACTGCGGCCTTGACCTCACCACGATCCACTGGCTGGGGAATTGGCTCCATGGTAGAACCCAGAGGGTGGTGGTTGACAGAAGCCAATTGCCTTGGTGCGCGGTCACCAGTGGGGTCCCTCAAGGCTCTGTCCTAGGGCCTATACTGTTTAACACCTTCATCAATGATGTGGACATTGGTATTAGAAATGGGCTGGCCAAGTTTGCCAATGACACCAAACTCTGGTAAAGCATCCACACCTGAGGACAGGAGGGTGATCCAGGCAGATCTTGACAGGCTCATGAAATGGGCGGATGAGAACCTGACGGTTTTCAACACCAAAAAATGCAAGGTTCTCCACCTTGGGAGGAAAAACTTGCAGCATGCTTATAGGCTTGGAAGTGCTATGCTGGTTAGCGCTACAGATGAAAGGGACTTGGGGGTCTGACTACAAGGTGAACATGAGCCTTCAATGTGATGCTGAGGCTAGAAAAGCAAGCAAAATGCTGGCTTGCATCCACAGATCCTTCTCAAGCAAATCCCAGGATGTCATTCTCCTGTTGTACTCAGCCTTGGTGAGGCCACAGCTGGAGGACTGCATCCAGTTTTGGGCCCCACAATTCAAAAAGGATGTGGAGAAGCTTGAGAGAGTGCAGAGGAGAGCCATGCGCATGATCAGAGGGCAGGATAACAGACCTTATGATGAGAGGCTGAGAGCCATAGGACTCTTCAGCCTAGAAAAGCGCAGGATGATCTGGTAGCCACCTATAAGTTTATCAGAGGTGCTCATCAGGATCTGTGGGAATGTCTGTTCACTAGAGCGCCCCAACGGATGACAATATCAAACAGTCACAAACTCCGCCGCGACTGATTCAGGCTGGACATAAGGAAGAACTTCTTTACTGTCTGAGCCCCCAAGATCTGGAATAGACTGCCACTGGAGGCGGTTCAAGCACCCACTTTGAACTCCTTCAAGACACATTTGGATGCTCATCTTGCTGGGATCCTATGATCCCTGCTGACTTCCTGCCCCTGGGGCAGGGGGTGGACTCGATGATCTTCCGGGGTCCCTTCCAGCCCGAATGTCTATGAAATCTATCAAAAAGACCCCAGATGTATCATCAGTTCCATGTCACCAGTTGTGGCTTGGCTTCAAAGCTAGAGGGAGCTACCATGCAACTTGCTCACGTATTGCAGTGTGGATTTGTCCATGTACCCACTAGAAACTAGTTTCATTGTGGATGGCCACTTTGTCTACCATTAGTAATAAAATACAGGAAAAAGGATGTGCTGTCCAAGCTTTCATCAGGCAGATAAGGTGACTTCTTGAAGATTACGAGTTTTTAGGAGGGGAAAATACCTTGAAACTAATTTAATCACGTTTAATTAAAGCACCTGTTTAAAATCCTGTGGAGGCTTTGCTCCACGAGCAAACACTGGAGTCTGCTGCGCACACTGTTCAAGGCAGAGAATTTGACAGACTTTTTCCTGCAGAGCGGTCTTATGCTCAAACTCAAAGGAAAGATACAGTCTGTTCCCAGCTGTCACGGAGCTGCAGTTCAGCCCAGCGTGAAGTCTGATCAAAAGTACTGGAGGCATCCTGCTTAGATTTTTAATGGTTCCCAATCACTATATTATCAGAGCAACTATTCAAGCAAACTAATTGTGGCACTATCTTGTTTAGTCCTACCCCAAAACACAAGAAAAGCTTTTCGAAATGGAATGGAACACAATGTCATCTTAACTCTTTACAGGTATCAGTTGTGCTATACATATTAAATTTATCTACATATATTTAGAAGTCCATAGTTAACCTTGCAAAAGCCCATAACTAACATTCAGGATAGCTCACACAAATAGTATTACAAAAAAGAAAGAAAAAGAATGAAAAATACATTCAGACAAAGAATTTATACAAACAGTAGTATGTTCTTCATTAACTGGTTTGGTAAGTCTGGACAACTCAACCACGAGTATGGAAAAAATAGCACTAATACAGGAGTTTCTCTCATATCTGACAGAAAAAGGTCACAGAAATGGAAAGAATCAAAGCCTGGATTATGTTCAAAAGATGATTTTGGTATGCAAGTTTTTTCTCCTGTTTCCTTCATATTATTCCAAGTGTAAGGTCACCTTCTGAAAAAAAGTCCTGAAGGTTCTTTACCAGCCATAACAACTTTTATGAATACGTAAGTATTTGATAAGTAACATCTATTGCTTGCAAAAGGTTTTAATTAGCTCCTTCACTGAAGTGGGGAGTGAGAGCAATTGAATGCACTACAAACAGAACCTGGATAAAAGTTAAAAGCCTCATAGGGCTCCTATACACATGCAGAGAGGCTGCTTCAACGTGCTGCAATTACAGTACGTCGGAGCAGTCTTGATTTATTGAGTCTGCTAGAGCATGGTAATTACTGCACTCCAGCAGACTCTAGTGTCACGTGCATCAGTGTCCTCACGCTACAAAATGGTGCCGGGGCGCTTTAAATTATAACTCATTCAAGGAGCAAGTCTATAAAATGCCCATAGTGAACACTGTACTTGGGTTCCTCTTTTTGGATTTGCCATTACACGAGCCTGAACTGGAAAGTAGGTCCAAATTTGCTTATGTTTTGGGGAAATTTAGATTTGGATCTCTTCTTCATAGATCAGGCCCATCCCTATTAAATCTATGCAGTATATGAACAGGAACACAGGAAGACCATGAATTACAATTCAGCTAATGAAAGACTGAGACCTTTGAAAGCATGCATAAGAAATTTCTGCTACTTCTAAAGTTTTAGACATCATAAATTTATATTTTAATAATTCTACTAAAATAGGTAAAAATTGACAATGCTGCAGGATTAAATAAGAAAACTATAGAAAAATTCAAAGGAAACCTCCAGTAAAATTGTTGCTAAATTGAAAAACTGATGCTTTTTAGAGAAGAAAACACTATTAAATGCCTCCAAAGTCAGCTAATCCTACAAATGAGATGGCGTGTAGCACATTTCATTTATTGATTATGTCTTTGTCATCACTAATATGAATGATTCACAATAAGAAAAATAAACGTAGGATTCCATTTGAATTAAGAGATAACCTTATTAAAGAGTGGATTAAAATAGAATTTCACTGATATATTTGAACAACATTTTTGTGGTAATGTTTCGTTTTGTTTTTTAATCATGATCTTTATTAGTTTATCCTTCAAATATGTTTGTACAGTGCTTAAGATAGAAAAAGGTGCTCAGTAAAATGTGATAACCAGTTAAGCTGTTTTTCATATTAGTCTTGAGCTCTGTCACATTTTAATACATTTTTTCTTTTAGATACAGTAAAAATTGTGTTAACCAGCATGAGTGGAGTAAAGAGGGTGCCAGGTATCTAAAAATTCTGGTTATCTTGAGGCAGGCATTTCAACCTTTTTGAAAACTCCTGTGGATGGCCACACGTGGAGCCAGGGGGGGTGG
>NW_005841956.1:323021-342602 GCF_000455745.1 Alligator sinensis
GGGGGGGGGGGGGGGGGGGGGACACCGGAAGCGCACAAAGCAGCGGCAATGTAGGGTGGTGTGGTTAGTGGTAGCAGCTGCTGCACGCGAGCTCTCCCCCACCTCTGTCTCTGCATCTGGCCGGAAATTCCAGTTAATAAGAGTATTCTGGATAATAGAATGCCGGTTAACACAGCTTTTACTGTATTTTATAAAATTTACTATTTGTTCAGTAATCAATACTGCCTATACACAACCGATTTATGTAGTTTGAAAAACTGATACTCTTGCTTGTTATTTTGCATCCAAACCATTTCTAAAAACAATGTAAAGCCATTAATGATATCAATCTATATGCATTACTATCCTGAATTAAGGGTATAGTGTTAATTCAAGATGATGAAAGGAATATTTGAAAATCTAGGAAAGACTGAAATAAAGAGGGCAAACACTCGTATCGCGAAAATTCATCAAAGCAAAAAGTGTTGAATTTCCAGGCAAAATACAAAATTACTATAAAAGTTTGTACATCTCTTATGTCCAAGTTGTCCACTGGGTGATCTCCACTATAACTGAATTGCAGTCTCTAAGCCAGTGGTTCCCAAAATGTGGGTCACAAGATCAGCAGATGGGGTTGCAATAAACAGGGATCTGGGGGCACAGCAGGGCATGAGGCTGCACCCAGATTGGACCAGCTCCAGGCAGGAGCTGCCTCTGCAGCCCAGTGGGTGGGACCCAGCACAAGAGGGAGCTCCATGCTGCCATAGCTGCCAAGGTGAGGCACGGCAGCAGCAGTGTGGAGTTGTGCCCCTGCTGCTGTTATGGCCTGGAAGTTAGGGGGTGCCTTAGTTTGGTGGCATGGTGCTCCCTCCCATACCAGTTGGCTCTCCTGCTGGGCTGTGGAGCCCCAAGGAGGCAGCAGAGGGCAGCAGAGTGGGGGAGCAGAGTGGGGGAGCCCCAAGCCTGCAGTGGGCAGCTCACATCCTCCTCTCCTCCTTCCTACTCCACAGGCTCAATTCTGGCCATGCCACCCGTGCCGGGGGGGAGCCAGGTTCCATGCTGCACTCAAGCTGCAACAGTTGCTGCCTCCCACGGGTGGCAGCCAGTGCTCAGGCACTGCTGGGAGGGAGGCAGGGGGCTGTGGATGCTGGTCCTGGGGCACCTGGAAGGGTGGAGGACTACAAGTTGGGAGTAAGGGACACCGGGGTGGGGTGACTTTGGAAGATACGTACGCTCCACTTTTTGCCACATGGATTTTCTACCTGTGTCCGGTGGTCAAGTAATGACCGTTTCCTTTGTAACTGTTCATGTTCTGAATCTCAGTGAACCTTAATGATGCTCAAATCTCACCCTAACTTACAATGCTTAGAAAGAGCTCGTTCACTTAAAATGTAAACTGGATATTAGTGCTATACAACAGCCCAGGAAAGTGAGGAGTATACTAGCATAGGATTATCACAACCCAAGGGTGTGATTTTGTGTGCGCGCGCTTCGGCACTGCTAAATTATTTCCCGCCACGAGGAGCTTTCTTTGCAGGGTGCATTTCTCAGTTGCAAAGAGGAAACCCCGGTGCAAAGGAGTTCCTGCCACCCGCATGCAAATTTGTGTCCCACTATTGGCCAGTTCTAAATTATTCCCACGTGGCGGCTAGCGATTGGCTTGTAAGCCGTATAAGAGGCTTGAGCAGTTTCCGCCCAAGTTGGAGGACTCCACAACCATCTAGTGGAGGAGGAGGACTTCACGTCTCGTGAAGAACTCTAAGCGCTGCAGAGCCTAACAGACCCAGCGTGTACCTTAAGAAGGCTATAGGGGTCTGATCAACCTCTGGCCTCTCCCCGTCGCTGAGCGATCCCTCGACGAACCCCTTCCCTGCGCGCAAGTTCCAAGGAGCCTAGCAAACTTCGCGTGAGTGTATCCAGAGCTCTTCTCCGAGTTGTTTTCTTTGGTTGACACGACGGGCTCGCGTTTTTAGAGCCTTCAACCAGATTGGGCTAGAGTTCGCGTGGAAGGAACTCTTGTCCGCTTTTCTTCTTTCCTGTCTGTAACCGCAACTCAAGCAAGTTTTCCTGCCTGCACCGCGACCATCTACGGTGTAAGTAAAATAATCTTTAATCAACCGCTAAGCGTCCGTGCCTAATTCTAGTCCGCCGGCCTGCATTCCCCGACCCACGTGCCAGGGCTGCTGGCCACAGTCCGCTGTGCGCCCCCGAGGGCCTCGGACCGCTCCCGGCCCGCACAAGGATCTAAGACAAGACCTGCAGTAAGAGTAGGGATAGATGTATTAACACACAAAAACAGGCTTAGACTAACAGGAGTGTACGCAGTAATGAAGATAATTAATGACAATTTGTAGACTTTCACTAAACTGTGTTGGAAAGGATCCTCGAATTGTTTCAAAACAATGCTTAACAAATTAACAGTTCTAATTCATGGATGTACTAAAAGAAAACTAAAGCATGTGTGTATGAGAGCACTTCAGTTCCAGCTGTGTTAGATGTACTCAATTACAAAGGGAAAGCAGACTATTAAGTTTTTGCTACTACTGTTTGTTTGGAAGCAGGTTTTTAAGGCCAAACCTTAGTTAACAAAGAAGTGTGATCTCTGACTGACAATTTATACTGGCACAGCTTTACCCATAGGACATGGTTTTAAATGCTGGCACAAAGTGAAACTGCCATTACATCTACATCCATAGTAGAACACAGAGAGCACTAAGTATAGACCTGGTCTTAGTTATAGAAAGATGGACCATCTAATGTTATGTCTCCCATTTACAAATGCTCGACTATGCCACAGTAGGCATAACAAAGCCAGTAATCACAGACATCCTTGTAAAGTAAGCACAGTAAGGAAGATACGAAAAATATATTTTTTCACCTTTCAGAAACATTTACATTAAAGCTTAGAATTAAGGTGGAGAGTGGGGGAGGGAGGGAAGGATGAGGACAAAATGAAAAATGTACAGCACCGCATCACAGACACCAGAAAGCAGAGTACATTGAGCAGAGGAATTGAACTGGAGTGCCAAAATGGTTGGTCCCCATTGCTTTCCATTATTTTAGCCAAGTTAGTTTTTTAAAAAAAAGCAAGACAAATTTCACTTACAGTAAATTTTACATCGTAGCACCTGTTCTTTCCTCTGGCAACAAGAAAGTTCTTTGCAAACTGTCTTGTGGATTAGTTTCTCTGCTTCTTGTCATGAAGGCAAAGGCCTGGATGTTCTGGAATGATTTTCTGAACAAAGTAGTCAGGGCAACTAACCTGAATTGGTTCAAGATGGAACTTGGTAAGTTTACAGAAGAGTCAGCATGATAGGATAGAGATGTTCTTTGAGTGGTTATTAAATAAATACATAAATAAAATCAAGGGATTTGCTATGAAGCTTGAAGTGTTTGGTATTCCTATGGAACTAAAACAAAATTTGATCACCATGTGAGTTGTTTATAGCTGAGGAAGGTATCTAGCATTCCCCTGCTTCAGACCTCCTGCTGGTTGCTTGTAGAGGCCTGGAAGAAATCTCTCCCTAGATGTGGATTTGCGGTTTCTGACGGTTTTTTTTTACATCTTCTGAGGCACTGAAAACTGGCCATGGCTAGAGGTGGGAGAACCAATAGCTTGGTTACTACAGTGGCAGGAAATTTGTTAAATAAAAATCTGTTCACATGATCCTAGGAACTGGACTGTATTCCACATCACACAGGCAGGAACACCCCCCCCCCCAACAATACTTGACAGTCTTAACCAGAGAAAAATTCTGGTGGACTCCACATCTGGTAACTGTTGGTATCCAGAGCACGTGAACAAGATACTGCCCTGTCCCCACTTCTGCCAAGCACCCAAGACATTTCTTTGTACCTCTGGCAGCACTAGAGTACCCAAGCTGCTCCCCACCCCTCGCTATGAAACACCATGACTTATGAGACACCACTAGTAACCTTTCTTCAATCAGGAAACAATCCTTGAACCCAATGTAATCTCTCTTTCGCTTTTTCCTTATCCTATTTATAACAACAGAATTAGCTTAGCTAATCATTTTCTTTGAGGCACAGTATAAAACACTTTGCTTAAGTCCAGATAAATTGGGTCCACTGTACTACCTGTTATCTAAGTGGTCAGTTATCCTGTCCCAGGAGCATAAGAGTTTGATCTGCCATGGTCATTTTTGGATAAAAATCGCTTTATATTTTATTCCTCCCGATTCTGCGGACCTCCGCAGCCTTGATTATTCTGCCCTTCAATATCTTTTCTAGGATATTGCAGACTACTGAAGTGAAATTATATGGCTGGTAGCTTCCTGGGTCTTTTTTTCCCCATGAAGCTGCTATTTCATGCACCAGTTCTTTCAGTATGCTGGAATGACAGTTCTGCCCCTACTCCAATTTCATAACATTTAAAAGTTTTGTTTCTACCTCACTTCTGCCACATCCTCGTTCCCGATAGGCGCCCTGTCACTTATCCTCATCTAAATCCTTGCCCTTACTGAAGGCTGAGGCAAAGTATTCATCAAAAAATATGATAGGCTAGGAAAAGAAAGATTTGGGGGACTAGATGATATCCTTTCAGTAGCTACTTGTTCCCAGAATTTGACTTTCACCAATTGCCCCCCTATGCACCAATACGTTAAAAAACAAAGTGTTATGCTTATGCTTCAGGTGACACTGAAAGTCACCTTATACAAGATGAGTACTGTGGCACCCAATGCGCGTCTGACTGTGAAGGCTGAAAAGACAACTTCCGATTACAAAACTACAAGTCTCTCTCTGGCTGAGCTAAAACTATAGCAGACTCATCTAATCCATGTGTCCACCCACCCCTGAAAGTCACAGTAACCCACGATAAGTGGGTTACTATTAATGTTCCAATGCAATCATAGTAGGTGCAAAGGCAGCAGGGAGAGAGAGTCAAATGAAGTCCCAACCTACTGAGGTATATTCATGTTCTCTTCTTGACACAAAATAACAATTACTATGTCTACTGAGCAGTACTAATTTTGATTCACAGTTTGACATCAAAAAGAATAAGTTGCAGAGATATCAAGGTTTACCTGTTTTAAATTCCCGCATGTCACAATACTTGACAAGAAATAAGGCCCTCCACTCCTTTAAGAACTTAGTGCTAAGTAAAATAAAGAAATCTCTCTAAATGTTTATTTATTTTACACACACTATCTGTAATTCACAATCAGTATTTCTGATTTAGGAAATCATTCTTAATACTGAGAAACATGCCAGTGTAATAAGATCTTTGAAGCCTTAGGCTACTATAGTGCTGTTGTTTTCATTTTGTCTTTGTTTAAAAAGCCTGCTTTTTCACAGTTCAAAACTAATTCCTTTTTGCTTTGTTTACACTCTCAAAATTGCATTACTTAACCATCTAGTGAACCCATTGTATCATAATTAAGCAATCCAATTGGTAAAACAGCTGTTCAGGACAGTTTATTAGGACTGGAACACAAAGCCTTCTTCTAGCATAGTTTAAAATGAAAAGCAGAAGATACAGGAAGCATTCATATTCCTCATGTATGTGCCCTATTGTTCAGGCTGAGGCCACCTTCAGCTGTATTATTTTGATAGAAGCATAGTTCTTGTTTAAATGCATTGCTGCTCAAGGCACTATGGCTAGGGACAGACATTCAAAAAACGTGAGCCTGAATTGATTCAATCTTTGCAGGTTAATCTAACCTGCCTAGGCTGAACCAGTTTGCAAGTGCACAGATATTCTCTCTGGACAGAGAAAATGCAGCCACATGCCTGCAGTGGCTCAGGCTAGAAGCTGGGGGGTACTAGAGCAGCCCTCCCTTCAATTCCCTTCCACAGTACTGAGCTGAGGGGGGGCATGATCAGAACCCAGCAGGATGCTATGATTAGGGAGGGGTTTCCCCCTCCCCTCACTGCTCCTGATCAGGGAGGGAGGGAGCCAGCAGGGAGTTGATAATACAGTGTTTAGCACCCCACCAAGAAAACAAAAACCTCTCTCATTAGTTCAAGCTCTCTTGAACAACTTTTTCCAAAGAAGGAATGGAGGGACATTACCAGGTGACCTGATTAGCTCCAAAAAGCCCTAAGTGGAAAATGTCCTGTCTGCCTTACACAAACACCTCTCAGCATTAGCCAGCATACCCCATGTTGGCTATGGTCCATGGGAGAGGGGAGGGAGGGATCCCTGCTTGAGCAGCGAGGGGGGGGCAAGGGAAAGCCAAGCAGACAATGTTGTACCTGCAGTCTCTGTCAGAGCTCCAACTAGGGAGCAGAGGGACAGGCCAGCCCTGCTCTGAAGCAGACAGTACAGCCCAGGGCTGCAAAGCATCTGGGATGCTGGGGGACTGTGGTTTAAGTTAAACCAGGAAGGGGTGTGGGACAGATGTTATAGAAACCAGTTTGACCCAAATCAGTTAAGTCTGATACTACATTCAACCAGGTTTATCTCAAACTGGTTTCAGCCATTTTCAAACTAGTTTATATGCACTGAGCATCTGTTCCACTACAGATTTAAACCAGTTTCTGACCACTTAAACCTGTTTGTGTGTAATGTCTAGCCTAGCCTATGAGTAAGAAGAGCTATAGAAATGGGGAGCCACAAAGAAAAAAGAAAAGAAAGTGAAATTAGGAAAAAAAGTGCTGTCAATATATAGTACAGCAGCATAGGGAGTAATAAAGAGCAAATCTGGGGAAACATTTTATCTACACATAAAATAAAACAGATAAATAATTTCAAACATCATCCAAGGGGAATAATAAACCCAATCCTCTTATGTATTACTATACTTATGCGCTCTAATTATGCACATACAAAAGTAGGGACAGCTTTCCCTGTAGTGAAAAACATCCATAAGAGGGCAAAGAAGCCCATTCTTCATACACCATGTCATGTTGTAGTTAATTTTCATTTTGTTAACATCCTGTAGTTAGTGTTGGGATAAGGAATGAAGCCTACAAATTCTTTTAGTCATAGACTTTGCCTTCGTAGCAGCAGGTCTACAGTTATGTGCAGAGCAATGACAGAAAAGTCTAACCTTTACATTTTTTCAAACCGAGACTATGGAGTGATGCAATTTCAAGAAGTTTTTTAAATTCTAGTTTTAAATAAGGTGCATTTCTGAGAGAGAAATAGAATTAGCCAGCTACAGATCGTTTGTTTAGCTCTTATAGTGTAGTCTAGGGACAAAAAACACTACATAATCATAGTTGCTTGAAGAAAAGAACTATAATGGCAATATCCTTTGAAAGCTTTGAAGGAAAAACTTCTTGTATTAACTGAAAACCTCTCCACATTAACTCAGATAAATTATATATGTCAATAGTTTAAGGATGCTATCATTTTTAAAAAAGAGAAGTTGTTGGGCTGAGAAGCCACAGGGACCCAAAAATACAATGAAAATATTCAAATTAGAGGGCAACCAAAGCTTAAAAAAAAAAAAAAAAAAAAAAGGTATAATTGCTATGGAGACAGGGCCAGAAAAAGATGCTATAAAGTATCTCACTTTATTCATATGTAGGAACGCAGGCACTAGCACCACGACCTCAGTTGAAAAGTTACTGAAGTTTTAGATGCTGATTTACAAAAGAACCCACACGTGTTGGCAGATGCTACAGAATTCCGTAAGACATCCAAATGTTTATGGCTGGCAAAACAGTGAAGTTTGTTAGCTGCCTGGGAGTGTGGAGGACCAGAGGCTCAGAGAGTTATTGGTTCAATTGTCACAATATGAAAGTTTCTCAGAATTACAGCACAGTGAAGAAACTGAGAAAATACTAGAATAAAATGTCAATTTTGAGTGAGACAAGAAAAGCTTTCAGTTTCCAGCTACAGTGCAGGTTTTTCTCTCTAAACCTATGGAGTGCTTGGGGAAAAAAAAAAGCATTGTTCATTTTTCAGGCTTGATTTCACATGCGATGACCTCTGGACACAGCAGCCAGCAAAAATGTATGAAAATCATAAGTTTTTAAAACTATTTAATATAATCATGGTTTACCAGAAAGTTTTGGAAAAGGTTCAATGAAGTATTTCAAAGAAAATCAACTACCATTAAAAACAGAAATGAACTACCCAAGTCATTGATGAAAGAAGCTAAACAGCTTTCCCTTCAATGTCAAAGTTTAGAGTCCCCAGACTCACTCGGTTATCATTAGTAGGCTTCAGAGAGACATAATTTGCTATACAAATGCATTTCTGTTGGAATACCAACAAGCAATGGGTACAGGTAACAGATTGGTGAACTATTCCTTTATTTCAGTTTGGTTATTCTGTGTGTTCGAAAGTAACTTGTGTAGAGCGAGGGTCTCAAGTTTCTTCTATATAGATGTCTTCCCTGGAATGTAATAATTTACCCCTGTATATGTGGAAAACTCTTCTTTAATTTTAAAATTAAACTACTGCACTGAAAAAAAAATATCTAGGGAAAGGTTCAAGACCAGACAGTGACTGCATTTTCAGTTAGGGTCTCTTACACTCACACCACTTCATACACTGCTTTGTGCTGTCCTTTCACAGCATGATGAAATAAGCTTGAATTTACAAAAACCTTAGGTTCTCTACATTCGAATATTATAAAAGCCTGAATCTGCTTGCCTGCTTGCAACGTTTTAATCGTGCTGTGACTGGTTGAATCAGAGTGTGAACAAGCATTCGAACAGGAGCTGGTGGCAGTGGAGTGCCGCCATGATGACAGGGACACAGGGACGGGGGGAGGGCAAAGCAGGTCTCAACCCCCCACCCTGCTCCCTGGAGGCAGGGGCAACAGAGTGGATGGAGCAGGGTGGGGCCAGGCCTTGCCCCCTGCCCTGCTCCCTGCAGGTGGCAATGATGGAGCAGGGTGGGGGATTTGAGGCCACCAGAGCTGGCCTCGCCCCCCCCCCCGCCTTACTCCTTGCAGGCAAAGGTGGCAGTAGTACATAGCTTCTTAATATTTCATATATACTGTACTACCTATTGCAAAGCTAAAGCTACATATGGAATCAGCTGCAGTCATAACTTCCAATCTGTACAGTAACCATTTTTAAAGTATTTCATAAACTGAACACATGTGAAATGGAAAGTTTAAATCTGCTCCGTTACAATGTCTCACCTGCCTGCAAAATAGATAAAAGTTTTTTTTTGTTGTTGTTGTTTTTTTTTTTTTTTAAAAGAGAGGTGCCCAGTACATCAGTCCCATATGGCCAGTGTAGCCAATAATGTACCGATAAATATAATGTGTCTTCTGATGCGGCCGATAAATGCCCTGTGCATGTGAACAGCTGCAGCGTGCACATGTCCAGGAGCACAGCCCAGTGGCACGGAGAGCAACATCTGGCTGGTACGTCAGTTGTGGGGAAAGGGTGGGGTGGAGGGAGGGGGTATGAGGGGGGAAGATCAAAGTCCCCACAGTCACGGAGGGAGTGGGACTCAGGTAGGCGCTGCTCAGCTAGGGCGTGGCAGGGAGCAGGATAGAGCTGAAAGTGGCTTGGCTGGGGGGTCCGGGGAGGGGTGGTGGCTCCTGCCGCTGTGCACACCCTGGGAGGGCATGGGGGGGCATGTGCCCCCAGATCTGCACGTAGGACGAGTGTAGTCTGCTTCTGTAGGCTGGAGGCCATGCTGGGCTCTTCCTGGTGGGGGGGCTGGGCTGAGGCTGTGCTCAGGGCAGGCGGCGGTGGTGCTGGGAGGGGGGCTATGGGGTGGCTATGGCAAATTCTGGAGTGGCTGCAGACCCCCATAACCCTCCTCCCCACACTGCCACCATCTGCCTCAAGCTCAGCCCAACTCAAGCCCAGAGCAGCAGCCCACCCTTGCCCTGCATACAGATCCCAGGGCACATTCCCTCCTGCCCTCCCAGGGTGCACGCACCAGTAGGAGCCAGTCCTCTGCCCCCGCACTTGCCCGATGACCCTGCCCTGGCTGGGCAGTGCCTGCCCCTGACCCGGCAGTGCCTGTCCCTGCCCCGGCCCCACTCCTTTTCTCACCACAGGGGCCTCCATCTGTGTCCTCACCACGCCCCTTCCCCCGCACCAGACTTGCAAGCCCAACGCTGGTCTCCAAGCTGCCCAGCTGCATATCGAAATAGACTCAATATCAACTGATATGGCTCCTTAAAAATTGGCCATCGGTATCAGCCCAAGAAAATCTCTCATCAGTGCATCTGTTCTTTTTTATCCTTTAGTTTTTCAAGGCCTTCTGATCATATTTAGGGGAGACACTTATACAATCAAAAGCTAGGTACTGCTGAAGTTAAGGCTGCATAGGGTTGGAAGATTTTTTTGTGGTACACATGACAATGTGTAATCAACATGAGATTTATTAAATTTCAGTAGGTCACCAGAACCTCAATCCCTCAGCATTAGGTGCTTTATCTTGACATTACCCTCCATTAAAAAAAAAAAGTACAAAACTAGATTAAATAGAAGAGTAAGAATGATTCAGCAGTCAGGATTTAACAGTATTAATATGAAAGCTTGTTTTAAGAAACCCTATCGCAGTCAGTACTACTTTGATAACACATCTTACATAAAATATAATATTACTGTTTAACTCCATTAATATTTTTCACCAAGCAAGATAGATGTCAATTCAGGAGGAAAGTAAGCTTAATTTACATGCAGCAGTCCAAAAAGAAATGCATTATTTTCAATTCAGTGGTGTACAAGGGGATTTTTAAATAGACACTGGCCAAGGAGCAGAGGAAGCTTGTAGGACTAACTCCTTCAGCTGGAATAATCAAAGTCTTTGCGAAGAAGGGAAGCAGTGATAAAGCATGAATAAACAAGGTCTCTGAGCAAATAAGAACTGCATGGTAAAGTCACCAGGGTAACAACCCAATACTGGGCGCACCCCATGCCCAGTGCACCCTGGTCCCAGATGACAGGACAGTCTCCCTTCATACGAGGTGCAGATTCAGGGGCTCACACCCCAAGGAGGGCTGCTGGGCTGTGCCGGACTCCTCCTGGGGGCACAAGCCTCCAGATTTGCGTGCTGGATGACATAAGGCTGCCACTGCCAGCAAGTGTCAGGAGCTGTGCTTTGAAGAGTTTGAGGTGCAGTTTCCCTGAAACCTCTAAACCTATCTCCCTGAAACTTGGCAGGCTTCATGCCCTCAGAAGGGGCTACCATACCTGCAATTTTGATCGAAATCAGGCACGAAATAACAAAGTTTCAGGCATTTTCATGATTCCCCTTCACAGCCTAGGTGAAAAGTCAAAACGCATCGAAACAGTTTCGACAAAACGAATCGGGACAGTGCTTTGAAACTAAACGAAACTAAACACTGTCCCTTTGAAATGGCAAAACACATGTTGAAATGAAATGATGGTGTTTCTCACAGCCCTAGTGGTTACAGAATTGGTCTGATGTAGCAGGCTTCCACTGAGCCTTCCTGAGAACCTAGAGCAGCTATGCTGAAATCTGCCCCTTTCTGCTATAGCAGGGATAGACAACCCCCAGCACGCGTGCCAATAAGTGGCACATGGAAACATTTTCCCTGGCACACCAGGAGGCATGCAAGGAAATGCTTAAAAAAAATTATTTTTTTTAAGTTGCTGCGCCAGGCTCTCGGGAGCACTGGAGGCAGAGTCAGACAAGCACAGGTAGGGTCACAGATGGCATTCAGCTGACCCCACCCTCTGTCCCCAGGCTGTGCCCCCGCAGCCCAGCCCAGTCCCTGGAGGGAGCTGTGGGTGGGTGGGGCTGAGCCCCAGGCGCTGAGCAGGGCTGCAGTGCTGAAGGCTCCCAGTGGGTGTGTGAGCCCTGGGGCACAGAGCGCTGGGGCCAGGAGCTCAGGGCAGGGTTTGGATGGTGCAGGGAGAAGTAGGTGCCAGGGGAGGCGCTGTGGGCAGACTGGCCTGACCAACCCTTTGGGAAGGCGTGGGCCAGGCAGGAAGCGGGGCTGCCCCGGAGCTCCATGGGCTTGGGCCACAGCTGGTGGGGGCACCCAGTAGCACCTGAGGCAGGGTCTGGCCTGGCCTGTGCAAGTCTGCAGGGATGGCAGCTAGTCTGACCATGCAGGGACACCACCTGGCTGGGGCAGGATGCTTGGCTCAGGGGTTCCCAGCTCCGAGCTTGGCCTCTCTGCACACCAGGCACAGCGCAAGTGGGGTGGAGCTGCCCCTGGTGTGGAGACCTGGCTGTGGGAGCCCCCCGAACTCCAGAAACAGCCATCCCGGCTGCCCTGGCTTTGCTGACCCACAGCTTCTCTCCAGGGGCCAGGGCAGGCATTACACAGGGCAGATGTACTGCAGGCTCCCAGCTGGCTCGGCCCCAAGCACCACCCAAGGTTGTTCCCAAGGCCCACAGGGCTCCAGCAGCTAGGCTGCTGCACCGAGGGTGGCTCCACCCTGCTTGCACTGTCCCCAGTGTGCAGGGAGGCCAAGTCCAGAGCCAGGAGCCCAGCATGCGTCCCTGCATGGGCAGGGAGGCTGCAGCCCATCCCTGCACAGAAGCAGGGGTTGGGCCAAGCCAGGCCCCACCTCGCCCCCGACCACCTGCCACAGCGCAAGTGGGGGGGGGGGGGGGGGGGGGCACCCCTGCTCCCTGTCCAGCCCCCACTCTACTCCAGCTGCCACCTTCCCAAAGGGCTGGCCAGGCCAGCCTGCCCCCCACACCTGCTTCTCTCTGTGCTGCCTGGACCCTGTGCCTGGTGCCCCAGTGCTGCCCCTGCCCAGGTAGGACGGGGCATCTGTCTGCCCAAGCCCTGGCCAGGCCCTCCCTCCCAGCCTTGAGCCTGCACTTCCCCTGCTCTGGGACCATAGGGGAGGCCTGACCATCCCAGCCCTTGTAGATTCTGCTGGGGTGCCGCTGCCTCCATCCGCTGGAGACTGCCCTGGATCAAAGGGTGCAAGCCGCAGCCAGTAGCAGTGGGAGACATTGTTGATGAGGGACACGCCCTCTTTCTCTTTTTTCTCATTTTCTCCCTCTTCTCTTTTTCTCACTTTCTTCTTTTCTCTTTTTTCCTCTCTCTTTTTTCTATTTCTTTTTTCTCTCCTTTATCTTTTTCTTTCTTGTCTTTCCCTCTCTTTTTTCTCTCCCTCATTACAACATGTTTAACAAAAAAGAATACACAAGAACAAAGGTAGTACAGGTTTCCCTCTATTTATGCTGTAGATGCGTTCCAGGAAAACTGTGCATAAATCAAATTTACCTAAAGGGAACCCAGGTTATAATGTAACAAATAGGGATACATTCCCACAGCGGTGAGGGAGGGAGGGTGTGAGGCTGGGTCTAGGGAAGGGGTGGGGAGAGGGCGCGGTGCAGCCCAGCAGCTGCAAGCAGGCAGCATTGGCCGCTCTCGGGGCTGCAGCAAGGGCAGCACTGGGCTCTTCCCAGTGTTCAGGGCGGGCAGCATCCTGTCTCATCCTGCTGCAGGCTGGGGCCAATGGCTGCTGCAGGCTGGGGGTCAATGGCAGCACCAGGCTCTTCCCAGCGCTTGGGGCAGGCTGCAGCGATGGGAGGGGGGCTGCTGCCACTCCAAAATCTGCCATAGCCCCGCTGCCCAACGTGCCCTCCAAGCGCTGCCACCGAGCGCCAGGAAGAGCCTGGTGCCACCGCCAGCCCCAGCCTGCAACCCACCTTTCACCGGGGTGGTAACTGGCCTGGAATTTCCTGGCGGCTCCCGCGCCACTGGGAGCCCCACCAGCCCACCCACTCCCGACAGGGTGCAGTTTTAGGTCATACCCAGGACCAGGAGCCTCCTGCCCATCCCCTACAGCTCCTCCCTTACCTCCAGATGATACCAGCAGCCCTCCAGCCAGGCAGTGCTGTTGCCTGGCCTCCAGCAGCAGAACTGCTCCGTTTATATGGGCAGCCCCAGATTCAAAATGGTCATGTTCAGGCACCTGGTGGCTGCCAGCTCTAGGCCCTTGGTTGTTGATGTCCTTTGGTTGTGATGTCCTAGGTTGTGTGGCAGCACAACCAGTGCCCTGCCACACTCCAGTACCTTACAAGTACTACAAGTTAGACATTGCGGGTTTTTTGGCACTCCAGCCAAAAATGCTGCCTATCCTTCTGTTCCAGCCTTTTTGCTACAGGGCACCAAAAGGAAAAAGTAATCATCTCCTTATCTTGAACCTTGATTTAGACTGGAAGTGGTGCTTCTGAAGGCAGCAGGTTATCACATCAGTGTAAAGCCCTTTCCCAGCAGCTGGTAAAAGACATTGGCAAACAAGGTCATTCATATCACTCCTCCTTACTTCCTATCAGGATCAAATGAAGAGCCGGCAGTGAAGTCTCTATGGGAAAAAGGTCAAAATTCAACAAAAGTGGAGAGAGAGGAAGAGGGGTTAGCAAATAACTGAAGAAAGCCATGTCTCCATATAACTGAACCTATATTAAATGGGATTACTGACACTGGCACGCTGCCTCCCCTAGAACAGAGGCTGAATATTAGGGAAATGTTGCTTTCTTCAGGTGGAAAACTTTGGGTCCTGAGACACTTCCTAGACCTCAGGAGGAAGGGTCAACGCACTTTCAAATCTCCACTAGATTGATAGCTCCTGTCTGAGAAAAAACATCTCTTTTGACTAAATAGTAAAAAGCAGATCTTTACTGATAAAACAATTCAATGTCCTATCCATTTTGGCTCAAGTGCTGTCTGAAAAAAGAGAAATTTAGCAAAGAATAGACAATCAGGATGTTCTCAGCTAATAAGCAGTTCTCTCTTGGCTTATTTTTCTTGCATATCAAAAGAAAGTCTGAACAGCAAGCATTCACTCACTCGATTATGAAGAATACAGATTTTTTACAACCTGGCATCTGGCACATCAGTGGATTTCATTCATTCTTTCTGAATGGCACAAAGGACATCAACATATTAATCTTACAAGTTATTACAGGCTTAAAAATAAAACACATTTCAGGTGTTCTCATTTGACTATAACTGCAGCTGCTTTTTGTCTCGCCTTTAATTTGAAAAGAGTTAACTGAGGCATAAAGGAGACTCACACAAACTTAGCTAGAACTGGTGGCAAAAACAGACTAACAAAGGCCTCAAAGAGCTCCAGGTTGAAATTTGGCTCAGCCACAGACCTCTTGTATGATTTTGGGCTAGTCACAAAGGGCATTTATACACTTACCTTTGTCTGCTCTGGAATGCTGGAAATCCAACGATTAATCGAATCTGCAGAGCCTGCGAGCCAATGTGTCCGGCACTGCGTTGTGTGCGTTTGTATACACATTGTAGGTGAAATGCACCTTTGAACTAAAATACCTTCAGTGTGTTTTAGTTCAAAAGCACACTACCACCATTTTCTCAGTGCTGATGCACATTTTGCCATTTATTTTAAAAGCACCCAGCATGCATGTGTACAAATGCCCTTAATTTACTATGCCTTGATTCTTCACTGCAAGATGGAAAATATTCCCTCTAATCTCACAAGGATATTGGGTGTTTAAAACACCATCACTGACAATCTGATGATTGTCAGGCACCTGGCTTTCAACTTGCAGGGGGATCATGATCCCAGGCTTCCCCTACAATGGCAAGTATAGACCAACTGATCCCCAATCCCAAAGTCGATCTGGTCCCCAATCCCAAAGTCGCATGTTCTGCCACGCATATGTGGCGTGGCAGGAAGTGCCGTTGTTGGGATCAAATCCCATCATTCCTTTAAATGAATGCCTGTCAGTGGTCTTATGAAGAGGATGCAACTTGATTCAAAACAAGCAGAATTTCTCTGTCATACTTCATTTTAAATAATTTCACTCTTGTATGCAACTATTCAAAGGAAATTTCTTCTGTTAGAGATTTGACTTCCCAAACCCTTTAGTTAAGAGTTGGGAAAGCATTCCCCATCTTCACAAAAAAGTTCATATCTTTGGGATTTCTACAGGAGACATCCACCAAAACAGGGAACATCAGATTTTATATGCCTGACATTCAGTTATATTAAGTAATCTTTTAAAACATGATTTAAGTAGAAAAGAGGAAGTACAGTAAAATCTGTTATCTGGCCTGAGTGGGAAATGGGGGGTGCCTGTTATCTAAAAATACCGGTTATCTGAGAGTTATAATCAAGGAAGACAGTGCTATACTTGTAGTGTAAATCTGCAAAGAATCAGTGTACAATACATTATAGTATAACATACTGTATAAAGAATAAAATGGTATACAGATAAAAATGCCATAATAGTCAGCCACCCCAAACGCCAGGGCAGCCCGGCTGCAGGTTGCTGCAGCGGGGGGGAGGGGTGCACACACACAGATACCCTGCACGGGTACCCTCAGAGCAGTGCAGCAGGCAGGAAAGTGGTGCAGTGAAATGTGCATACTCAGATACCCTCATAGCAGCGCAGCAGGCAGTGAAGCAGCATGGCGCAGCACCGCGTGCATCCCGACATTGAAATTCTGGTTAGTCTATGCTGAATAACAGAGATTTTACTGTAGCACAGATTCAGATCTCTTCCCATAAAAGAAGACCGTAAGTTTAAGAGAAAAAGACTACCTACATGATAGTGATAACAGTATCTTTATTAACAGATTCTCTTCCATCCTTTAGATTAATACTGAAGTTTGCAGAGGTGTTCACATGGAGAATAACATGCAAGAAAAGAAGGACAGATGCACCAAAAAGTTAAAGATAGGACTTGGGGGAGACAACAAAATGTGATTAACGTGGAAAAACTAAAAATAACATTATCTGGAATTAAGTTATCCAAAACAATGTTATAGTCAATAAGCAAGAAATATGGAAGACAGAAATACTAAGACACAATAGCATAACTACAGCAGGGCCACCAGGGCAGCTGCCCCAGACTTTTAGGGGGACAGAGGGCTGCCACCACAGACACACTTTCTGTGCTACGGCCCCAGCAGCAACTAGAAGTCACCACTGCCCTGCCTCACCGTTATGCATCTACTGAAATAGCCTCCTCTGTACAGGTCAGGGGGACATCAAATTAGTTCATGAGGTTGTAAGGTGATATGTCAGAAAAAGGTTAAAAAGAATCACACTACAGATAAAAAAGGTAGCAGTCTCTTCTCTATGCCACTGTTAAACAAACAAACAAAAAAAGACTACTGCATTATGCTCTGGCTTTACATTAACAGAGAAGATTGTGAAATCTCTCTAGCTGTTCTGAAGAGAAACTAAATCTTACTAAACACCTGAAGGGAATGACTAGGGATCAGAACACCCCCCCTCCCCCCCTTCTGAATTCACAGACAACCATTTTCCCCAGAAATCATACATGTAGGGAGCTAACCATACACAGTTTGATCAAGTACTTATCTACCACAAGGGTTATCTTGTGCTGGCTTCGGGCTGTTTTCATATGATGCAACTCCACCGATGAAATAACTCAGCAGGTTACCATGAATTCTATAATCTACTTTGAAAGTAAACTGAGGTCATTTCAAAATAAGTCAGTGCAAAATGAGCCTTATGTGGATGCATCTCTATTTCGCACTACCGTGGCAGTGCTCCAACTTCTATTCCTCACTCTTTTGCACCTTGACAGGATCAACCTGTCTGTTTAGCTATGTGCTCTGCATTACTTGGAACTGACTATATATCATCACCTAGTTTAGATGCTGGTACACAGCCAGGATCAGTCCATTTGCAGTTCCTTGCTCCCGAGTCAATACCTTAACATTACTAACACTATTGGGGCATGGATAAATATACCTTTCAACTGTTTTAGAAGGGTAGGAGGAAAGAGGCTGCTCAGGAGTGGGCACCCTCTGTCCTAGTTTAACTGTTAGGATCCTAAAGCTATATAAATGAGCTAGACTGCTGTCTCTTTAACACTGAATGACATGGTATCCCTACACCTAACAATTAGATCAGGGCCATCTAACTTGTGGCCCGCAGGTGACATGAGGCCCAACCAAAAGATTAACGTCAGACCCACAGGCTCTCCCCTGACTGCCAGCTCCCCCAAGTTCCTTCTGCTGGGAGGTGTGGGGCTGGGGAGCTAATGGGACAGCCATAGGCTCCAAAGTTGGCCCCGAGTCAAAACAGCTTATAGCTCTATAAATTTGGTATAGATTCACTTGTTACATCTGTCTAAACCCTTACAGAAGCATTAGAGCTGCTACAGAAGCATTATAGCTGCTGTGCCTTAATCTGCCTGGAGTTCTGCAGAGGGCCTAGATTTCCCTGACATCTGGGAAACGACTGGTGCAGACTAGTCTGAATAGCAGCTGCAACAGATGTGACTGCACAGCTCAGCAAGTGGCTGTGGGGGGGATTCTAGGACACTGCTCAACACCACAAGAAAGGCAAAGAGCCCAAAGAGGCTTAAGAAAGCCAAAGACAGAAACACGACATCTACTACAGTGCTACGAATATTTGTCCTTACAATCAAAGGCTAGAGTGATTTTTCCTGGAAAAAATCAAAAAAACCCAAAATCCTCTTTCATATCCACGTGGCGAGTTAAAGGGCTTCAAAAGCCAGGGAAAAATAGGATGAATTGGGTCTCTTAAGAGTGACAGGAGGAATCTCAGTATCATTAACATCTACAACTTTCCTTAGAACAAAAAGTTACATTTTTCACTAAAGAAAACAAAATAAGAGTTGCTAAAGATCCTAGCAGCACAGATCTTTCCAGGCCAATGCCACATGAACACTGATGAACCTGCCACAGAAATACACCAGGCCCTGGGGCACCAATGAGGACTCTTCTCCACTTACAAAAAACAGAGATGTGAGGTGGAACAAAAACTAAGTCCAGAGGTCCTATTAACAGCAGTAATATAATTAGTAAACTCTTAAGCAAAGCTTTACAATCCATTACTTCTTTAAAGCAGACCACACCTCCATAATAGCCATAACAGTAAAATCTGGCCATAGCAAACTGATTAACTACTGACTGAGAACAGTCTGTGTGGCAAGCTTCTAGATGGCAGTGGCCACATGATTTTCCATGTTTGTGGGCTGTTCCTGTAGTTCCATGATAAATGCCTCCAGATCTTCAGCAAAGCGTAATTTGCCAGTCTGAACTTCTACTGCCACTGCTGGTTGTCTCAGGACTGCATCACAATTCTGTCCCATCAGTTGATACTTCTGGACTGAGAAGATCAAGAAGTGGGACTGCACTATATGAAGCCACTTCAGAAATAGGCTTACCCATAAAATGCTACTTGACATTTTTCCCCTCCTACTGCTGCAGGAACTAAAACTGTTTAACTATGGGGCAGCAGGCTTCCAAACTAAAACCTTCCTGGTGGCAAGATCAAGTATGTATCTCTCTGTACATTAGCTTTTCACAACCTGGTAATACGGTGCAATGTTCCAGCCGAGCTGGCTGACAGAGTTAGAAAATGGCACTACCTCATTTAAGAGGTAAATAATGGCAATTTGCAAATTTAAGCCCATGTCCCAGATTTTTAGTAGCACCAGGTTGTATTCCCTAATGTGCCACAAGAAAAGTCCCAAAATGAACAGCATCTAACAGCAGGACAAAATGCCATGGTATATTTATCCTAAAGGCTACACTCTCTAAAAAGAAAACAAAAAGGGTGGAGGCACTAAAAATGGATACTCTGTTCCAAGAAAAATAAGTAGCAGGTATCCACATAGATAACTATTCTGCAATAACTGCATTCTGTAAAGGTGTGCAAAATAAACACACATTGTAGGTACATCTATAGAAGTCTCAAAATAATCAGATGGAATTGAATAAGAACCCCCCCCCCCCCCCC
>NW_005841956.1:342633-352151 GCF_000455745.1 Alligator sinensis
CAGGCTAAATGCTGGGGGAAAAAATCATACAGAAATGTGTTGTACTGTGGAACAGCACTCCAAGAAAAGTGGAAGCCAAACTAGATAGAGCACCAGGAAATGCAAGATAGAGAAAGATATATATAGGAGATGGAATATTTTTTCTATGGGCAGATTCTTTGACATCTTATTTTTATCTTTACAATCTTAATAAGCTGTCTTACTTGGTGGAGATGAAACCCTTGAAGAACCGTGCTCTACAGACAATCAAAGAAGGCCCTGCTCCTGTTGCATGAAAAGCAAGAAAACCACAGTAAAGTATAGATAGGACAGGCTACTGACATGGCAGCATATCTGTTTCAGGACTAGGAAACAAAAGGCTTGTTCTTGCCTGCTCAGTTTTCAACTGGTTTTAAAAGTGTGCAAGCAAGTATTAATGTGCTAGTGATGAAACATGCACTAATTAGACTGTAAGGAGTTGGGGGTAAGTATTGCCTAACTCTACCTTGACATTGCTCTTTGCATAGTGGGCCCATATCCTTACATAGGCTTTCAAGAGCTGCTGCAGTGCATCTGAGAAATAAGTTACTATATAAGTTAATACTGGACTCACCCAAATGGAGTGTGTTGGCTCTTAAAGTCACATCTGTATCACAGCAGAGAGTCCAATGAACTTTAAAATACTTGAAGTCACCACAGTAGGCAATATTATACCCTAATTTGGATCAGTTCCTTCAGAGCTTTAGCTTGTATTTGTAGATATTTTTAGACTCTCCTATCCCGCTCCTCATTATGGTACACTGAGCTGCAGATTGATTTATTACTTAAAAGCAAGTTGCTGTTTTCCCAATAACAGATTTAACAAATTTGTTCCACCTGTTCAGTTATACACCCAATGTCTTTCTTGTGGTTTCATTGAAGTTTTTTAATCCAAACCTCAAAGTATCTGAACTCAGCACTGAAAAGACAGTCTCTGCATCATCACCACCACTCAAGATTTAAATGCTGCTCCAAATTACTGCAAGCTTTCATTTGTAAGTTGATGCAGACAGCAAGATTATTAAGGTCAATGGATACAGGCACACTAAGCACACTCTTCACAAGGGCATTCTTTCTTCCTCTGTAGATACATCTCTCTTTGCTACATAAGAGGGACATTATACTAAGCTGGTAGTTTCCTCCAATTACTTCAGACACACTTTAGTATAGTTTACAGATAGCAGATAACTGGGTAATAACCAGAGGCACAGCAGGGCAGCTCTGTGCAAGGGCAGCTGTGATGCACAGGGCTGCTAACTGTGGCAATGCAGTCAGCAACTGTTGCTGGGGTTGCTATTTTTGTGCCTTCCTGATTCCCCCCCATCCCTGCACACACAAAGGTGGTGCCTGGGGCTGCTGCCCTGGTCATCCCCTCTGTTACGCTACTGGTAATACCTCTAACCAGTCACAACTTTCAGCATAACTGTTTTATAATGACTGCTACACAATGGGGAGGCCCCACAGCAGGACACTGACCTATTAGATATGGAACAGTTATGAGTTTTCTGGTATGTGGTGGATGATTTAATATAAAATGCATTTTACTCAAAATGCCTGTTCTAACTTGAAAGCAAAAACTAGATACCAAAATATTTCATTAATATAATCACAAGCAGTTTTCTGTAAATGCCACCTCCTTAAGTAGCTCATGGGTTAAGCTAACAACAATGGCACATGTATGATCATGTTATACTCTTGGCCCACAAGAAGTCAGCATACACGGAATTTCTTAATAGTAATTAGATTTATAAGTTTTATTACTAGTCTAAACAGAGAGCAACAGATTCATTCTTCCTGTGGGCAGAGACAAGACAATAGTTCTGAGTAATAATCAACACATTTGTGTAAAGTTTACACCTTATCACATTCGGAAAAACCAAGCCCACTTGGACATACAGAATTTTCTCTATTCAAGGCACTTTTTTTTTTTTTTTTTTTAACGTGCTTCATTATTGTACAAGTCAGGGAGAAAAAAAACTGTTTCACTGTGAGCAAGTTCAATGAAAACCTATTACCCAATAACAATCTAAAACTAGAGAAAAAGATGGAAATACTGAAAATATGATTCTACTGTATGAATTCTGTGTGTACTAGTATAGTGTCTTCAATTCTGGTTGCATGATTCCCAAAAAGCATATAGCAAAAATAAGGGGCTTAAGTATTTTAAGCATGCATCTCTAAAGAGACATGGACAGATTTACATAAGAGAATGGAAAAAATTGGTATTGTTTGGAGAGGAGATATGAGGACACTCAATAAAAGTATCCAAAGCAACAAGTAACCATTTAACAAATATTTGCTCCCCTTCATAGTACAGAGCATAAATATCAACTCTTAGCACCAAAACCAATATTCAGTGAAACTGAGAAGCATTAAAACATAAAAAGTTAAAAGACAACTACCACTTGTAGACCATCACTGTACCATCACTAAAGTGAAGAATTTAGAACAAAAAAAGAGGGACACCCTTTTATACACGTAATAAGGATACTTACAACATGAAGGATTTAAAACAAACATGCCACAAAGCCTGAAAGGGATATACCATGTTTTCCAAATGCATAAGATACATCTTCACTTCACCCTAAAAGTTTTATTACTTAAAATGTAAGAAATTAAATGTCTTACACATGGAAGCTATGCAAAACAAGACAAAAATAAAACCAATGAACAACAACTGAAATCATTGTAATAAAAACCGACCAAAGTTCAAATCAAATGTGTATTTTAAAAAGGGCTTTCCCATAATTTTATCCTTTTATGGAAGGAAGAAGGGGCAAGTCTTATACTCCAATACCCCATACAACAGAAAATACAGTAAATCTTTATGCTTCAGGACATAAGGCAACCTCTAACCGGTGGTCAAAAGGCACAGCTTTCACCTAGGATAAAGTTATTTCATAGTTCCTTGCATCAGGTTCTTCATGCCTTCCTCTGGATTCTCTGGTACTAGACTGTCAGGCAACATGACTAGAGGGGTCACTGCCGTGACTGGTAGGGTTATAGTTACACACCCAAAATCCAGACATCTTTGAAAAGGACTAGTAACACAATGCTAATTGGACAGAAACAACCCTTATCTTTTTTACCTTAATGTCAATTTAATTAAACCATTTTTCACCTACTTTTTAAATCTTATTCATTTAGCTTCAACCCTCTCGCATTTTACCTCCTTTTCATTTTATTCTTGAAGCTTTTTCATATCATCTTAATTCCAGGTCTGCATTATACTTCCAGATAGGCAAGTATGCCAAGAGTGGCTTTCTTCAAGAAAAACAAAGTAGGGACAACATAACTTTGTGCCAGATGTACTTTCTTTCCTACTGTCTCAGCAGCATTTTATACAAGTGAGTCACCTGAAACACAACACCTGATATCAAGCCTTACTTCTCCAATGGCCAGCAAAAACAAAACTTTACTCCACCAAAGACAGAAAATTATAGAAGTGCCCTGGGATCTTAACAACAGTACAAAGCACAGTGGTACCTTTATGATACAGGAATAGAAATGGGAGTCACAAAACATGACCTATGTGGGAACAACTTTTTTTTTTAACTCTGCAGGCTTGGAATTGGTAATCAGCAGATGAAGAGTTTCTATTGCTCATCAGCCATTAGAATTGAACATGTAGAATTTGCAGTCTCTAGGAAGTTCTGACGTTTTGATATTTGCTTTCATCCCAAATCAAGGCAAAAAAAGACAAGTTACTTATCAGTAACTGCAGTTCTTCAGGATGCACTGTCCATACTCACTATGTATACATATTTACACATGTGCACTTGAAGATTTTTCGTTTTAGCAGGATATATAGGGCATACCAGAGCCCCACTCTTCCTCATGTCTCTCACCAAGGGGAAAAAGGCCAGGGGGCTCACTTCCTGCTTTTCAGTCTCCTCTCAGTCATCTAATGTGCAACTCCAAGGAAGAGTGGAGAGAAGACAAGTAAGACACAGACACATATACAGAAAGACATCTTTAAGAATCCCAGTTATTGGTAAGTAATTTCTCTCTTGTTACAGTCACTGTCCTTAAGCACATCCTCAACATGAGCAACTCCAAAGCAATGCCCACATACCTGGAGGTGGACCTTTGAGTTTCTCAAGTGAACAGCAGCTGAAGAACCAATTTATTTAATTCAGCACCTGCTAGGGAGGCTTCCATTGTTATATAGAGCTTATTAAAATAGTATGCATCATCTATCTCTCTGTGGTCATGTATCCATAACTGATATTATATGGAAGATTGATTGTACAGGAAGTCTATGGAAGTTGCTAGGACTCCAGTGGAATGCATTTTGACCAGAAAGACAGATGGCAGCTACACTCGGGCAGTCTCCTAACACAGCATAACACATTCCAGTAGTCAGCTGGACAGTATCTATGCCAATATCATGGCACCTTTAGCTCTCAGCTAAAGAGACAAAGAGCACAGGTACATTCTACAAGGCTTAGTATTACATAAGATAAAGGACTGAGTCCTTTTTATGTCAAAGGTGACTGCAGGGATGTCTCATTCCAGAAAGAATGAAGCATGGGAAAGAACACCAGCAAGGTGATTTGTTCACAATGTGAAATTCAATAAGCACCTTGCATAAAAATGCAGGGTGGCTCCTTAATGACACCTTGCCTGTGTAGAAGACTATACAGGGAGGATCCACAATGAGAGCTTGGATCTTACTCAATTTTCTTACTGAAGCAATTACTACAAGGAAGAATTATGCCTCCTTGGCATGAAACACTCAGTTTGGTTGTACAAGAGTCCCCTAAATGCAGTGGAAGAAGGCTTGGCAACATATCCATACTGTCCTGAATTCTAATATGCTGATAGGGAGTATCACTTTCTTTAACAATCAGACAGACAGCACCTAGGGACCATCAGACAGCCAGCATCTAGGGACTGTCAACCTGAAGTTCCCAGCTTAAGAAAAGCATCGGTTACAATGGTCAGGGAATGGTGCAAAGGGAGCAAAGGCTTTCTTTGACACAAAATTGAGCAAGACCCTTCTACCAGGGAGGACCAGACTATACCGTATATTCTCTGGGGAATAAACAGTATGGAGTCAGGACTGCATACACCTGAGGGAAAGTCTGCTGTAAGATGTCACAAAAATACAGGTGGCCACATGGCCTAAAACTGAGCAGATCTTTCCTATTGTTGTAAGACCATCCCCAGGATTAAATCTCATAATAAGGCAATCCTCTGGGAAGTAGGTCATTCTTGTCACTGAATCCAAAAGGCAGCTCCTATAAAATGTAGTCTCTGCATTCTGAATTTTAGGCTCTTTGATATTTGGTTACTCCAATTTGGATACTCTTGTTTGCCAGTCATCCTGACAGGGTTACAGTTGCACTGCTATGACCAAGAGAACCTCTGTGAAGTCTTTTAGAGCTGTTGAATGGACAAATAGGAGGATCTCATAACAACAGTGGCCCTGAGCCATCACAAACTGGAAGTATTGCCTGCACAAAAGACTGATGGCAATATGGAAATCAGCATGCTCTAAATTGAGATGCAGATCTGTCCCCTTCCAGCTGGGATATTCTAATGGATGTATTCTTAGATGGGTGACTATCTTAAACTTGAGCATATAAAAATGGAATGACATCCTCCCTGCCTCTCTGGAGGAGGGGATAATTTTTTCCTTAAGATGTGGGAATAAGAGACTTTTCTACTGTCCCTAAAGCTAGCAGAAGAGTACCTCCTGCTGTAACAGACAAGGAAGAAAGATGGGAGAGGGCTCAATAGCACCAAAGACACTGCCTGCTGCCTGAAGCATAGTGTAAGGCAGATGGTGCAAGCTAACAAATATTTTCATTTATAAAAACATTGGTGGTTTCCTTAAGGGGGTGATCCTCCAGGCCCAAAGGATAACAGTCCCTGAGAGAAGCAAGGGGGGGTAAGAGTGCTCAGAGACCCCCTTGGCTCAGCAAGGGCATTCAGCAATGCCTGAGGACTAAAAGGGAGGCATACAACCAGTGGAAGGGAGGAACTATCACCAAGGAGGAGTACTTCTCCTCGGCCCGGGAGCATAGGAGGGCTATTAGGAAGGCCAAGGCAGAGATGGAACTCAGGCTAGCGTCCAGGATTAAGGACAACAAAAAGTCCTTTTTCAAGTACATAGGGAGCAAGAAGAGGGCACCAGGCAATGTAGGGCCCCTGCAAGACACAAATGGTAATCTGGTGGCCATGCCAGACAAGAAAGCTGATATTTTTAACAGTTTCTTTGCCTCTGTTTTCCTGAACTGGGACCGGGATATCCCACCTACCAGAGGTAGGGACAATCTTGGGGATAGCTCTATCAAGCCTTTAGTCAGTGCAGATGTAGTTTGGGATCTTCTGGAAGGGCTAGACATTTTTAAATCTGCAGGTCCAGATGCCCTAACACCCAAGGGTGTTGAGGGAGCTGGCAGGGGTCATCGCAGAGCCTTTGGCCCGGCTGTATGAGCATTCGTGGTCATCTGGCCAGGTGCCAGGGGATTGAAAACTGGCTAATGTGGTCCCTATTTTTAAGAAGGGGAGGAAGGAGGACCCAAGTAATTATAGGTCTGTAAGCCTCACCTCAGTGCTTGGGAAGCTCTTGGAGAGGATCATCAAGGAGCATATCTGTGGGGGGCCTGCAGGGGAGATCATGCTCAGGGGCAATCAGCATGTCTCTCACCCCATTCTCATTAATAAACTGAGTGACTGTGGCATTGATGCCTGCACAGTTGGATGGGTCAAAAATTGGCTGATGGGGCGCACCCAGAGCGTGGTGGTGGACGGGTTGTACTCAGCCTGGCGGGATGTGAACAGTGGGGTCCCCCAGGGCTTGGTCCTGGGGCCTACACTGTTCAACATGTTCATCAGCGACTTGGACGAGGGAGTGGAAAACACGTTGTCCAAGTTTGCCAATGACACCAAGATGTGGGAAGAGGTAGGCACGCTCGAAGGGAGAGAGAATCTGCAATCAGACTTAGACTACAGAAGTGGGCAGACAGTAATAGGATGGGCTTCAATATAGATAAATGCAGGGTGCCGCACCTGGGGAGAAGGAATCCACAGCACACATACAGGCTGGGGAGTTCCCTTCTTGAAAGCACAGAGGTGGAAAGGGATCTTGTAGTCATTATTGACTCCAAGATGAACATGAGCCACCAATGCCAGACTGCAGCCAGCAAGGCCAGCCATACCTTGTCATGTATCCAAAAGGTGCATCTCAAGCCGGTCCAGAGAGGTGATACTCCCCCTCTATGTGACTTTGGTCAGGCCGCAGTTGGAATACTGTGTCCAGTACTGGGCACCGCATTTCAAAAGGGATGTGGCCAGCCTGGAGAGGGTTCAGAGGAGGGCACCCGCTTGGGGCGAGGGCCGAGCAGGACAGGCCCTACGAGGAGAGACTGAAGGACCTGAACCTGTTCAGCCTCAGCAAGAGGAGGCTGAGGGGGGACCTGGTAGCTGCCTACAAGTTCATCAAGGGGGATCAACAGCAAATAGGGAGAGCTCTTTTCTCCCCATCACCACCTGAGGTGACAAGGAACAATGGTCATAAACTGATGGAGAATAGGTTTAGGCTGGAGGTCAGAAGGCAATATTTTACAGTTAGGGTGGCCAAAATCTGGAACCAACTTCCCAGGGAAGTGGTCTTTGCCCCTACCTTGGGCATATTCAAGAGGAGGCTGGATGATCACCTGTCTGGGGTCTTGTGAACCCAGCATTCATTCCTGCCTGTGGCAGGGGGACAGGCTAGATGATCTATTCAGGTCCCTCCTGACCCTAGCTACTATGAAACTATGAAGTCATTCCAAGCATCAATATGCCAGTAGAAAAGGAGAAGGATGAACTAATAAAGACACTTCACAGGTAATAAAAATATAGGTTCCAAAGAGAAACTCTTATATCTGTGCCTGGTTTTAATGTACAGAGAGAAGAATATTGGGTAAATAGACAGGAAATATTGAAGGTAGACACATGACTGGCAACCTGGACATGAGAGAGCAGGTGACACTGTATACCTTGACTTCCAAGAGGTCTTTGATCTAGTATCCCACAATGTCCTCACAAGAAAATTGGAGCATTATGGACTTAACTCCAAGATAGTCAGGTGGGTGAGAAACTGGCTGCAGGATAGAATCCAGAGAGTCATAGTGAACAGATCTGTGTCATCCTGGCGAGAAGTGGGCAGCGGTGAACTGCAAGGGTTGGTGCTCGGTCCAGTACTTTTCAATATCTTTATTAATGATTTGGATGTGGGAGTGAAGAGCTCACTGGCCAAGTTCACAGACGATGCCAAGTTATGGGGAAGCGTGGTCATGCTTGAAGATAGGCTACAGAGACAGGCGGACCTAGACAGGCTGGCAAGTTGGGCAAATCAGAACCTGATGAAGTTCAACATCAAGAAACGTAAAGAGTTTCACCTCAGAACGAGCAACGCCCAGCACACCTACAGGCTTGGCAGCACCAAACTGACTAGCACACAAATAAAAGGGACTTGGGGGTAATAATAGACCACAGTACGAATATGAGCTGGCAATGCAATGCTGTAGCCAGTAGGGCAAATAATACTCTGGCATGCATCAACCGATGCATCTCCAGCAAAACCAAGGAGGTGATTGTTCTGCTCAACTCAGTACTGGTGAGACCGCAGCCGGAGTTCTGCATCCGGTTCTGGGCACCGCACTTTAACTAGGACATGGACAAGCTTGAGCGAGTTCAAAGAAGAGCCACCTGTATGACATGAGTCTTAAAAGGCAAGCCATATGAGGAAAGGCTGAGGGACCTGGGACTCTTCAGCCTGAGGAAAAGAAAGCTGAGAGGGGACCTGGCAGCAGCTTACCGCTACACTAGGGGAATACATCAAGGGCTCAGTGAGCAACTGTTCACCAGGGCACCCTAGGGGAAAACCATGAGTAATGGCCACAAACTCTTGGAAGACTGATTCAGGCTCAACATTAGGAAAAATTTCTTCCAGTGAAGACACATAGGGGGTGCACATGCACCCCCTGGAAGTGCTAGTGCACCCCCCTGTCAGGCTGCACTCCCTGTTTAGGTGATGTGTGGGGGCGGGCACCAGCCTGCGAGCGCCAGCTGAGGACCCTCTCTCCCCAGTCACTGGCTGGTGTCAGGGGGGAATGTGCCCCCCCTGACTCAAGAGGCACCAGTCGCCCAAGACTTCTTCAGTCAGGGTGTCCAGACTGTGGAATAAGCTTCTGCCAGAGGTGGTACAATCACCTACCCTGGAAATCTTCAAGAGGGGATTAGACAGTCACCTTGCTAGGGTCACCTGACCCCCAATTATCTTTCCTGCTTGGTGCAGGGAGCTGGACCCGATGATCTTCCAAGGTTCATACATTCATAGAAGTAGGGTTGGAAGGGACCTTGTAGATCTTCTAGTCAGACGCCCTGCCCTGGGCAGGAGAGAAAAACTGGGCTTCAAATGACCCCAGCCAGGTAAACGTCGAGCCTCCTCTTAAAGACCCCCAGGGTAGGAGCCATCACCACCTCCCTTGGAAGTTGGTTCCAGA
>NW_005841956.1:352251-373207 GCF_000455745.1 Alligator sinensis
TGAACAGGTTAAGGTCCCGTAGCCTCTCCTTGTAAGGTATGCCCTGCTGTCCCTGGATCATGCGAGTGGCCCTCCTTTGGACCCTGTCAATGCTGTCCACATCCGTCCTGAAATGTGGCACCCAGAACTGGACACAGTATTCCAGCTGCAGCCTGAACAGTGTCGCATAGAGGGGGAGGATCACCTCCTTGGCTTCTGTGGATGCAGGACAAGGTACGGTTAGCCCTACTGACCGTGTTCTCACATTGTCGGTCCATGTTCATCTTGGAGTCAATAATGACTCCAAGATCTCTTTCTGCCCCTGTGCTTTCGAGAAGGAAGTTCCCCAGCCTATAGGTATGCTGCTGGTTCCTACTGCCCAAGTGCAGCCCCCTGCACTTGTCAGTATTGAATCCCATCCTATTTTCATTTGCCCACCCCTGTAACCTGTCCAGGTCCTGCTGTAATCTGTCCTTCCCTTCTAGCGTGCCCACCTCACCCCAAATCTTGGTGTCATCTGCCAATTTAAACAGGCTGCTCCTTCACCCCATCGTCCAAGTCGCTAAAAGAAACTGAGCAGCACGGGCCCAAGGACCAAGCCCTGGGGGACTCCACTGCCCACTTCCCTCCAGGTCAAAAATGACCCGTCCACCACCACTCTCTGAGTACGACCCCTCAGCCAATTTGCAATCCATCTGACTGTGTAGGCATCAGTGCCATAGTCACCTAGCTTTTTAATGAGAATGGGGTGGGAGACAGTGTCAAAGGCCTTTCTGAAGTCCAGAAAGACTACATGCACCATGACACCTGTGTCCAACGAGTTTGTGACCTGACTGTAGAAGGCAAATCAGGTTGGTCTGACAAGACCTGCCCCTAATGAAACCATGCTGGTTGCCCTTGAGCATCATCCCCGCTGCTGGCCCATTCCTTCTGGCCTTATAATCTATGAAAGAAAATACTTTTACTGGTGACACAGGCAGTCAAGTAAGTGATGCAGGATATATTAAAGTTTTGCTAGTTAGCAGGATGCAGCTTTTTTCACACTCCTAGAAGGCAGAGCAAGGCTAACCTAATATCTGTGATAGATACAGCTATGCTGGCTGAAGAGCATTTTTGTTGATTTAGCTCACATTATTCAGGGAGATGGTGTAACTATACCAACAGAAATATTCCCTTCCATTTAAGATGCAGCTCCACAGGTGGGCTCTGCCAGAGATTCTTCTACTGTAGACAAGCCCAGAGTTAGCAAAATCATTAGAGCTGATCCATTTTAGAAAAAATAGGTGACATAACAGAGAGGCAGCTGAAATGTTTCTCCACCAACATAAGGAACTTGACCTATTTGTGCAGGATGTGAGACTCGATATCAACAGGAACAAGATAGATATTAAATGCTACATTGCATGCTCAATCCCTAAACTGAGTAGGGATAATGTTGAAAACAGAATCCACTGGGATCAAAATATCTTTTTGTATTATAAAAGCATGTTCCATCCCCAACACTGAATCTGGCTATGAAAGCAAGATCTTTGTAAGATTAAATAGAAATATTTCCAGCAACTGATGGGAAATCCTAGGTATACAATATGGAACGAATACTATTATTAATACCACCCCAGTGGCCAATTACTTCTGGCTATATCATTTCATAGGTTTCTTCCCCAAATAATCCCTAATCCAACAAGATTCTGTTCTATTCTATACTTGTTTTGGTAAGTAGTTACAAAAAGTGTTAGGACAAAAAAATTGTGTATATGTCTGTGTAGGAAGTAATGAAGTTTACTGATAGTACAAAACCTAGAGGCACTGACAACACAGAAGCAGCTTCAGCTATCACGTAGGAAGAAGTAGAATTAAATTAATTGTACAAAAGTTCAGAATCATGCCTTTAGAAACAACAAACAAGAACTTCTGCTCTAAACTGGGCATTCATCAGTTGGAAATGAAAGAAAGATCTATTCATCAGAGGATGACAGACATCAATGCAATGTAACCATGAAGGAAAGAAATGAGATTCTAGGTTGTATTAAGTGAAGCATTTCTAGTGGAAATAGGAAAGTACTGGTACCATTTTATATGGTCTCTGAGAGACTTCATCTGGAAAGTCATGTATATAATTCTGGTCTTCCCCCAACCTCGAATTCAGGAAAGATTAACTCAAATTGGAACAGCTGCAGAGAAAGACTATTATGATGAATGGAGAGCCTCTATTACAAAAGACAAAAACCTCAATTGATTTATCATAGTCAAATGAAGCAGAAACAGATATAATTGCTTTCTATACATATATGGGGGGTGGTTACAATAGGGGATTTTTTAAAAAATAAAAGACAATGTTATCACAAGAACAAATGGATATAAAAGTAGCCTTGATTAAATTTAAACTGGAAATTTGAAGGCATCTAACTATCAGAGAAGTGAGGTTCTGGAATCACTTTCCAAACAGGAGTAGCTAAGTCAAGAAATCCCATCTAAATTTTAAAATCAAGTTTGATAAAATCATGAGAGAAATACTATATGGTTATGGCAAGTAGCTGGATTTGACGACCCAGGAGATACTTTTTGGGGATTCGGTGATCCTAAAATCAATCCAATAACCCCAGGTGTCATTTCAAAGAGGCCTGGTTAAACTTGATTAAAATCCTGTTGTTTCAGAGTTAAACTGGCCATGACAAGAGTATAATGCAGTATAATTAATCCACTCTGACTTCATATGGAATAATTTGGACTAAATTGCCTTGGATGCTCCTGTGTGAAACAGCTGCTAGATTACTCCCACACTCCTCCTCCAATCTAAGAAACCATTATTATTTTCCCTTAACCCACAAGTTCCTTCCTACTTTCAATGGCTACAACAGTGCTCAACTAAAAGACAACTATGAGCACTGGCAAGCTACTCCAAGGCCAAAACTTCTCAGTGGACTGTCTATCAAGGTACAGGGAAACCACAATTGTATATCATTCTCCCACGCAAACTTAAACATTTTTGAAGTTCTGTCATCTTAACTTTAGTCAGTCAGTGATGCCTATAGCACAAATTTTTATTCTAAAAGATCATTCCTCAGAAAATAGTTTAGGAACAACACTTAAAAACAGCAATGTATTGGCAGAAAATGAGAATCCACAGGTGTGCACAATCTTGTGCCAAAGAATTCCACATACTTAATTTATGTGCAAACAATAATTACACCATGGAGATATCACATAAGAAACTAAGATTTGATGAGAACTGGTCCTACCTTAGAGCTTAGTAATAAGAGCTCTTCCCTGAAAGATGAGCGACAATGGTTCACACTGTCATGGAGAGGCATAGTGCCTTTGACCTTGGACTCCACCTCAGCTGGGGGCCCAAACACCAAACTAGGCTGTTTGTTTTGAAGGGAGAAATATTAAATCTTGTACATACTTTAAGTGTGGTTTGATCTAAATCTTTTTTATGTTTTTATTTGATTGCAAAACTAAATTTGCCAAACCACGTGCACACACCCATCTATATCAGGGTGGGCAAAATATGACCCACCAACTGATTGGATCCAGCCTGTGGCTGCCCCCAAAGTGCTCTCCATGGGGCTGAGCCTTGCCCACTCCTGCCCATGCCTGCCAGGTGCTATTGGTCTCAGCCAGTGCACACAGCTTCTAGGCGGGGCTGCTCCCGCTGCTGCTACAGCCACCTGGGTATTGAGCGGCTCCTCCTCCTCCTGCCCTGCTGCACTGCTCCGAGAAGCAGGTAGAGCAGGGAAGCTGCAGTTGGGCAGCTCCTGCCCCAATGCATAGTGCTTCAGCTCCTGGCCGCCTTCCACCCACTCTGCCCATGTGGTGCAACGAGCAGCCACATGCAGGTGGCAGACAGCCCTGTTAGGAAGCCATGCACACTGGCTGAGGGCAGGAGGGAGCATGGTGCAGCTACCCCACATGGGAGTGGGTGGGGCTCAGCCCCATGCAGAGCACTGTGGGGGCAGGCACAGGTTGAATGGGGGGGGGGGGGGGGGGGGTCACCCCCCCCCCGCACCACGCAGGCAAGCTCTGCTCCATGTGTCCTCTGTTCCCCCCCACAACTCCAGGCCAGCTCCCAGAACCTAGCACACAGCCAGCCCCCCCACACATGCACACCCATCCTCCCCCCACACACCCCTCACACCTCCCCACCAAACAACATAAAACCATAAGACTTCATTTTAAGCTATTATGGAATCGTCTCTATATACACTACTCAAAAAAACATTAATCAGGACAAAAAATATTTTTTGAACTAAAATTAAAATACGTTACGGTAGATGTTTGATTTTTAATGTACGACTTGTTTTTATTCTGTAATTTGTTAAAATAATATTTTCTGAAAGATTTTGTGCATGCGGCCCTCAACAGCTCATACAAACTTGTTAATGCCAAAATAAATGCCCACCCCCTGATCTATATACATACATATATATTTACACACTTCTGCTTTACAAAACCAGACAGCAGATGTTAACAAGATCAGTAAGGGAACTATTAGATTTACCCAAGAGACTAGACCAGTGGTGCTCAACCTTATGCTGGTACAGGTTGAACCCCGGGCCAGATCAGATCTCCAAGGATTAGGGCTCACCCCTCTTCCAGTCAGCCCCTACATCGCTAGATTAGGCCACAGGCCACCTTTGCACACTGATGCAATATGCTGGCCCATGGTCCACAGGGCTCCCCATGGGTCTGGAAATTTGGCAGCAGGGGAATGACAACTACTGCCTCTGCTCTCCTGTCGCCAAATTATCGGACCCCTGGAGACCCCTGTGGGTTGATGGCATGGCTCCATGGGCCAGAGGTTTAGCATCCCTTAACTAAACATTACAACAATACCTTATGGAAAGGCAATAAGTGGACAAAAGCAAGAGTATACTTATGTATATGCATAACAGTCCAGGACAAAATACTAATGCAGTAAAGGAAGGCATCCTGAAAAAGAGAACTCCTTTAGAGACCTAATGAACTAGTTTCATGAAGACTGATATCATACAAGGAAGTAAAGACAAGAAAGTTGGATACAAGTATTTAAAAGGAGATGCTATGAATGACACAGATACCATATATAGTTCATAGGACATATCAGTCAGGGAAAGACAAAGGCGCAGCTGCTATTGGAAAATGAGAGCCCTTTTGACACCATTAAGAAATGAAATTTGAATTAGTTTGGTCACATTATGACACATCTTCATTTGGCCAAAGAAATACTTCAAGGAAAAGTGAATGGAAAGGGGAAAAAAGCTAACTAAAGAAAATATGCATTGATAGGAACACTGAATGAACAGGAAAGACCATAAGAGAGCGTTTTTACTTGGATCAGTGACAGAAGGGGAACACATGTTATGAGGGCACCCTGACCTTGAAGATTACTTGAAGAAACTGAATGACTGATTTTATAGCCTGATACAAAGAGGCTGTCCCTGAGACAAAGTCCACTGCTGTAAAATGGAAGTTCTCCCACTGATATTTGCTGACTTACAAACCCCAAGGCAATAAGTAACACAAAGATTAACGAGAGAGAAAATGTCAGACAAACAAATTGGCTTTGGCCAACAAATAGAGCAAAATTAAAAATTATCCCCAGCTAGCCATCATGAATTCAATCTAGCCATCATGAATTGGCTCACATTTTCAGATGTTAGAGAAGAGGCAAGCCTTAAGAACAAGCAGTGTGTCATGTGCTCTTTTGCTATCACCACAGCAGAATCAGGGCTGGCAAAGATATGTTGCAAGAAGCAGCTGATTAACAAGGCTGAACAGCCCAGACACAAACCCAACCACTGACTGTCAAAATGCTTAACAGAGATCAACAGAATAGGTTTCAATTTAAATTTTCTGCCTAGCTAAATTGTATTATCTACTCTACCATCCTTAAGAAAAGTCTGTTTTTGTCACATTTGAAAACACAATCTGTGCCCCCTTCTGGCTAATAAAAATGAACACCCCCCCCTGCAATCCTAGCAGCAATAGCCACTGTCACTACACCTGCAATCCTAGCAGCAATAGCCACTGTCAAAGAAACACACCATCTAGACTTCAGAAAATCCAGAGGTTCATATAGCTAACCTTATACTTTGACTTTTATGCCTGAAAATATTATTAGTAGACATATAAATGCCTACTGGAGACAGATGATTTATTGAGTGCATCTGGAGGTGGCAAAGGAGATGATAAAAGAAAAAGGTAAGAGATTGTGGATGAACATAATAGCTGTAATTCTATCCTGATTTTAAAAGACATGGTCCTAGTTTATTAATGTTAACAATATCAGCAGTAACACTCGCCATGAATCATAGATCAACTGTTAAGGTATCCTAACAATTTAATGTTTTATAAATGTGTAAAATGTTTTTCTGGAGCTATGCTAAGGACACCATCAATTTCCTGAAGCTGTTTCTATACAAAGCCTACAAAGCAGCCCATTCTTACAGCTGATCCTTTTTTTTGTGTGTGCACTATGCAAGATAATGTTAAATCAAGCATCTTCCATATGGCTCAAATTCAACTTAGTTTTCCATAACTTACTTTCAGTTTTCCCTTTCAGTGTTATTCTGAAAATGTATCAGGCACAATTTTGACTGGATTCTACCCCTAAAAATCAGTGATAAAATTTCCATCGATTTTAAGGGCGGTGTGACAGGGGGCCACTCGGGGCCGACCTCCGTGGCCCGCCCACCTGTCACTGTGACAGGGGGCCGCTCGGGGCCAACCTCCGTGGCCCGCCCACCTGTCTCTGGGCAACCGCCCACCTATCTCGCCCGCCACACCTTTGATGTTAATTGATTCAATTAAGATGTCAATTAAGCGGGAGGCTACCCACTGTAATGCCCCGATGCCAGGGGGCGCTCTGCGGCTCCGACCTCCCCTAATACTGCAGCCCAAGCCTCGCAGATGGCATCTTGGTGTTCCCATAATCACCGGCCCCACACTGGGCCCCAGAATCATCCATACAGGACCCCACTATAATCCTCTCCTATCAGGCGGCCACTCCACCGTCATCCGGGCTACCTAGACCCCCCCGAAGCCATGTTCCCCTCTCGGGTGTGGTCCCCCCGGAACCTTCGGCCTCTTGCCCTGGCCCACCTCCAGGCCAGTCAGGACCCCAGGCCCCCGGCTCTTGGGCGTCCCTCGCGGTGGGCCTCTGGCCCTTTTGACTCCCATAGTCCTGGCCCCAGCTTGGGCCAGTCGAGGGTACTCTCCCCTTCGGGCTGGGTCTCTAGCCGCTCACTCGCATCCTCGGGCCTCACCATGCCACTACTCCCTTTCTCCTAGGGGCAACCGCAGCACCACGCCCTGTACTCAATCACGCTTTCGGGGTCCGCCCTCTCTGGGCCCCTCACAACACTGGCCCTCCGGGCCCCCCAACAAACACAAGGGTAACCCACCCGGTGGTGGTGGGAGCTAGGGGTTAAGGCGCCCCGACCTGCCTTTCACCGGGGTGATAACTGGCCTGGCATTTCCTGGGGGCTCCTGCACCACTGAGAGCCCCACCAGGCCACCCACTCCCGGCAGGGTGCAGTTTCAGGTCATGCCCAGGACCAGGAGCCTCCTTACCATCCCCTTGCAGCTCCCCCTTACCTCCGGGTCATTCCCAGCAGCCCTCCAGCCAGGCAATGTTGCTGCCTGGCCTCCTGCAGCCAAACTGCCCTGTTTATATAGGCAGCCCATGCCTCAAAATGGCTGCCCTCGTCAGGTACTTGGAGGCTGCCAGCTCCAGGCTCTTAAAGTGGCAGAAGGCAGCATGATTGAGTCCTTACAGTTGTAAACTGTGTATTTATTTTTATGCATTACACTAATTTTGTTTCATCCCAAACCAGGAGAGTTACAAACTAAGACACAAACATAAAAGGCTGGAGGTTAAGTGAATTTACTAAATCAAGATGTCAAACATTAATTTATTAAAACACATGCCTCCCTCACTTAAAGAAAATCTTGGAAAGACTCCAGTTCTGGCATAAGTTCTTCGTGAAAAAAGTAATCAGATCTGATGAATCAGCATTAAAATTTTCCCTTTTACATTAACCAATCCAAAAGTAGGACATGGCACAAGTCAGAGTTCAATATTCGATTTGATATTAGAAGCAATGGGAAATATTTCAAGTTCCTGTTCCCCCTTGTACCTCATTTTCAAAAATCACATTTGCCTTTTATTATCGTCTTCTTTAAACAGTATTTTTTCACTCGTCCTTCCCTCACCACTCCCAAGATATAGCTTTAAGGGCAAAAGTTCAAAAAATCTGAAGCTGAGATTCTCCTTTGAAAACTAGTGCTAGATAACAAGCATTTTTTCTTGATTTTGTTTATCCAACTGGAGTTGTAATAAATCTAGTTTAGTCATTAAATATCAAGAAACATAAGCATGTTGCTAAAGTCAAACTAATGTCCTATTTGGTGAAACCACCAAGCTTTTGGATAGTTTTAGTAAGAGTAATCCTAGAATTCTGTTTCCCTTGCATATTGGACATTGGTTTTCATTTAATATAACATAATTTGCTACCCTAAGACCACTTCTGCTCAGAGTCCTATAGACCTGCATTTTCTAGAAGCATGGTTTGTGATGAAAGGGGTGTTGGTTGCAGCCATGTTCGTCTAAGGACATAGGTAGCCAAGGTTCTTCGTGTTAATGTGATATTTTTTATTAGACAAACTAAATAGCTGGAAAATTTGTTCTTTGCAAGCTTTCAGGTACAAACAACCTTCTTCAGGCAGAAGGAGAGTCGACACTCTATGCATCTATGTATAGTACATGCATCAATGTGTATGCCCCCTTTTTCAACAATAGAATCTGTGGGTAGAATCTAGAGCTGTGCAAAGCTTCAGGTGCTGATTTGATTCGGATGAGATTTGGCCCGATTAGGTGCTGAATCTCCAATTTGAATCGAATCAGGGGACCAATGAAAAGGTCCGAATCAATTCAGAAAAGATTTGGAGAGCTTTGGCGATTTGCGCAGTCCCCGCTTGCTGCAGCACAGAGCTAGATCTGTACCCCATGCTGGTAAGTAGGGGGTGGGAGAGAGAGGAGACTAGAGGAGAAGGGAGGGGACCATGGGTGAACCCCTGCCGGTCCCCATTCCCTGCCGAATCTGAAGCAAATACTAGCCGCTTCACACAGGACTAGTAGAATCCCTGCTCACAAGAAAAGAGAAGCGTTATTTATTTCCCAAGTTTCAGACATGGCGCTCTGATGCTTTAGAAGGTATCTGTCCTGTTTTGACTACAATTTGTCTTGTTTTAACTAGAATCATAGAAAATGAGAGTTGGAAGGGACCTCAGGGTTAAGTACAGATAAATCAATTCAATCCTTGCAGGTTAATCTAAGCTGTGTAGATTGAACAGTGAAGCAAGTGAACAGACATTCACTTTTGATTCCGGAAATGCAGCCACATGCCTGCAGCAGCTCAAGCTAAAAACTGGGGGGGCGCTACAGCAAGCCCTCCCTTCCCTTCAGCAATGGCTAGAAGGCTGGAGGGAAGCTGGGAAAGAAGCCCTCTAAGCTGTTCCCTTCTCCCTGCTTGAGCGGAGGCAGGGGGGAAGGAGGGAGAGTGGCCAGGCCCTGGCAGACCCCCTGAGTAGGATAGTGTTGTGGTGGCTGGGTTAAACCCCAACCCTGGCCTACACAGTTCCCAGCCAGGGTGTGCCCAGAGGAGGAGTGGGGGAAGCAGCCCCTGCCTGGCTTTGTTCCATTTGCTGCTTCAGTGGCCAACATGCTGATTGGAGGGAAAGGAGGGGGGGTTTAAACCCCCACCCCCACTTACATGCGACCTCAGCCAGGGTCTGCCTGGCAGGGGCCCAGCAGCACCTGCCAGGCTTTTTCCCACTTCCCACTTGAGTAGAGGGGGTGGGTGCATGACAAGATGCCAGGCCCAGGTTGGCACGCTGAGGCAGAGGAGAGGGAGGGGGCTTAAAACCCCTCTCTCACTGGCATGGGACCCCAGCCTAGCAAGGGCATAGCAGCTCGAGCAGAGGGGGCAGGAGCAGGGCCAGATGCTGACTCCAGGCTGGCATGCTGAGGCAGAGGGGAGGAAGGGGGTTTAAACCCCATCTCCCACCAGCGCTGTTGGTGGGTTGGAGTCCCTCTTGTGCCTGTCTATAGCCCCTTTGGGTGATGTTTCTTTATCCGTGTTTAGGAATACAGATGCAAAGAACTCGTTTAGGAGCTCAGCTTTGTCCCTCCTATCTGTTACCAATTGCCCTAGTCTGTCCTGTAGGGGTCCCATGCTGCCATGTGCCTTCTTTTTGCTCCCTATGTACCTAAAGAAGGACTTTTTGCAGTCTTTAATTTTTGTAGCCAGCCTGAGTTCCATTTCTGCTTTGGCCTTCCTAACTGATTCCTTACAAGTGCAAGCCAAGCAGGTATACTCCTCTTTGGTGGCTACCCCCCTACTTCCATAGTCTGTGTGCCTCTCTTTTTCTCCCTAGGCTCTCTTGGATTTCCCTGCTCAGCCAAGAGGGCTTCTTGTCTCTTTTCCCTTCCTTTATGTGCACTAGGATGGTCCCCTTTTGTGCCTGAAGGATCATTCCCCTAAGGAACACCCACCCTTCCTGGACACCCGTTTCACCAATGTGCTTGCCTTCCAGTGCCTTGCTTACTAATCTCCTGAGCTCATTGAAGTTAGCCTTTCTGAAGTCTAGCACTTCTGCCCTACTAGTGATCTTTCCCACCTTTTGTCACATAGTGAATTCTAACAATTGGTGGTCGCTATCCCTTAGGTTACCCAGTATCTGTAGATCACCCACCAGGTCATCCCCTGTAGCAAACACTAAATCCAGTAAGGCATTTCCCAGTCTAACGGTCTAACTCCAGTACAGGAATAATATTTGATTAATGGAGTTGTCCTATCAAGAGCAGAATTTAAAACAAAGAAAATTAAATCTAGACTGATTGAGGATTATTAGACTGAACCATTTTAAAGCTAAAAATGCCAATTCAAAGCCAGACCTTTTTGTTGAAAAAATATACATATTGACAAAAGCTTTCTTACAGTCAGGATAAACTTTCTGGTCAAAATAGGACAGAATGACTTGCCTCAGAATAGTCAATAGCCCATCAGTAAGGCATTCACTTACAATGTGCCCTAACTATTGGGCTATTAGCTGTTTGAGGGTCACCTGCTCTTTCACAAATGCAAAATTCTGGAAGCTTTGAATCTCATCTAAATTGAGAAAGGGGGAAAAGTGTTTGAATCTTTGAAAACTTTTCTGTCAGGTGCAGATTTTCAGATTTAGTTAAAATTCTTTGAAATTTGGTTCAACTTTTAGATTAGTTCATCTCCTCTGAGACGTTATTTTCCAGCTCCAACTGATGATTTATCTTTACCATAGCACCAGAATGTTAAGAAAACTGAAGACTTTGAAGTTGTGTTGCCACTTTGGGTTCAGACTGACTTAAAAGCGGGGGACACATGCTTACTAGTCTAGGTACAGCTGATATCTCTTGCCTGGGGAGCAGGGAACAGAACTAGAGAAACTGCAGTCTCCCAAGTCACAGTGGGACATTCCAGCAACTTTTAAAAACAGACGAAAAAGTAGAAACTGGCAGACTGGAGAAGAAAAGGTTGATCCAAAGACTACCACGCTCTGATAGTCATTAAACCAAAGGTTTTACAGGTTCCTCTGTAAAGGAAAGCTGACTTGATTGATAGGATATATATCTCCTTCATTGGCATAAATTCTTCTAACCAGATGGTACCACATAACAAATGCTTCGCAGTTGGTGTTACCAGGTGCACATATACTTTTCTTTCTCCAAGGGGCTACTATCTATTAAAATGAGAGATTTACTGTATTTACTCAAATCCAAGATGAGATTTTTTTCTTCATTCAACCTGAGGCACAACAATCACCTTCTCCAGAGCAGCATTCAACTGTGCCTTAACTGCAAAACTTATCTTTATTCCCCCTTCAGCTCCTTGTTTTGACCTTTACATACCTGCCATGTTCTGCAACAAATGAAGGCGTTCTAAAAAACAGCATGTTTTACAACATTGCTTCAGATCACCCCCAGAGCAGATCCTTCCCATGCATTAAAAATCAGGCAGGTTTCCTCTGGGAAAAGACAATACAATAATACATACAGGAGAGCTAAATTAAGCTTGTAAAGGTAACTTTAATTTTGCCATTTCCTAATATTTTATGGGAGAAAAAGAGACTTTATAACCTTCATCGCATTCTCTTAACAAAACATAGGAAATTTCTTACAAAGCAATATAAAAAACTTAAAAGTCAAATTCCATTATTTGAAGTCATACTGACATCTATACAGCTCATACATCTATACAGCTCATAGGCAAGGTTAGAGTCTTTAGCGTATCTGTCACTTGAGTTGACAAGTCACCAACACCAAGTTGTCATCCTCTGTGTAGATCAGACACTGGACAGAAGAGAGCAACAAGCTTAACTGGTAGGATTTGGGGACATTTCCTGAGAGCAAAGGAATGGCAAGACTTAGGAATTCTTGGTGCTATTGCAGATTCTGACTATGGGTATCCTCCCACAGCAAGTCCCAGTCTCCCCCATGATGGCAGGACTTCTTCCCCCTCTGCCTTTTGGTCAAACAGGTTCCTCTTTCTCTTCCTTGCTGCTTGAACACCAAAGAAAGCTCTATTGGAGACCATCTCCCTGCTCTCAGTTCTTGCATCACAATGGCCCCTTTCTAACAGAAGCAACAACAAGTCCTGCTTGGTTCCAGAAACGCTGGCATGAAATCTTTAACAGTTTAAATGCAAACTAAGGAAAGTCTCTACTGAGACTATTCAAACTGGGATTTTAAGAGGCTTACACTTGGCCAAAGACAGGCAGATGATTAGAAAAGTCATTAACCAAGCATCAGAGAATTTCTTCTTTAGGGATGTTTCTACAGTGCAGCTTCTTTGCAGTAATTCAACAACAAGCAGACGTAACAAGTTATTCTGGTATTTGTACTCACCAGCTGTTATGCTACGTGCTCAGTATCTTCCTTATTTTAGTGTTTAACTTTAATGTTGCTAGTATCTGCTTAGCCCATTAGAATACTGAACCATTTTGTCCTGAACATAGATTAAATGGATTTATCATCTCCTAATTCACTTTTGTGCATTTAAAATAATTTATCTAACTTCTGTTAGATACAAAATTATTTGGACTGACCTTTTTAAAAAATAAACAGAAATGAGTGCTGTCAGGTAACTCCAACAATTTGTGCTTAATTTTGTTGCTGGAGATGGATATTTCCTTTGTGGAAACACAGTCCCAACCTGGGTTTACTCCACATTGCAGTAAAACCCTAACAGAATTTTGGACAAGAATACTTCTTGGACATCTAATGAGGAAGTGTGTGGTCAACTAATGGATAAATTATACCCAAAGCAAGTCACCTTAGAAATCACAACTAATTAGCAGGAAGTTCTGGAGTTGTCAGAGACACAACAGCACTCATTAAACCATTACCAAAACTTAAAAATATGTATCACTTAAATATTTAGCATCTGAAAGGCTTCAACATTTTTTAGCACAGGAACTTTTACAGTGTTGTGCTGCTCACGGACTACAACATTTAAACAAGTACTCCCCAGCTGAGCTAGCATAAATGAGGCAACACGCAAAAGAGAACCACATGGATTTTCAGACACATAGAAAGCCATACAATAAAATTCCATTTACAATAAGTTTTTATTAGTAACGTAAGTATATTAAGAGGTAGAAGAAAACTGTAACAGGAGAAAGCCATGAACACACAATGTGAAACTGCTGTTGAAAAAGTTAAAATTTATTAATGGTAAAGCAAACTAAACAAAACCTGATTAGGGATTTTCCTCCTTCCACTTATGTATTTCCTATTTAAATACGTAAGAACACCTATTTGCCTGTAACAAGATAGCACAACCGAACATTGCAAATGAGACTGAAATTTATTATTCCTATTGTGGCAGCATCCAGAAGCCTTAGAACACAGGCTGGCAATCTTTGTCTTAGACACTGTCCAAACTTAGAGTTGATGTGCCAGAGTGATAGCAGTAAATATTTAAAATTAAATGAGCTGCCATTTTGCAAGAAAACCACAGGCAAGAGCCTAACACTAGAGATGGTTGGGAATTCTGATAATTAGTTAAAAAAAAATCGCAAAGCTACGTTTCTGAGAAAAGTTTTAATGCGGCTTTTGTCAGGAACATATCAGAGTTCAAGATGGAATTTCTAGTCAAAGCTAAAGATAATTGTCCAGCCTAAAACAGCTAAGTACCCTGGTAATTAAGGCATTTAACCTGGAACAAGAGAGATCGATCTAGCTTCAAGTAGGGGCAATGCATACAGGGAACACATGCACCCCCTGAGAGCGCCGGTGCACCCTGTCAGGCCACGCTCCCTGTTTAGCCAGTGGGCAGGGGGGCAGGCAGGAGCACCAGTGCCCCCCCTGCGAGCGCCGGCCAGCAAAAGCAGCCGTGCTGCTTTTGGATGTGACCACAGGACTTCTGGACGTGGCGCGGCTGCTTTTACAGTGAGTGAGATCAGCCACAGGGGGCCCCCCACCCAGGGTCAGGGGACTGGCTGCCAGGGGACAACCCTCCCCCGCCTGGTTGCTGACTCAAGAGGTACCAGACACCCACGGCTTCAAGTACTAGCTATGCCCAATCTGGAGGTGGAGGTCTGTACTCTTTATTTTGCAAAAACAAAACCAAAAAAATTTAATCCTTAAATTTTTCACAGAACTTAATTGTTTTCTGGCCAGCTTCCTTTATTCCACATCTGGCAAAATACAGCAACACTAATACTGCTCATCCATAAGGGACATAGTTAGAAACATGTTGAGAAAGTAAGACTTCTGCTTATAGGAGCCAGGACTTAGCAAAGGTTGTGGGGAGGAAAGCACAAACAAAAAAGGAAAAAAAAAATCATTCTTGATGTGGTGCTGAGAATTAAATGGTTACTAGAGGAAAGACAGAGGCCTAAAAGGAGCTTACAACCTAGCCTGCTTCATCACCAAGTTCAGTTCTAACATTAATACCACCCCCAAAATGGCCCTTCGCTTGGAGTTATAGGTATTTCTCACTTAACATCATCCTGGTTAACATTTTTCATTATTCTGTCGCCAACCTATTAAAGAACATACTTGTTTAAAGTCACGCAATGTTCAGTTATAACATTGTTTGGCCGCCGCCTGCTAGTAGGTAACTATTGTGATGTAACTGGATTCACTTAACATCCTTTCCCTTAGTCGCATTTTGCAAGAATGTAACTACGACGTTAAATGAAGAGTAGCTGTACCTATACACTCCACACGCCATGAATATTTTTGATGCAACGTGGCCACAGCAGTGAGGGAAATATACAGGTGCTTTGCTAACTGTGGATCCTGTGTTGATTTCCTCTGAATAGGAATGAAAAACTACACACCTCTATGCTTAGTACATGAAGCAAATTTTCTAGAAAAGGGGCCACTTAATTTCAGTAGATCCAGCAGCAGGAAAGAAACTAAGATCTTAATTTTTGGAAGCAAGTTCTGTTATACAGGGCACTTGAAACCAGCAAAAACAGCCGCCTGGCAATTGTCCAGGCATAGGAGCAAAAATGGTTTCCAATCAGGGTACGAGCAAAACAGCCCAAAACAGTTGGTATCTTGCAGAACTCTGGAAAATGAATTAAATTAAGGAAACAGCTTTTGGCAGGTCAAAAAAATGACAGCAGATGTGTAGCCTTCTGGCTACGTCTTGCTGATGGTTACTATCCAGCCACAGGCAGTTACTTTTTAAGGCCCTAAACATACTCTTAGGCATGCATTAGAAAGTATCCAGCAATTTTGCTGTGTTTGCAGTTAGCAGCTCAGCAGTAACAGGACAGAGAAGGAAGAAATCCTCCTTAGATGTTTTCTCTCTCTTTCTTTTTTTTTTTTTTAAACATGTGTGGTTTACTAACAGCTAATCCACAGAAGCAAACAATATAGCATTCAAGTTTTTTTTCATTACTTAGATTGCAGTGTTATTGTTAAAACTTAATGCCATTATTGACCCATAACTGTAATCTTGCTGAGAACAACAATGAAAAAGTTGCTTGTTTTTTTTTTTAAGTTGCTTCAACAACCTTTCAGTAGCTAATCCTTCTCTGCAAAGATATTCTAGTAGCAACATGTAGTTAGTTTACCATCTAAAATTTTATGGCATTACAGTCACTTCTATCATATACAAATACCTAGCTCTTATGCAGCATTTACAAAGGAAATCAGTATCATTATCACCAGGTACACATAATGCCTAAACTATACCACTGGATCAGCATGCACAGCATGCCCTTGAATTTAATACCATACATAAAGGCCAGCTGAATGGCCCTACACTTCCACCTTGGACATGTTCCTATGGAGATAGGAACAAACAGGGACCTCCAAATTTGTGACAGAAGTGGGGTGCATGGCAGCTCCTTTAATCTGGCAGGTTCCCCTGAACGCCTCCCCCCAGCACCGACTGGAGGAGGGGCCTCACCACTCGCTCCTGATCAGCAGGCAAGCAAAACCATGACTTTAAATACGGCACCCTTTTTGCCTCCCCACCAGTCAGCAACAGGCAGAAAGGCTGCTGGGGCCCCTCAGCCAATCAGCAGGAGGCGGCAAAAATGGCCCCATATTTAAAACTGCCATTTTTGCCTCTGCACCAATCAGGAGCGAGTAGAGGAGCCCATCCAATCAGTGGCAGGGAGGGAGCATGGGAGGAACCTATGAGATTAAAGTAGCTGCCACACACAACTCACTTCTGCCATGAATTCAGCAGGTCCCTAAACAACAGGTACTATGGCAGATACCTAAGCCCTAGGGGTATTCTACCATCCCTGGCTACCTCACGCCTGCAGAGGCCCGCAGTTATAGTGAAGCCATCTTGTTCCCTGAACATAAAGTCAGGCCTTAAGAGTACAACTTGCCAAGTTCCACAGTTCAGCTTTGTGAAAAGCCCATTGGCCAAGTTCGCAGATGACACCAAGATATGGGGTTGTGTGGACACAACCTGCAGATAGGCTGCAGCTACAAGCAGATCTAGACAGGCTGGTGTGTTGGGCAGAACGGATGAGGTTCAATGTAGAGAAATGCAAAGTGCTGCATCTGGGAAGGAAGAACCTCAGCACACCTACAGGCTGGGCATCACTAACCTGACCAGCACTACAAATTAAAGGGATCTGGGGGTAACAATAGACCCCAACATGAATGATCCAGCAATGCAATGCAGTAGCGGCTAGGGCCAATAAAACTCTGGCATGCATCAATCAATGCATCTCCAGTAAATCCAAAGTGATTCTCCCACCTTACTCAACATTGGTGTGGCCGCAGCTGGAGTACTGCATCCAGTTCTGGGCGCCACACTTCAACAAGGATGAGCTAAAGCTCAAGAGGGTCCAGAAAAAAGGCACCTGCATGATCAGGGACTTGCATGGCAAGCCATGTGAGGAGAGGCTGAGGGATCTCGGACTCTTCAGCCTAAAGAAAAGAAGGCTGAGAGGGGACCTGATTTCAGCTTACCACTACCTCAGAGGTGTACATCAGGGGCTCAGTGAACAACTGTTCACCAGGGCGCCTCAAGGGAAACTAGAAACAACAGCCACAAACTCCTGGAAGATAGTTTCAGGCTGAACATTAAGAAAAACTTCTTTACAACTGGGGTGTCCAGACAATGGAACAAGCTCCCCCCAGAGGTGGCACAATCATCAACCCTAGAGGTCTTCAAGAGAAGACTGGATAGTCACCTGGCTCGGGTCATCTGACCCCAGATGTCTTTCCTGTTCATGCAGGGGGCTGGACCCAATGATCCTTCAGGGTCCCTTCCAACCCTATGATTCCATAACTCATCGTTAAGCAAAACCAATGTTAGAAAGAAGGTGGGTAGCACAAGTCTAGATGGTGCATTATTTGCAGTGTATTGTGGATTATGAGAGAATCCAACATGGAACATAAGACTACCAGTAAAACGCATCATTCTGCATATGCACTTATTCTACTGACTAAAGCCAAATACTAAGAACATGTACATAGGTTCATCTTTAGATTGATTTAATGCTGGTGCTATGCCAGCTTTTACAATAAGAAGAAATAAAGGCAAACAAGATTAAGGATGGAGCCAGAGCCAATTCTGGCTCTGAAAAGAAGTCAAAGGATTGTCATCCATGGAACCTATTCACTTTGCTGTTTTAGAAACAAGATTATAATTCTTGTTTAAACAAAACTCCAAAATCAGCAATGACTGCAGCAAGAAACCCCCCCCCCAAAGAATGTGTTAAACACTATACTTTGGGCCTGATTTGGCGTGCCGAGCCTTTGGATCTAGCCCACAGAGCCAGGGCTTCAACAGTTTCTTGTGCCATGCCATAGGTTGGGGCTCAGGTGGAGGGGAAGCTGTCCTTGTGCTGCACTGGGGCCAGGCAGCATGGATGCTAGTAGAGGAGGGCTTCATTGTGCTTTGCCAGAGTTGAGCTGGGTCACTCCAGCTCCCCCACCAGAAAATATTTCCAACCCTTGCTTTAGAGGAAGGGTATAAGAAACAGGAAAAAGTGGCCCCATCCCATTGCAACAGAAAGATGAGAAGTGCAACAGGAAGGCAGCCTGGCAAGACAATGTCTTCAATGAGCTGAAACTCAAAAAGGAATCCTATAAAAAGTGGAACTTTGGTAGTACTAGGGACAAGTATATGAGTATCACAGGGGCATGCAGGAATTATATCAGGAAGTCTGAGGCACAATTTGAAATAGAACTGATGAGAGACACAAAAGACAATAAAAGGGATTCCACAAACGTGAGAAGAGGAAAACCAAAAACTATAGGTCCCTTACAGAATGCAACAGGCAATCTAGTTGCAGATGATGTAGGCTGAAGTATTTAATGCCTTTGTGCTCTGTTCAGCACTGGTGAGGCCTCACCTGGATTACTGTGTCCAGTTTTGGGCCCTACATGTCAAGAAGGATGTGGAAAATGAGTCCAGCAGAGCACAAAAAAGTGATTAGTGGCCTGAGAAGCATGATGTATGATAAAAGGTTGAAAGAGCCAGGACTATTTAATCTGGAGAAGAGAAGACTGAGGGGGGATTTGATAAGAGTCTTCAAATACCTGAAGGGTGATTTAGAGAGGATGGAGATAGACTTTTCTCTGTGGTCATAGGGGACAAAATTAGGAGCAATGGACTGAAGCTGCTGCAGAGGAAATTTAGGTTGGAGACCAGGAGGAACTTTCTGATGCATTAATTAGGCGTCTCAAAAAGTATGTCCCTTTGTTTCAAATCTGCCGCTTAATAATTTCATCAGTGTCCCCTTGTTCTTGTATTATGAGACATAATAAACAAAAAATTCTCCATTTTACTCTGTCCACACTGTTCACAATTTTATAGACTTATAGCATATCCGCCCCTCACCCTGCCCTTCTTGTCATCTCTTTTCCAAACTGAAGATATCTATTCTTTCAAATTGATGAAGAATTTTCAGTCTTTCCTTGGACGGCAGCTGTCTCATGCCCCTAGCTATCTTTGTAGGCTTTTTCTGTACCTTACCAGTTCTAGCATATCTTTTTTGAGACTGGGTCACCAGAACTGCACACTGTATTCAAGATGAGAGTGCACCCTGAATTTATATAATGACATAATATTTTTACTGTTTTGTTTTCAATTCCTTTCATAATGATTCCTAAACAATGGGCTTTTTGAGCACCACTGCATAGAGCTGATGTTTTTAAAGATGCCTCCATGATTGCTTTTCTGAGTGGTAACAATGAACACACTTAGCAGGTATAGTTAGGGCAGGGGTGTCAAACACCCATGGCCTGGATCCGGTCCTTGCATCTAGGCAAACCCACACAAGGCACTGCTTCGGCCTGACACTGCTGCACACAGCACCTGCTCCAGCCAGCCCACTCATGCAGTGTACCATCTGCTCTACCCGGTCTGGGATCCATGCTCCACACCCCTGAACAGACTGAATCACACATGGCACTCATTCCAACCACTCCACAATCCACATTGCACATAGCGCGAGTCCCAGACTAAATGGAAGAAGCACTAAATCTGGTATGCTGGGGGAAGAGAGGGAAGGGAGGGGGTCCATGAACCATATCTGGTCTGCACGCTGGCTTCATGCCACTCATCTGGCCCACGGGGCTAAATGAGTTTGACATCTGTGAGTTAGGGTTCTTTTTCCTTACGCGAGTGCTAAATTTCAACTCCCACTATATTGCCCATTCACTCAGTTTGACAAGAACGTTCTGTAATATTTTACCATCAGCTTTGACCTCCCCTACCCAGAATAATTTTGCATCCATGAACTTTACTACTTCACTATTTATTTCCTTTTCCAGATCACTAATGAATCTGCTAAACACCAGAGATCTGTTCTGGGATAACCCCATTGTTTATGTTCCTCCTCACTTAGGCTTACCCATTTGTTATCCAGTTTTTTATCCAGATTACAACCCATGAATAGCATTAATAAGCACATGAATAAGTTAAAAATGGAAAAAGGATAGTTAACAGCACAAATTATTCTATACTTAATACAAATGCAGTTGACACTGTTGGTTTACCATTACAACTGACATGACAATAAGAGCCATAGTTAAAAAAAATCAGAATACTTCCAGAACACCTTCTCACTGGCCATGAGATGCAGTCTTTGAGTAATTCAAACTTTAATCCCAGTTTTCTAAGCTCACGGAAAAATCTAAGCGGGTTGTGGAAGAAAGAGAGAAGGTAAAAGACATTTTACAGTGGGGGGGAAGGTATATACCACTTTGTAATTCATACGATTTGTTTTGATTCAGTCATCTTGAAAATTATGGTCCACATGGCAAATTCTCTCCAATTCCACTAACAAAACAAGGTTTTCCTGTGATCAAAGAATAACTAATTGAAAAACCACCTCATGTGTCTGAGGCTGGAAGTCTGATTTTACAATGGCAAAGCAGGGTGCCTCAGCAGCAGTCTAAGGTATTTAAATGGTTCATCCAATTTCATAGGAGATGGATAATAGCTGGCAGCAGCTCAGCAGG
>NW_005841956.1:373238-384552 GCF_000455745.1 Alligator sinensis
GATAATTCCAAAATTATTTCCTGGATTAATTCCACTGAGCCCAAAGGCAAGAAATACATGCCAAGAACCACCAACATTTTTTTTTACACTTTTAACATCTTTATAGCACTCTGCTTTGTGGCACCTTTGATCTATTGCAATGAACACTACAGTTTAGGTCTCTTATTATAAAAATTATCTTCATTTTACAGCTAAGAAAAACTGAAACAACAATGTCATCAAGTAATCTACCTCTTGTCCTAGAAGTTTTGGACAGAGTTAAGAGCAGCATTTAGGTCTTCCAACCCTGAAGTTTCTTTACATTAAAGACTAGAATTGGTCAAAATACTTGTTGCAGAATATGAAAATAATTATTATGCAACTTAAGCACACATCTTTCCCCAATACGAACCTTTCCACAGGCAGAGGGGTCAAAAAGGAGTTTTGAGGGAGCATGACCCAAATATTCAACTAATATGTAAAGCACATCAATGTACACACATACTATGCATGTTTGCAAATACCTTTTTGCTAGTTCAGAAACACTATTTTGCATGGAGAAGACATGCATGCATAAAAATAATAAACAAAATTCAAGCCCAGAGTAACATGACTACTATATAATGAGAGAAACTCAGTGCTGCATTTAGGCACAAGCTAAGCAAGCTATGGTTTAGGAACTCACATTATGAGGGGTCTCCAAGCGTTGGCTGCTGGACCGGAAAAGATCACGGACTGGCAAACTGGGGCCCCACAGAGCTGGGCAGAAAGGCTGCGATTGCTCCCACAGAGCCCACAGTTGAGGTTTGGCCCACCCCCCTGCCCAGGGGATGGAAGTAACTTTACTGGAAATTCTGGCCACAAAGCTCCATGTGGTGGTCCACAGTTTGCCAGGCCGTGACATGGAAAAGCTGAGAATCCCTAGCTTAGTTAGTGCTCCACCCTGTCATAATCCAGCCCTGGAGAAACTACAGAAGTTATCTAACTTCCATTGACACTATTCACCAAAATGTAAAACCTTCCAATTTTGACTCCAAAGATAGATGGCATCCACTGATACAGAAACTCTCAAGAGAGAGAAGCAGATGTGCAAAAACTAGACTTGGTTTAAGAGGCTTTCCTTTAAAGGAAAGAAACTAAAACCAGAAGAGAAGCCTCCCATCCCACTAGCCAAGACTTTGTAAAACATGAGGAAAAGACTGGACATTTATTTATTTATTTGTAAGATTTACATCCCACCCAATCCCATACATCTCTTGCTTCACATGAAAGCATGAGCACTATGTGGGAATAACTATTTTTAAGAAAGCAGCATGAATTTTGGATTATAATTTATACAGTGCACCTAAATGGCTCCTGATACTCCTAGAAGAGAACAGTTAAATTTGTCAAAGTGTATGGCATGGGATAATTTACTTTGATTGCACATTTCCCAGGTTCCTAGAATTTGAAGGTTTTCCAGGATATGTGAGGAGGCTAACCGCTGTTCCTAATTTTCTTGAGTTCAGAGTTCTGAAGTGTCATATTTAGAGGGAACTAGAGAAAACAACATATTTTACAGCAGCATTTCATAATGCGTTTAAATGATTTTTGTTGAGCATTTTGTTAGCAATCTTGAGGAGAGACACATGTAGTCAGTGGCATTTTTGTCCAGAGGAAAACTTGGCCAGGGGACTGCTGGGTTGTGAAGTCAGCTAATGCCAGGAACAGAGATTAGGAAACTGCTATCATCTACCAAGGAATAAGAGAAATGAACAACCAGAGAATAAGAGGAATACTAGAGAAATACACAAACAGGAAAGTAAACCAGCTCCTGGAAACCTGGGTGATCAAGAGTGAACACCTCTAGTATTTCAAAGGTCAGACCCAGGAGTCACTCAAGATACATCTTCCATGAAGAGTCAACCCATGTTTTCACCCAGTTTTATCTGCAATCTCCTTACCATCCACACACAAAAACCTGAATTTGGATATGCTTCAAACCCAGACTAGTTCGCTCAACTGAAGCATAGGTTAGAGCCCTGGTTCTGCTTTAATTGGGACTTGAACTCAAAAATTTTTTTGTCAGTGTGGATACAGACAGCTTAAGTCACAGAGCAGGACTCCTCAAATATCTTCCCAAAATTCCTCCTCTTCTGCAACAGAAGTTAACTACCAATTTACTTAGGTTAGGCTAGTTTTTAAACCCTACATTGCACATGCCCTTTAAATTTCTCTTCAGCACTTGAGCAAACATGCCATCTGGGAAACTCTTCCCCCAGCATGCATTTAGCTAGCCAAAGCCTCGCAAGAAGGTTCTAGTGAACTTCTGGTGCATGATTATTAAGTACCTCAATATGGAGAAACATAAATTAACTAGGCACATATATAAACCCTCCAAAAATCTGGAGAAATAAATGATTCACTAAATGAAATCAGTCCAGAGAAAGTCCAGAGAAAGAATGAAACACCTGGCAGGCACAAACCATAAGGGAAACACATGACCAAGGCACATCTGGCAATCTGACAGCAACCTACTCTTACTGTGAAGAGTTTGATAAAGACAATAATGAGCACTAGTCACAGAACTCATGAGCCATGATGGACCAACTTTGAGCCAAAATATTCTCATTACTGGACATGGGATGGACATGAGGCACTAAGGGAAACAGGACAACCAGTATGGCCTCTTAGCAAAGAGTTCTAGGCCCGTGTTTGGAGATGCCCAGGGAACAGACCAAGGAGAAAGTAGCTTCACAACCAACGAGTAAGATGTAACCATCATCTTTTCTAGGGGGATATCACAACTGGGGAATCTATCAGTTTCTGACCAATAACTACTATTGTGGAGATGCTCCATGCTATACCATGGATTTTACTTCAGTTAAAAGGCAAAATAAATTACTTCCACATCTTCTACTTCCTTCCATTTACCCCATTGGTCAACCAGGATGGATTCTGAACAGAGTAAAAATATTGAACATGTGATTGGTAAATTACTGTGCAATGCACTGTTTGACATTTGTAAAAGTTGGGATTATTAAGAAAAGCTAAACAAATGACTGTAGAGAACAATAACATGGAAACAACTCTCGTGCTGACACTAGCATCTTCAGAAGCAAATGAGATAGTAAGGCCTACTGTGTGGCATGTGATATTTTGAAGTACAGGACCTCTGCAAGTCTTTGCAAGTGACTGTCCCACGATGACAGGTAGAAATGCAAAAGGAAAGGCATGGTGGGCAGTGTTGCAAAGATACATTCATTGTAAAGCTTCTGTATCTTACTTCAAAACCCAAGCTCTAGCCCATTCCTCTGTAATAATGAAGAAGAGTTGTTCAAAAAAGAACTTATGGTTCATGTGATTCTATGGCAAGCTAGCTTCCTATACCCCTTTCTATCCCCCAGTCTATACCTCATTGGGTTTCTACATTTATTAATTTGCCACTTAGTCATCGGACTATTCCAGTCTGAATTTTGGGGTAAAATGACAACAAAATGACATCTTCCGAAACCACCCACTTCCTGAAGCTTTGTGGAACCTATTATTTGTAGAAAGGAATCTGGTCTGAAACTAGGCCAAAAAGGGTACTAAGAGGAAGTCCCAATTTATTTATTTAGTTAAAATATTAAATAATACCCACTGTCTTAGTAGGTAGGGTGCAGCCATTTTGAGCATAAAAAATAGAAGGACAAAGAGAAAGCATACCAAGGAAATGCAAAAAAATGCAACCTTTTCCCCTAGTTGTGACAGTTAAAACAGACAGAAAGACAGGTTTCTTGCATTATTTTATGGGGCCATGTGCTGCATCTGACATGAGACACCAACCCACAACTCCAGCTGACAAAAACCCTGAATCAGCAGAAAGAATTAAAAACTTTCCAGAGCACATACTGCTAACATATAGGACCCCATTGGGTCAATACACAAAAGAGGGGCATGGGGGAGAGGCAGAGAGAAGAAAAGAAAACTTCACCTGAGAGAATGAAGAGGGAGAAGGGTACAGTGATCATATATGTTCAACATGACCCAAAACTGAAGCAGCAGGATTAACAAAGGGCACTGTTTGAACAACTGATGGCTAGCAGGCAGAAAAAGGTGCCCCACATATGCCAATGAACTCCTTCATCCTGCAGCCCCTCAACAATTCTGAGCAAGGTAAGACCTAATTCATATGCTCCTAAAATGAAAGCATGCATGGACAAATGTACCCTACTGACACTACCCTGTGCAGGTAAGAAGAAAAAACAACAAGTACAGCAATTACATGCAATTATTTTGCAACTGATTTTGCTTTATCATTGAATGTTTAGAACAGTGGTTCCCAACCTGCAGACTAGCACGGGAGCGGGACGGGGCACGCAGAGCCAGTTGCCTCCCTCCCACGGCTGCCATGCTACCCAGCTTTAACCCATCATGGGACTGCTGAGGGCGGAAGCCGCTTGCCCGGGCAGACAGACAGGGCTCTGAGCAGAGGGCTCATGCCACAACCTGGCAGCCAACCCTTCGTGGCCCTGTGGTTGGGAACTTCTGGTTTGGAAAACAAAGAAACAGGAACTTCAGTCTGAGCAGCAGCAAAGATCAACAGCTATAAAGGTATGTGTTGAGTACTGGTGAATCATGCAACTCTAGGTTACCATATCTTCCACCAGCTAACAAGGCATCTTTTCCTTATATCATTCTTTTGGACCCAGCCTCACAGAGAGGGTCTTCTCTGGTTCCACATACTGGGCAATAAGTGAGCTTCATTTTCAGTCTGAAAATGGGGAGGAAGGCAGGCAATCCCGTGACAGCCAATCACTGCAATCGCTGCAGCTGCTTCCAGGAGTGGCTGCGGCTGCTTTTGGGAGCAAGCACTGGCCGATCGCTGCAGCCGCTCCCAGAAGCAACCACAGCAACTCCCAGAAGCGGCTGCAGCGATCGGCCAGCGCTTGCAGGGGGGACACCAGCACTCCCGCCTGTCCCCCCTGCCCATCGCCTAAGCAGCAAGTGCGGCCGGTCATGGGGTACACCAATGCTCTCAGGGGGTGTATATGCACCCCCATGCCCTGCCACTGCTCTTGATAGGATGTTGCAATCTAGATTCAGTATTCCCACTTCTATTACATAGGTCTGCTGCTTGGGGACCACCAGTACTGGGGTGCATATAAAGAGAGTGAGAGTCTGTGTATCTGGCTGTTTTTTTATGCTTGCCAGAGACCACGAGGACTCTAGATGCATGCATGCTATACAGACTGTGCTTCCCGAATGATTCACAGCTTAAATTAATGGGGGGTTGTGCATAAGAGTCTGGAATAATCACATGAATATCATGTCTAGAACTCCAGTAACTGCACCAATAATGAACTTGGTCTGTCCAACTTAGAAAAGAGGGGTTAATTTCCACCCAGTTAAGCGGATGTCAGTGAGGTGTCTGCCCGCTGTTCTGGGAGATCCAGGCTGTCCTTGTCTTATGAACAGGGATCCTGATTTTCTTTGTCTAAATTCCCCCAAAATCTGTGTTTTTCCACAATTAAAATGAAACACCACCATATATATAGGCATCAGTTGAACACAATGTTTTATTGAGATATTTACAATTTAAAAGCAATTCAGAAGTCTACCAGTGCCTCAATCACGATAATACAGGCAGTCCTAGACTTATGTTTCAAGTTACAACGGTTCGCACTTACAATGTTTATAAATTGACACCATGTTTCAACTTTCTGACCTCAGTTTTGACTTTACAACACTTGATCTGACACCAAGCCATGCCAGTGAACAAGTTCACTGCATGACCCATCTCCCTGGAGAACATCTGTCCAAACTTCCTTGGACACTTTCTTTAAGAAAGCAGACAAGATTCCAGAAAAACCTGCAGCCAAGACTCCTGAGAAGACTCCAGCCAAGAACCCTTCAAAACATCCAGCAAAGTCTCCTCAAAGAAGTCTTTCCAAATCAATATGATTGCTATTTACAATATAAATACATTAATGTAGCTATACTACTCATCTATAATTGATTGAGTACAAAATTCTGGGTTATTTTTGGTGAAAATAGGGTATTGGGCCTTGGTTCAGGAACCAATCCCCCATTTATAACATTGTTTTTTATGGGAAAAATTAGTTCCGAGTTACAACGTTTCGACTTAAAATGTGGTTTTCAGGAACCAATCGTGTTGTAAGTCTGAGGACTGCCTGTAAAATAAATTCTAAATACTTATAAATGTTGGCATTTGGGTTTGGATTTTTTATCATGGAAAAATCAGAGCTCTCCCTGCCCCTTTCAGTCACCAGGATAGAGGTCCAGCTGTGGCTATCCCCCACCACTATGTGGTGCTGAGCAGGCCCATGCCATTGCCCCTCACTCCCCACCCATAGCCTCCTGGGCGCTGCTGGTTGTGACAGCTGGTGCCCCTCAGTCTCCACCCACAGCTCCCTGGGCCTGCTGGTGCCCCTCAGTCCCCACCTACAGCCCCTCGCTCCCCATCCCTGCTGGAAGGGGCCCCCAGCTGCCAAGGCTACAGGGCCAGGGACCTGGGTCATCAGCCCCCTGCCCCTCACAGCAGTGCCACCTGCAGGAGGTGGCAGCTGCTGCAGCAGAGCAGAGTGCGGGGCTTGGCTTGTGCTCCCCTGCAGGCAGCACAGCCAGAACAGAGCCCTAGGGGATGGAGAGGCAGATGGGGGCTCAAGCTCCCCACCTGGCTGCCCTCCCCCCAGGGCCTCTGTGGCCTAGTGGGTGGGACCTGGCATGGCAGGGCAGAATGGGGCAGGGTGTGGAAACTTGTTGCTGTCACTGGGAACTCTACACCGCCAAAGTGAGGCACCCCCTACCCACCCAGCAACAGTGGGGGGCACAACCATGTGCTGCTGCCCCCACTACTGCCAGGCAGTCAGGGGGCACCTTGCCAGGGCAGCACAAGCAGGGCCGTCCCTGGGGGAGGGGGGAGGTGTGAATTGGGGCAACTTCCCTGGGCTTCGCACTTTGGGGGGCCCTGCAGAGTCGAGTGGAGCAGTGGCAATATGCAACTGGATGGAGTGGTGGCTCTGCATCCAGTTGCTCGCTCCCCCCCCTCCCCCCCACCACCTTTGGAGGCGGTAGCTTCTTCGGGTCCAGGACACGTGGGATTGGAGTGGGGCAGCACCCCGCATGGGCCAATTTGCCCTGGGACCCACACCCTGGTCGGGTTGCCTCCGAGTGCAGGGAACACAGTGGTGGCACTCATCTTCTCCGCTCTGCTCTGCCCTGCTTTGTTAGGTGCTGCCCACTGGGCTGCAGAAGCCTCGGGAGAGGGCAGCAGGGCAGGAAGCCCTGAGCCCACAGGGGGCAGCCAACACTCACCCCTGCCCCACACACACATCTGGGGGGCATGTGCCCATTACCCCCCAGAAGTGTGCACAGCAGCAGACAGACAGCTTTCCCACCCCCACAGCTGCCCCCCAGGACAAGCCACCCATGGGCCCCTCCCACTCCCTGCCTGAGCCCTTGCAGCTTCACATGACTCCGGACCCCAAGTCCCATGCACCACTGGGCCTGGGCAGCAGGGCCAGCCCCAGCCCTTAGCCTTGGACCCCTGTCCCCGGTCGGCAGGACTGGTTGCAAGGGGGACACTTGCCCCCCTGACCAAGGCAGCACCAGTCGCCCATGATCAAGAGACCCTCCTTCAATAAGAGGAGTCTCTTGGACAGACAGATGGCTGCTCTACATGAAGTGAGTACCAAGAGTTGGGAGATGCACTGCACAGCAAATCACATTTGCTGGGGGGGAAAGAGGCAGAAAGGTCCTGAAATCAAAGGGCCCAGTCTTAGGGCAGTGGAGTTGCAGGGCTCATCCTTGCAATAAAGGGAAGTATAGCACAGAAAAAAGGACATCAGCAAAGTCCCTGGCAGACATTAACATAATCATGCAATTGGGATCTGAGGAATTTCATGCCTCATCCCAACAAATTCTTCAGATTTGAAACTGCACAACTGTGGTCACACAGGGAGTCCGGCATCAGGAACACAATCTGCCCTACTGCCTGATTCTGACAATCATCTGATTGTTAGAATTGGTCAGGGGTCAGCCCCAGGCCCAGAACTCAGTCAATAGGAACCCCCCATGCTAGCATATTTCCTGCCTTGCCCTCCAGTCCACACATGGAGCTACAGGACAGAAATGAGACTGCCACACATTCAAGATTAAAACATCATACAAACCAGCCACAAAGATGTTCCACATGTAATGTTACATGTGGAACATCTTTGTGGCTGGTTTGCCATTTTATGACAGCATCAATTTGGTAGATGTGTGACATATTACAATTTATTGTACAATTAACATGTTAATCATGTGATAAAGGTAACATCTGCTCAAGGCCCATGAGAAACTGTATAACAATTACAGGAACACCACATTATTAATCTTTAAAACATCTATAAAACATACAGCCTATCACTAGATTTCTATTCTGGTTCCCCTCCTGTGGAAGTCAAGCATAAGGAAGTGGGCAGGATAATTTATATAGAAAAACTATAGTTGAAGCACAGTAACAATAGAAATGTGTTGGCACATACCAGTTTAGAAGTCATCATATTACTAGTTTTATCAATCCATCTTAATTGAATAGTTTGTCCTTTGAACAGAATTGTAATTTCAGTTTATGAAAAAACATTTTTGATATTTACTTGTCTGTATGTAATTATTTCTATTACACTGCTATTCACAGGCAAGCCCAATATTAGGACCATCAAATACTGTACAACAAAAAGAATCCCCTTCCTAAAAAGCTTGAACTACAACATTTACATGTACCTCAAATCTAAGATGAGGTAGCTTACACTGCCTCGAATCCAAAATGAGGATTCCGCCCCCCACCTCCACTTGACACAGTGAAGAAAAAAAGCCTCATCTCGGATTCAAGTACCAAAACCCCAGTGGCTTGAAGTGACTTGTGTGGAAAAAGCAGCATGCAGTAGGGGAGACCATACAGTGCAGGGGGGGGGGGGGGGGGGGGAAGGGTGCAGGGGAAGAGAAGGTAAAGGGATGACACAGTGTTGGACCAGGGGACAGTGGGGGTTGGCAGTGCAAGGGAGACTGCACAGCAGCAGAGGCACTGCTGCAGTTCCAGTTCTGGCTTTGGCTTCAGTCCCAACCCAGCCATGATCCAGACATAGAGCTACCGCTGCTGCTACCTAGCCAGAGCCACTACAGGGTAGAGGCAGCCAAGGGGGAATAGCCAGGGGTATGGGAAAGAGAAGCACACGCCAGGGTTGTGGGGAGAGGAGGCAAATGGGTGGTGGATTGGGCCACCTGCCCTTCATAGCCACTTTCACTGATGCTTGTCCCTCTGCCACTCTTTTCCCCATTGTAGCAGCGGTGGGGTGGGGGGTATGAACTTAAGATGACTCCCCAATAATTAGATTCTATACATAGAAAATTATAACTAACATTATTTTCCCTATACAGAATCTAATTATTGGGGAGTGGGTCATCTTAAATTTGATGTGGTCTTGAATAGGGTATGTTGCCTATTTTACAAATTACTGATTTTAAAGCTCTAAAATATTAAATGTTTAATGAGTACTTTTTGTTTGTAAAGTACATCCAGTTGTTAGCGTAATGCAATATTTGAACTTGAATGCTATTTGATGGATTACAGTTGCATAGACTAAGAGGTATATTTATTATTTACTATGCAATGCAATTCTGCACCCTCTCTAGAAAAAAAACTCTTAAATACAAGTTATTTTTCAGAGGTGTCCCAGTGGAAAAAAAAATATCCATGTAAAATGTACAGTACCCAAATGTTAAAAGCTATTACACTGTGCAGATGCTGCATATAAAGAGACTAGAACAAACAAAGTTGCACAAGTTCTCAGGTTTTGGCTTAAAATCAAGAAACATATATTGACTACCCTGGTATTACATGATACTACACGTGTATGGAAGAGTACAAGAAGATTTATGCTGTTATGAGATATGAAAAATATAATTACAAGTCATTAATATAGATAATTCATAACCACACACACTTAAACAGTAGAGCCTACAAATGCCCCACTATCCAAACTTCTTTGTGTTGCCCACAAATACCATATACTTCGGTTAAAGCTTGGCTTGCTCTTATCTAAATATGCATCCCTAGAAAACCAGCCCCAGGAATAACTGTTATAGAACCACTTAAGTGTAAAGAAGAAAAACCTCTGTACACTAATAAAAGACAGATCTAAATATTTGATTGATCAATAAAATGGAAACTTCATTTTCACATACTGATGAAATCCTGATTTAGATGCAAGTACTTTATCAAGTAATTGCAGGGAATACTGCTGACAGTTGTTATAGCTGAACAAAGATTTAGAGCTCTGTTAACTTATTCATGTGAATAAGCACCATAGCTTAAAACAATAAAATTAATATATAGTATGACAAGAGACAAGGGATAAAAAAGGAAACACACATACAGATTAGACTCCTATAATATGTTTTTACTAGAGGTGCACCGATCTATCAGTTGCATATTGGATCAGCAACAATAACAGGAAAATTAACATTACTGGCAATCAGGGTTTTTTTAACGTCACGGATAAATGCTGTGTAAGTTGTGGGGGGGACGGGCATGGGGGGATAGATCGAAGTCCCCCCAGTGAAGGAGGGAGTGGGGCACGCACTGCCCAGATGGGGTGGGGCGCAGGACAGAGCCCCGGGTGACTCATCCAAGGGGTGTGGGGGAGGGCGGCTCCCCGCCACTGCATGGCCCCCCAGGGGATGCATGGGGGGCATGCACCCCTCAGACTTGTGCATGGAGTGAGGGCAAGCTGCCTGCTGCGGGCCCAGGGCCAGGGACCGCATCAGCCTCTTCACAGTGGGAGGGCTGGGCCAGGGCTGTGCTTGGGGGAGGTGGGAGTGGTGCAGGCTCAGCTGCGTGAGATGGGTGGCAGTGGTGGCAGCCCTGGGAGGTGGGGTTACAAAGGGGGGGTTATGGGGAATTTTGGGGTGACCAGAGTCCCCCAAGCACATAGGACGTCCTCTGCTCAGAGCACTGCATTCTGCTGCAGCCCAATCTGTCCCGCCCCTTCCTGCCCGAAGTGCAGCCCCATCCCAGCCTCCTCACCAGGAAAAGGCCGGCACAGCCCCCGGCCCTAAGCCTGCAGCAGGCAGCCCACCCTTGCCTCAAGCACAAATCTGCAGGGGGTACATGCCCCCCATGCCTCCCCTGGGGGCTGAGCAATGGCAGGGAACCGCCCCCCTTCCCACCCTCCCCTGAGCAATCCCCAGAAGAGCTATCCACGGCTCCATTCCACCCTGCCCTGGGGTCACATTCATTACCTCAGCTGGGCAGCACCTATCCCTGCCCCACTCCCTCCCTCACCGTGGGAGCCTCAATCCCCACCCC
>NW_005841956.1:384587-395093 GCF_000455745.1 Alligator sinensis
CCCCCCAAGACTTACCAGCCAGATGCTGCTCTCCATGCTGCCTGGCTGCATTCCTGTAAATCTATTGGATCAGTATTGGCTTTTGGATCAGTATTGGCTGATATGACTGGTTAATAATCGGGCATCAGTACTGGCCAAGAAAATCTTTATTGGTGCATCTCTAGTTTTTACTTCTACACTATGTTTTCTGCCTTATCCTTCTTGAAAATAATTATCTTTCTGAGATCTATACTTAAAAAAAAAAACAACAACCCATCATTTCCCTTTCCCAGACACCCTCACTGATCTACACATAAGGTACTAAACTAAAGCTTCTTACTGAAGTGAAACAGAGGATTCTGAAATTACAGACCCCTGAAAGTGCTTTGCCAAAAGATCCCCCTCTTCAAAATGAGAGACCTCAAACTCAGGTTCCATGGTTATTCCTTCAATACACAAGCTTCAAGTCTGTTAAGCCAAATAATTTGATGAAATTTAATCTGCAAACCAAAAGGCAGCCAATCGATATAATTGAATGCTGGTAGGATAGGCTTTTTGCAATATACCATCACTGCGTGTTGATCAGAGTATGTTCTGTGACGATCTCCAAACGGCTTTTAGGTGCAGCCCCTTGCACAATACATTCTATAGCGGGGGTATGCAATGTTTTTTGGCCGGAGTGCCAAAAACCACTTCAATGCCTACCTCGGAAGGTGCTGGAGTGCCGGCATGGCAGAAAAACAAAATGAGAGCAAGGGGTACATGGCAGGATGCCCTGCTTGTGCCCCTTGCCCCATACCCAAAGCCCTTGCCCCCACCAAAAGCCCATGCCCCACAGCCCAGGGTCTGTGGCTGCCAGCAGCTACCCCAGCTCTGGGTAGCTGCTGGAGCTTGGGCTGCTCTCAGCAGGGCTCGCAGCATCCCAGCTGCCTGCTGGGACGCTGCAAGCCCTGCTGGGAGCAGCCCAGGATCCCGGCTGGCAGCAGCTCCCCAGAGCTGAGGCCAGCTGCAGCCAGGGGGCTCCAAATAGCTATGCCAGGCTCCAGCATCAGCTCCACACCAACACGTGCAGGCGCGCCTGGGAGCAGGCGGTGGGGGAGGGGCCTGAGGTAGCGTAGCCCTGGTCTCTGCCCCGTTCCTGGCACGGAGGTGATGAGCCCGGCACAGCTGTTTGGAGCCTCCCGGCTGCAGCCGGCCCTGGCTCTGGGGAGCTGCTGCCAGCCGGGATCCTGGGCTGCTCCCAGCAGGCAGCTGGGACGCTGCAAGCCCTGCTGGGAGCAGCCCAGGCTCTGTTACTGGCAGCAGCTACCTGGAGCCGGCCACGGCATGCCAAGCAAAATGGCCTGGCATGCCATGTGTGCCAGGGGTTGCCAACCCCTGTTCTATAGTGTAACTAGGACAAGCCAAGTGCACCACCAGCCCTGGGTGCCAATTTAGAGGGGGCAACAGGAGCATCCCACAGTGCTCCACACTCCTGCTCTTCAGCACTCAGGATCTCTGTACAGGGTGCCAAAATTGCTAGTTACACCTCAGAGCCTACAGACGTCGTTCTGCCCTGATAGAGCAAAAGCATGAAAAGCTCTATGCTGTCATGGCAAAACTTCTTCTGGTACCTGAACTAGGTAGTTTAAAGCTAGCTCAGGTATCTACACTACACTAGACATACCAAAAGTGCATGATAAATTGTGTGTATACTATGCTCTTTAGCGTTAGATTTTCTTAAGTGAAAAGATTAACAACAAAACAAACGCAACATATCACTAAGATTAGAGGTGTGTCTATCTTGGCATTTTATACTATTTGCTTAAAACAAAGTTCATGGATCGATGCCAGATTTTATTTTATTTTTTAACAATATCTATGAACTTTGTACCATAAATTACACTTCCCATCAAGTACCTGACATTCAGTCTGCAACTTGCTCTTCTACACAAGTACCTCCCACATCATGTGCAACCTTACAAAAGATTTTAGTTCACTGGGTTTTTCCCTCCCTCTTCTTTTGAGTAAAGGACCCCTCTCTATAGTTACCCTGCTACAGTAAGAACAACTAATCAAACAGAACCCAAGAGACTCCTTTTAGCACAAAGTAAAAGCTTCTTTCAGTAATAATTAAATATTGCTAAGTACAATTCAAGAGAAAGTAAATACTTTTTTCTAATAGTCTGCTTGTATGAACTAAATGTTCACATAACTTTAGATTTATATCTCATACTTTAGAAGTAATGAAAATACAATAGGTATTTAATTATTTATATTCTTTTGAACTGCACACAATCCCAACTACAACTTAAGACTTCCTGCCTTTTAAAATTACACTGTTATATTTTGAAGGCTACTACTTGAGGTTGTACTAACAGTTTGAGATGGAAAAGACAGACACTATGTATTCTGTTGACCATTTGTTACCAAAAATTAAATTTCCCTTTTTTGCTTTCACAGAGGAAAATCACATTCAATTTTAGAATCAGTGCCACTGGTGAGATAGGAATATTTTATTAGAATGCATCATGTGATGTGGTTTAGAATAATAACACCATTAATTAAGTCATTCAAGAATGCAATGAAAAATTCATTCCACTAAAGATGTTTTCAGCAACTTACGTTAATCATTAAATTTGTTGTTGGTGCAATACAGCTTGCAAAATCTTTTTAGCTGCTCAGCATGTTCAGATTATTCATAGTCTGCAAAACTCCCAGTTGGAGTTTCAGAACTACAGAAATGTTCATATTTGCCACATTCTGGCATGAACCTCAATGTTTCATGGACCACATCATCCCTCAATCATGAAGGGATAACATTCCTATTGCAAACACAGCAATTGCCTATGTAGAGGCATACTTATATAGTTCAAATTAATGCAAGTAGTTTGTTCTCTTGAGAAAAAAACCCATTTTTCTGCTTTTCATTTTCCCCCCTCAGCTGGAAATGACAACTAGCACTTAGTAACCTGCCTGTTCTGTTATCCACCAGCTAGTGCTTACACAGATCGCAGAACATCTGGACTACAGGTTTCAAGTTACTGCAGCTTGACATTCTTAGGACAATTCAGAATGATGTTAACCAAAATAATCTTTTAAGATAAGGTGTCTCATAGAATAAGTGGCAGTATTTTGGAATAGTTACTGAATATTTTATAGGTTATTATGACGGTGTACCTTATATTTTGATTCTACATACTCTGAACACCAGAACTGGAATTATGATATACAAGGACTGAATGGACAATGTTGTTTGTTTCAAACAACATAATGGTGGGGTGTAGAGCATGGAAAAAAAAAATCTTAGCAATTCAAGAGAAGTAAGGTCAACTGCTACAATTTCATCTGCGCTGTCCTATGTTCACAGAAATTGTCACCTTGGATTAGACCTGCAGCATCTATTGTTTCCAACAATAACCAGAAAAACATGCTTCCCAAGATGGTGTAAGACTTCTGAAGTAGGTATATGTGCCTTTTCTACCTCTCAGATAAGCCAGGTAATTAGGATCAGGCCAGAGGCTAAAGCAAAAGGTTTACTGTTATGACAACTTGGGATATTAAGATCTATGAGCAACTGATTTCTTTTGAAATTCAGTCTCAAAGACTTCTTCAGTAATGAGTTCCACAGCTTTATCACATGCTGAAGGGAAGTTTTTCCACTTACTGGATGCAAATTCCCTACTTTTTAATTTAACCGAATGTCCTCTTGTACTTGTATTAGGAAAAAGAATCCTAGGAAATGTTTTAGGAAGACAAAAATCACTCCATTGTTTTAACAAACATACCACATGCCAATGAATTAATGTTTGTTTCCCCTTACAATCTTGCTTTAGTTCTTTTCTGTTTTTTAAACAACTGAAACCACTTGTTTTGTAGGCATTCTGGTCCAGGTTTTCAAAACAAGCTTTAGTAGGAAGGGTCACTAGATGGGCCATGCACCAGGAAAGAGAGTTCAATGCACTATACCTGATAGATAACTGCCGAGATGCAACAGCCATGGGCTGTGCCCCGAGTAGCAGCAACAGCGGCCAGGCCAGTTGTGATGCCTGTGGCAGCTGGGCTGGCAGCAATGATGGCCACGGTTCTTATGCCTCCTTTAAGTAGGTGCCCAGGGCTGGTGCCCCAGTCTCCCCTTTGTTATACTGCCGGATAACAGACAACCCCAAGAAACTGACATTTTTAAAAACTTTCAGCTTCAATAGTACTCAGAGAACCATAGCCTCACCTTACACTTGCTGGAAGCAAGTCTTTATATCTCTGCACATGATGAGTTTGTTGAGATGGAAAGGAAATGCAAAGCAACAGACAGTGTCAAACAAAATTCAGCGTTTAAGTTGAACACTAGAACAGGCCTGAGGACTGATTTCTCTGAAAAAAAGTTATCAGAAATCTAATTCTTTAACAGAACTCTTACTGCAATGACATAGCATGGAACAATTTCTTCAGAACAGCTACCTCATAGCATTTCAAACTAGTTTAAACTACTGAGACGTATACTATATAGTACTATATAAGTACTGAACTGGGAAGTATTCCCAAGAAACATTCTCTTGAGAAAGAGGTTGCATAGGGTGCATCACTAGTCACAGGTATCCATTCAGATGTTTTTACAAACCTGGCTTTATAATGATTCAGGTCAAGAGCCTTTTGGAAGTAGCTAATGTAACCTATAATTTCTTGACATAAACAGCCATTCTTTAAAAGTATATTTTTCTGGAAATGTTTTTTCTTTAGTCAGGGACCCAAAACATGCACAAATAGCATTCCTAGACTATCTACAACACTCCCTGATGTGACATTTATCCAAACTGACCAATTATTTGCATGGTAGTATATTACTTCATTTGCCAACAAGCATAGCGAGTTCAACATCTAACTCAATTACCAGTGCCCTCAACTGTATGCTGCAAAACTCCAATGCTACAGCAATGACTTCTTTATGCTTTATGGTAAAGAACTCTAGACTAGTTTTATAGATATTTGAAGAAACTGCTTTATCTGTGGCGCTACCTGCTGCATGTTCTTTGACCATGCATACACACACAGAGCCAGTCAAAAGAGAACACAGATCATTAACTCCACTTCTCCAGCCTTCAAGCAGTAATTGTACATTTTCATTTGAATAATCTATTTTTGCATTTCCACAGCCACCACTCGAGCCTTCACTGAGCACATCCTGCTATGGAATGGCAAAAATTAGGGCTGTGCAAAGCTTCGGTCACTGATTCGATTCGGCAGAGATTCTGCCCTATTTGGTGGCTGAATCTCCAAATCGAATCAGAAAACCCTTTAACGCAGGGGTGGGCAAGATGCGGCCCACCAGGCCATTCTATCCAGCCTGCGGGGCCCCTAAAAAATTTAGAAAATATTAATCTGCCCTGGGCTGCTTATCATGTGGCCCTCGATGGCTTTCCGAAACTCGGTAAGTGGCCCTCTGCCCAAAATAATTGCCCACCCCTGCTTTAACCTCTCTGAATCGTATCAGAACCTTCCAAATTGATTTGGAAAATTTCGGCAATTCAGACACAGACACAGTTTTAAATGTTTTTTCTATGCACCTCAAGGTACCAGGCAGCTCATGTACACTGCAATGTTGGGGTGCATGGAACATCCCACAGAAGCGCGGGAGGGTCCTCAGCACGCTCAGCAGCAGACCCAGAAGTGGACCAGAAGCACTTCCGGTCCGCTTCCAGGTCTGCCAGGCAGTGTGCCAGAGCCCCCTGTACCCCTCTTCCTCAGCAACTGGTACCTCCTGGGTCGGGGGGGGGGGGGGGCCCGCGGCCCCGGGGGGGGGGGGGGGGCGCTCAGGGTCCCACCATGGCTGATCACTGGGCCAGAGGGACAAGCGGGGTGGGGGGCAAGCACGCTCCCCGGTGGACCCAAAAGTACTTCTGATCCACTTCCGCATTCATCACCGAGCATGCAGGGGCCCCCTGCGCTCCTATGGGATGCTCCATCCGCCCCAGCATCGCACAGTTCACAAGCTGCATCTAGTACCTCGCGTTATATAGAAAAAACATTTAGAGCTGCGTCTATGGCCGAATTGCTGATTCTCTGAATCAGCATCAAATCTTCAGATTCACATTTGGCTGAACCGAATCAGGGACAGTGATCCAAATCAACGAACTGGATTGCTGTCCCCAATTCGGGCTGAATTCAAATCGAATAGGGCCCATTTCGCACACCCCTAGCAAAAATAATACAGAGTCAAAGAGTACATTACCCAACTGCTAACCTAAAAGCCAGGCGGATGATGCAACCCTGTGGAGTTGCTGGGACAAAGATAGGAACTACAAATCCTCAGGCTTCACCAATGAAGAACTGTCCTTGTGTCTAAAATTAAATACATGTTTAACTATACTAGGAGATAGGAAACCAGAACATTATCAAGCTGCCAAATCTAACTCCTGTCATGAGGTCACTTGCTGGAGCTCTGCCAAGCAAGGTTTTTGCCAGGAGACTGTTCTGTCCAATGCACATATCTATGCTGACCATCACTGCAGATTCTTCCTCTCTCTTCCCCCCCCCCCCAAAAAAAAAGAAATGCAGAAAGCTTTGTAGTGGTATGCTGATTCAAAAAGAGAGTCAAAACAATAGATTATGTTAGACTGAATGACTTGACTAAGTCAGTTCTAGTAGCAAGCACTCCAGAATGACTCTGAACTAAGATTTCCTTTTTGCTGCTTTAAATGTGGCAGTTTATAAATATTTGAATATTTGTGGTGTGTTGTTAGTTTATCATCACATTAAATCACTTCCACATTGAATTTTGAATGAAAGAGTATGCATATTTTAGAGGCAGATATCTGATTGACATAAATACTATGGGGGGATGCAGTTAGCTGCGTTAGTCTGAAGTCAAGTAGATGGATAGATTTGTACCATATACATACTGCACATATATACATACATACCCAGGCGCAAAAGCTTATGTTATATAAACAACAGTTTTTAAAACACTATTTAAAACGCATAGTCCTATACATTTGTATAGGACTATGCACAAAACATAAAAAAGTGAAAGTTAGCTGTACTTTGGAAGAAGGGTGTTTGTACTCAAAAGCTTGCAAAAAAAGAATTTTTCCAACTATTTTAGTTGGTTTAATAAAAGATAGCAGATTTACCCAAAGAACCGTTTCTGCCTATGCCCTTAGACTGACACAGCTACCACCAATACCCCTTGTCCTTTGTAAAGCATCTGGAAACCTTAGCCATAATTAAGTGTTTTATTATGCATTTTTGTATGTATTTTCATATTGATATTCCAGTATGACTTTTTGCCTAGTTTTGCTCATATTTTTGAACTACAGTAGCCTTCTTCATATCACATATAGCATGCTCCTCATGTATAGCACTCCTCTCATACATTCAGTATATTCCAGTCTCTTACCTTTTACAGGCTCTGCTTTGAAATATATACGTAGCCCTCTGCTTTCTTTGGTCACACCAGCCCAATCAGTCTAGGACCCTCCCCTGCTCTCTTAGCTCTGTCTCCAGCATACACATGTGATGACTGTGTCAAGTCTTTGCCAGCAATCCCCTCCTAGATGGCCCTCCTAGAGAAGCCACCACTCTTATTTTCAGGCTCAAGTGTAGTAGAGGGTTGAGGCCTATCTAACTCAATGCCTAGTGTGTTGCAGCTACCAGTGGAGCAACTGATTGTTCTTCTTGATAGCACTCTCACCATCCTCATCCACTCTTGCCCCGGCCTCCATTATAGAATACACACCTTCATACATATCCATCTTTCCACAGAACTTGACATAATCCTTTGTCTCTACAGTGGGCTTGAAAAAGTAAGTGAAGAGGAAGCAAGTATGTTCCTAAACAATACCAGTTACACAGGCCGCAAAGACATGCTCTGATATGCAGTGGTCCATTATCTACACCTGAGCACTTTGAGGACAGACTTGTCCTATGCTTCCATTATACAGTGTTTTGCATCACTATTTAAACTATTTCCATCATAAAGTATTTTGGCATGACCCCCACAGACTTTTCATCATATGCTCTATTACACAGCATGCAGAAGTACATATTGTTCTTGTTAATTTTACCTGGCCCTTTTCAACTCTAAAGAATAAAATTCAGATAAATTATTCAAATTAAATAAAATACAACCAAATGCATTTGGACTTAATGACTTGGCTAGGAATCACTATTTTCTTACACACTTGCTCAAAAGTACTTCACATAATTAATCTCATTTAGCATGAGGGCCTCAGAAGAACTTTGGTCATACCACATTACTCCTGTGTAGTTTAAGACAACATCAAGAAGTCTCTATTAATTTTTCTATTGAGAAGGTTGATTTTTCATTCCTAATCCTAAATATTAGAAGTAGATAGCATAGATTCTTCTTTACAATTCAACCTTTTTCCTTGCTGGAGCTATAGCATCCAAATCTACCATTAGTTTAGGTACCAAATAGTAAAATTAGAGCTGCACAGGCTGAATTGGCAGGATGGGTGCACACTGTCAACTGCCAAGTAGTAAAACCAGGAAAATTCTAGGATCTATCAAACCTATCAGCTCCACCCCCTCCCCCCCGAGCAAGGTATTGCAGAAAGCAGCAACTGCAGTGAGAAAACAACTGTACAGTCTCCATATGAACAGAGGCTGGGCTTTGCTTGCTACACAACTGTTGCCTTTAAAATACCCCTCCCCATATTAACTCTGCTTCTCACCTGTATAGAACATGCCACTGGAGTTCATGCTGACCAGGGATCTCCACTCCAAAACAGTCCCTGGACTGATGCAGTTCCTCTGAATAAAAGCAGGCAGGACAGTATGACACCTTAGCAACTACTTCATTAAAAAATGGATCAGCTGCGGGAAGCAACAGTCAGTTGACAAAGTAAATTGTCACCCACAAAAGCTCAAGCATTTCTGAAGTTGGTCTCTAAGGTGCCCCTGTCTGACCTCAGACTAAACATGGGTAACTATCTCTCTTTGCTCATGAATAAAAGCAGGACACCTCATCCAACTATACTGATCAGCTAGTGTTTACAGAGGGGCTCCAAGCATGGGGAAGTAACACAGTATGTTGAACAGGAACATACCCATTCCTCCTCGGCCACTGGCAGAACAGAACAGGAGAGGGGCTTCCGATTCCAGCTCCCCCACTCATCTGCACTAAAAATGAAGTTAAGGGGGAGGGGAAAGGTCAAAGGTCCACCAATTCCTAGCCATCTATGGAGCTATAAGTGGTTAAAGCACACCAGTTTGTGGCCAAGGGCAGACAAGACAGTGATGTGGCTAACTTCACAGGGACAAAGGAAGAGAAATCCAGCTTCCAGACCCTGAGCCTCAGGTTTCCCCTTTCAGCACAGCAGGCCTGCAGCTACTATTGAAGGGTCAAACCACCATCTCTACTGCTGAAAAATCCAAAATGCCACTTTTTGGCTCCATGTGGGAGGGGAAAAAAAAAGTAGGCACACCTTACAACATTGCAGTAAAGAGCACTTCTCTTCTCCCTGCCCCATCTCAAATCCCAGGACAGGGGCATGGGAAAGTGGGAAGAGAAGTTAAATGAATACAAGCCCAAATGTAAAAATAAGTGGCTGTGCATTTGAGTACCGACCTAGTTGCAAATCATTCCGTTTGGTCTGTTGGATTATTTCACCAACGTACAGGTGTGTCAAAATTCTTTGTACGTGCTTGACAGCATGGTGCAGTCAGTTATTTTCATTCCTTCCCCTGCATAGTAAGTCTCCTCAATTACAATTAGCCTTTCAGAAAGCAGAAGAAAGGTATGTTGTCAAAGAAGGAAATTAAGTAGAACCACAAAAAATTACCACTGGTCTCAGCAACTGGTACAGCATACAGAACTTCTGACTTCTTTAAAAGCTGGTTAATGTTTTAAGTAAAAAAATTGTTTGATTATATGTCTCTATAAAGCAAACAGGAGCGTAAGAGTGATGCTGTAGCCCTGATGGTCCAGAAATGATGCGAGAGGCAAGGATTCCTTTAAGTAACATCTTTTATCTAGGAACTACAGACCCACTCCGTCATCAGGATAAAGTTAGATACCCTTTCAAATACAAGACACTCGGAGACCTGAGGAAGAATGTCTTAGACAAGCTTTAGGGTTGTTGGACTAAATATAGACATTGAATTTATGGCACATAATAGCCTGCCTGACACCTGATAACCCCAGGTAACCTGTCTGCATTTTAGCAGCTGCATTCTCTCACCAGGTCAACATTTCCCCTTCCTGCCCCACAACCTGTCTCACACCTAAGGTGTCCCATCCCTCTGATCCTCACTGCCACGCGTTTGCACTTTCACAGACCTACATTTTGCATTTTAGCTTCTATTCCACCCAGGAGAGCGCACGCACCAGCAGACTCCCTATGCCCCAAAACTGTACAAAACTTGCAAAGAACAAGGTTCCCAACTTTGTCGTTGGTCTAATAAGAGATACCGCATCGCCCCAAAGAACCCGGTCTGCCGGCGACAAGCTCGCGAACGCGAGACATTCTGAGACCAAAGGAAGATCGTCTCGCATCCGAAAGCCCGTCTGACTTGTACCGGACTGAGGGA
>NW_005841956.1:395124-395464 GCF_000455745.1 Alligator sinensis
AGAAGCTTTCGAACACGGGATACCAAGACTCAAGAAAGGCAAGACGTCCTTCCCTCAGGTCTCAGAAGCTCCCACATTCGCAAGCCGGTCTCCGAGGGAGGGTCTTGCCTCCGAAACCTCCTTCAGCTTCACCCCAACTACAGAGCGGGTCCGGTCCGGTGAGAGTCAAAACCAGCTTCCCGACCTGTCATGGCACGGGCTGGGGCGCCTGGAAACCCGGGCGAGATCTCCTGCAAAGCGAAGGCAGGGAAGAAGAGGAGCCGGGGGCCCTGTTACACCCTCCCCCGCAAAACCACCTCTCTCCGCTGAGGGGGGCCGGGCCGGGGTGTTTGCGGGGCCG
>NW_005841956.1:395967-418909 GCF_000455745.1 Alligator sinensis
GCTGCCCTCAGCCCCCGCACCACACCGGCCGCGGCGTGGGGAGACGTCGCCTGGCGCAGCGCTGCCACGGCCTGCCGCCTCCTGCCTGCCAGCCGCGCCAGCTCGGGACGCCTGAAGATGCGCGCCTTTGTCCAGTGCTGGCCTTTATTGCACCGTGGGAAGTGTCTCCAACTTACTCCCAGCGGGTCCAAATCCAGTGAAGCCACAACTACAGAGCGGGTCCAAACCCAAGGAAAGATACCACCCTAGGGCATCCTCGGTTCTCGGATCGTTTCAGGGCCGTCACGGATACAGCATCACCCTCACACTACTACCGACTACGGGTCAGACAGAGGAGTGGACTTCAGTTTGAAGGGAAACGATGTATTTCCCTGTCGAGCCAGCTCTAGGCAGGGCCGTCTGAGGCCAGACCTTACCCAGCAGACATGAAGGGTATTCTTCCAGGACAACCGGTTACAATTAAATTGCTTTATTGATAAGGCTACAGAGAGACCATCTGGCTTACCTGTTAGTAGGGCTTGTCCTCCAGTTCTGTAGTGGGGGAGGCTGGTACAGGTGGGTGTTTGCAGCAATTCCAGGCCGCCTGTGCTCAAACACAAGGGATTTCACTGTCAAGCACGGGTGGATGCCTGTTACAGACAGTTAAGAGAACTCCCAAGATAAACTCTCATAAACATGAATAGTGGTTCATAAGGCTTGAAAAAACACAACACACACACACACACAAACATATACACCCCCCCCACACACACACACAATTTGACACTGAATACAGTTACAAGTCTCTTGCTTCAGAAATGACTTTTAAAGTAAAACTTTTTAGCCTAGAGATTAAAAGGCACTGATGTTTATGCACAGAATAGCATGGGCTGCCAAAGAGGCAAAACAAAGGTCAACTCTTCAGTCAGCAGGGACCAGCTTGTACCAGTGACTCACAAAACTGGTCCTGCCTCCACACCAAGTCCAGGGCTTGGTGACCTTTCTGCAGCACACAATTCTACTTTCAGGCAGACTCCTACACATTAGGGGGTCTCAGGCTTCAAAGTCTTAACTATCCTAGCCCAATGAGCTGTTCTTAGTGGACCTTTGACTTTTAACCCTGCCTTGAGGATGTCATGAAAATGACAGCCTGACAAGACAAGTGGGGATGGAGAAGAGAAACAAGTGAAGCTTCAAGCAAAAGACTGGACACCAGCATGGGCGAACTAGGAGGCTGCCTGAGGCCCAGACAGAAAGTGGGCCCGAAAACGGTAATTTTTTGTTGTCCGATTATTATGATCATTATCTCTGGCGAAGGGGATCCCAATACTAAAAGTTTGCCCGGGGCCACCAGGAGTTTAGGTGGACTCCTGTGTTCCGGAGTCTAGTTCGAGCAGGCTTGTGTTAAGATTATTTGGGGCCTTACACAAGGCCTGCACACTATCTCCATCCTGCTGGGAAGAAGTGGGACCACTTCTCTATAGAGAGGCAGGGCAACAACATAAAACACTTGTCATTCCTCTTAGAATGACAGCAGGAGACTTCTCCCCTGGGACAGCAGCAGAAGTTCACTCTCTCCCTACCAGAGAGAGTGCAAGCTGCAAGTCCATTCTAGTACTTAACTCTTTGAATGGGAAGCATCCTTTTCCCTGCCTTCTCACTGCCTTGCAAATGTCAATAGAACCTCCTTGAGCAGTAGGTCTTGGAGTTAACGCTCTATTAAGATTTATACAGTAGTTCACACAGCTTGGAAATACGCTCAACATCAGTAAATCAAGTCACGTTTTAGTTGTTCTTTGCACCTTATGGACGAACTAGATCAGAGATGCATAGCATAAGCTTTCATAAGCAGAGGATTTAGTTCATCAGATGTTGTGAAGGGACCGCAGGAAGCAGAGCTGCTGAAGAGAAAGCGGCTGCCTCTCTCCAGAAACTTGAGCACGCACACAGCTGAAATTCTGATCTAGCATTGTCAGCTCTCTTTCTATTCAGTGCTTTTCTTAACGCTTCAGCTCCTAGTGTCATAGGATCACATAAAAATCTGTTTCCATTAGAAGGAGAAAATAAAGAGTTTCCTTCATAGTTATGAAGAAAAAATGTTAAATGTTAACCCACGGTTATGCATAACAGCTCAAAACACAACAGGCAAATATACCCCAGGCTTATATAAAATCTGAAGATATTAAAACAGTCTCTCCATTTTTGAATGTTTGGCTTTGCCAATAACTGATGCAAATCACAGCGGGAGCCCAGGATTTTTCAAAGGCATCCAGGCATTGCTCTGTTCAGTGTTGCAACCCTAAAGTCCCATTTTCAAAAGCAATTAAGGCACACTTGAAGATGCAGTTTAGTAATCTAATCTAAATTAAATAGGCTTTGCAATTCAATGCTCCAGACACCTGTAAAATATGTTACTGCAGCCCTAAACACAGGCCTATAGTGCCAATCTCTTACTCCATCCCTTGCAATAGCCAGGTCTGAAACAACTATTTCAGTTTTAAAGCGTAGATAACATTTAAAAAAATAAATTTATCCACCCTTATGCTTATATTAAAGGCCATTTGATTAATCATTATGGTGAGGTAACCATGTCCTGTGTCGAAGACCCCAAATATAGTACCCCCCTCATAGGCATGAAGAGGTTAACTAATTCCCCCCCCCCTCCCTATTTTAGAAAGAGAACCAACATGAGTAGTGCTTGTCACACCCCTGATAAAGCTGTCGGGGCTGGACACTCAGTAGTCTGCAATGCTTGAGTCCTACATTCAAGGAATGTAAGTTTTTAAGTTTCCCCAGTAACTATTCCCTCTAGGTCTTTTTTTCAATAGAGTTTACTCATGGAGGTGGTAAAGCCTCTCTCATATCCCTTTCCAACCTAACTCCATGATCCAATTGCCTAGGCCCTGCGACTAGTATCAGGTACCATAAAATCCCCAGAAGTAGTAGCTTAACTAACCATCCGATTTCCAGTTCACTTGTACAGGCAAATATTATGATACTAGAAGCAAAGAGTAACATAGACTTGCAAACATTCCCAAGCCATTCACTCTTTACTTTAGATAGCACAAAAATATCCAGATCTAGACAAAATTATATGATGTATATATAGGTATGTAACTCCCTGCCCCGGTTATCTCACCACTGAAGCATTTTGTGGGTTTAGGTCAGAGTTCACATCCAGAATCCTTCCTCTGCTGCATATGGCTTCTCTTCTGAATCATGGAGCCTTTCCTTCCTTCTCTGACCCCTGCAGTCAGTGCCATTCCTATCTCCAAAATGACTGGTCTGATACATTTTCTTTTATAACCTTTATTCCTCTTTGTCAGGTGACTCTTTGATCAGCTTCATTAGGGGATCTATTGCCTAGTTACTTCCTCTCTGGAGTTCAAATTTGAAAAAAAAATGCTTTGACCTGGAAAGAAGTCCAACATTTTCTCCAAGAAAGCTTTCATGTGAAAGAACAACCAAAAAGATATATTGATACTTCATTGTTAGCTCTGTCATCCACCTAGGAATTTCAGTCAAAAGCAGAAGAAAGAGACAGAGAAGGCAAATAAGTCCCACATTCAAAATAGAGTTTGCAATCTGGCACATTCAGGTACAGAGTCCTCTAAATCAGAACAAATTCATAAACTGTATCTAGATAACTCTTCACATTCTCACACTTAATAAACTATCTCTTGACTGGCTGCTTAAAATATAACATTCACAATAAAAATAAAGAAAAACAAATAAAACCCTTCTACTCGGAATATACTTTTTTTTTTTTTTTTTCAAACAATTATTATATTCCACATTGTCTCTTTATATCTGCTCTTATTTATTTAGGTCCAGCTCCTCCTGTTTTCTGTTCCTTGACCAACTAAGAGGTATATTGGGGAAAAAAACAAAATGCTAAAGTGAATGTATGGTATTCCCCTTCCAGCTTGCATTGTGCTTCAGGAAAGGCCTTTGAAGGATGGGTGAGTAAGCTTCCCACACTGAAAAAGAAGGGAAGAGGAAGAACGAAAGCAACATATTTTAATTCCCCTGATTCCAGCTGACAGTTCCTCTGATTCCTGTGCTTGTTATTGTCACCAATATAATGGTAGCAATGTCAGAAGCTCATTGAGCTGAAAGCTTACTGAGTTGAAAGATGGGGAGCTGCTGTAATTGTTTAAGATAGAGGATATCTGACCCTAATTCTTTTGGAGTCAGTAAAAAATCTCTCAACATAACACAATCCACATTAGGAACATACCCAGTGTAAGTTGTTTTGAAAGTTTCTTGACAGATTAACAAGTCTCTTAGAAGGATGTTGTAAATTAGATATGAGGCCTTCCATTCTTCATTTATACTGGCAACAGCTGTACAGCTTGTCATTGCATTTTTAGATTTTTTAATTGTAATTTAAAAGCTTTTAGAATTCACTTATTTACTTATCTATAGGTTGCATGGACCATGGCCTCAGATATGTTTATACAGCACTTAGAACAGTGTTCCCCAAATTTTTGATACCTGGGACACACTTTTTTGGACTAAAATTGGTAGCACCCTTGGAAAAAACAAACCTTTTCAGGTATAAAACACAACATATTCTATGCCCCTACCAGTGCTGAGATGTACTGCTAAAAAGCAATGCCAAGTATATCTTTCTTTAAACAAAGTATTAGTCTCTATATCAGTGGTTCTCAACCTTTTCAGCCACAAGGCCCCACCTCCATAACTTTTTAAAAAATTTTGTAGCTTCCCAATTGAAAAATCACTGAGATGGATCTAAATTCAGAAGAGACGTGGAGGGAGCCTTGAGGCTTTAAAAAACAAAAATCGAAAATCACTGGCTTAGTTTGTGTCACTTAAGGGGCAGGAAGGCAGGACCTCACCCTTCTCTACCCTGATCTTTCCACTGTCTGCCCCTTCCAGACTCCTGGTCTGTACCTCAGGAGTACAAACCGCTGCTGAGGCTGCACCTGTAGGGTCCCACACACCAGCACCAACCCCATGACTGCTCCTGCCAGCCCCAGGAGCATGGGAGGAGTGCAGGGGACAAGCCAAGCTGCAAAGCATGGCTCTGTGCATCCACTTGCTTGCTTGCAGCAGAGTGCGCTGTTGGGAGCTAGGGGAGAGGGCAGCATAGGAGCTGCCTGTCATGGGGAAGGCAGCAAGAGCAGCCACTAGGCACCACTCACTAAGTATCTGGAGCAAGCCCAGAGTGCTGGATAGGGGAGAATAGTATTCACCTCCTCCCACAGGTACAGCAGTGTGTTGCAGCACACCCTTTGGGAATCACTGTCTTGGAGAACAATGAGGCCTTGATTTTGATGGGGGGTTCTGGCACTGCCATAGTATAAATATTTACACGTATAGTTTGACTTCTTTGTTAAAGTTGAGATGTATCATAATGCAGACAAATGAGGGAATTGAATTAAATTTTCACAGGCAGTTGTTAACAGATCCATCTATAAAAAAAAATAGTTCCTTGATTTACTTGTAGCCACAGTTTCCATGGGTGCACAAATAACATATAAGCATGTTACAAAAACTCTGTACTGAAACAGCCATATACTTTCATATTCGCATATGTTGTTTCTCTCACTCTGGTTTCATCTAGGATCTTTCTACTGAAGCGTGGAATAATCTGAGATTCTTCTTGTGTACCTGAGCTCATCAGTTCTAATTTTTGATCACTTTTTAATTTTGTTTCATCTTTGTGGATTCTCAACATAATTGCTCACTGTAAGACATCTCATTCATCCTCTCAAACATGTTTTCTTCCACCGTCCATTTCATTTTCCTCATCTGACTGACACCCTTGGTCACAAGACTTCCAAGTCATGTATCCTTCCCTTGTAAAGTTCTTAGATAAGAGTCATGAATTATTATTATTAAAGGGTCAGCTGTAGAGCCCTTGGGAATATTTTACAGCCTAGGAAAAATCCTTTCCATATAAAAGTGTTGTTCACCGGATAGGGCAGGTACAATGTCAGCCAAGGGTCTCAAGCCCTAGAACTTAATTTCTTATTGTATCTAGGCATATGCGTAAAGAAATATGACAGAAAATGGTCATTAAAACAGAAGGCATGAAAAAAAACCAGCAGCAAAAACTATAGTACATTTATAGACATAAACTTTTAAAATATTTTTCTTCCAGAGGAATGAGAAAGGAAAATAAAAAGCCAAAGGAATATTTCTGTACAGGGATTGCATGCCCTTCCTCAGAGATAAATCAGGATTTGATGAATCTTCAGTTGGTTATTTCCACATGTGACTTCTGCTCACAAGCTGGGATTTAGCTTTTTTTGTATGGACAGGGTGTTGTTGTTGGTTTGCCCTTTTTTAAAAAACAAAACAAAAAAAAAAGAAATGCAGGGCTGTAATTGGTTAGCCCAATTTGCTGTACTATTTAATTAGAAAATATCCAGCAAACAGACTTAGCCAAAGAATGTTAAGCCAAAACACAGCTTTTTCTAAAAAGGGTGAATGGGATATTGCTCTTAATACCATTTCACTTTTATTTTTATGTTTTCTGGCAATAATTAAAAGCTAACGTTAGGAATCTATTTAGTTCCTAAACTTTTATAGACTTATTGTCTTTATTTTCAGCTGGATGACTCTCTCATTCCTCCCTCACTCAGAGACATGAGACTATGGTTAGAGGACCTAGAGCCAACTGTTCTGTTAGTCATCATGGCTGAAATCCTGGTATTCTCCACCATGTTACACAACTACTTCAGCACTAGTAGCATTGCAGCTGCTAACACATTTACTCCTCACCCAAGGTCACACAGTGCAGGGTGCACAACTATGTGGAGGACAGTGGTGATCTGTGAGTTATTGCCAAGTGCCAGGAGTGTGGTCAGTGCTGTATCTAACAGAAAAAGATGCTGACACCTACCTCCCAAGAGCTTAAAGACTGCGAGATGTAAAGTTCAGCATGGATCTCGATTCTCCCTCCTTCCACTTGTATTACTAACTAAACTACTGCAGCTTTATAGCATTAGTAACCCACATATGGATAGAGACATGGTGAGAAGGGCTGATCTAAATAGATTATATTTGTATGGAAGAAAAGTTGCAGGGTAAAGATACTTCTCTACTATGCTTAATTGTCTATTTCTAAGGACTCAAGGGAATTTTTACTCATATCTCATCTCCTTCTTTCCAAATTAATTCCTGGCTGAAAGCTGAAAAGTCACAGAATGGACAGGACAGTCTTCTTTCCATGCCAGTTACTTAGCAGGGAAAAGCTTTCATACAGATCTACACAATGACTCCCAGACTACCAAGGGAGTTATTCTTTTCCCTTATGTTGCCCTGCAGCATCTCAAAGGCCCTGTGCTAAAACAGACTGGTAGGTCTGCTATAGTGAAAGTTTATCTGTACTTTCTATTTAAAGATTAACTATTCTAAGTGCTCTAAAATGTGTGTACTTACTCAGATTGCCTTGAAATTCTCTCTCTCTCAAGGGGTTTGGGTATGGCTATTGATCCAATTTGAGATAATTTTTGAGTCAGGGATTCCAGAGTTACAGCTGGCTCTTATAATGGTTTTTTTTTTGCATGCACCTGGAACTCAAGCCATGTCTATAATCATCCCCCAGCTGATTTAAGTCCTTTGTCATTTATCTCAGCTAATGCAGAACAGCCACTCGCCATTTGGAAAAGCAATGTTACTGACCTTACAATTTACATCTCTAGAATAGCACATACCAAAAACCATGAGCCAAACAGACTGAAATATTACATGTGCAACAACACTAAGGTAAAAAGGTTTTTTGTTGTTTTTTTTTTAAACCTGCTGTGACAGTAATAGGGATGTGTCCACATTATGATTGACAGTGCTCAGAAACCCCCGGCAAGAATGTAAGTCCCACCCACTCATCCCCGCTCCAAGAACACCTGTGTGAAAAAATGTTACATTCAGCACTACTGTCATGGAAGCAGCCACAAGCCATTTTTACAGAGCAGGAGCAAGTGGGCAGAGCTTGGTTTTTCTAGCAGAGATCCCAAGCACTGTTCAACAGTGTAGTCACATCCTGAATATCTTGAGGAGACATGTTGCGATGACCACCGAATCTGTGCTACTCCTTTTCACCATTAGTATGTGTACCAGCACAATGCAATCAGTAAGTGTCAGTGGTACCCAAGCTGGCTTGGGCAGAATAAGCAATATAACTGTGTCAGCCAGCTCACAATAATAATTAGCCTATACAGAATACCATACTAATACAACTCTACTGCTTCCAGTACCTGGAAGCCTTGAATGATCAAGCTCAGTTATCTCTACAGATCCCTATTCTTGGCTGAAATCTGTGAATGATTAGCAGGCATGTTGCTACCAAATACTCCCATCAGCTACTTTTATATTTTTTACAAATGTTCCCTGAACAGTATGCTCATTTAAAAGAGGTCTAACTATTTTTTGAAGGGTAATATATTACATGTGCCTTACACAGATTGAAAATTATTGCTGGGCACATTGTTATGTTTCCACCTGAGGAAGTATTATTGTAGGGCAGTGGTGCTGATAAGTTGATTGACTATAGGAAACATAAAGGAAAATTAGGATAATTAAATCATGTTTCCTGAAGAATAAGACCACATTTGCTTAAAGGGCAAGGATATCTGAAACACTTCCCCCAAAACAAGGGGTTCATACATTTTAGCTTCTGAGTTCTTTTCTCTTGTCTCTCACATTCCAGTTAAACTTCCCACCTAACCTATTTGCCGAAAGCTCCCTACTGCTGTCATTGCATTTTCCTCTTTTCCTTTTCAACTACTGCCGACCTTTCTGCACTAACATTGTCTCCTTTTTTCTCAAAAATAGTTGCTGGCAAGAAGTTTCCCTCTTCAAATGGACTGTTACATATGCCCCTCCTCCATCACCCCAACTTTGCTCAGCTACAGCTTGCTGGTTCAGACGCACACAGCATGTGGTTAGGTGGCCTGAAAACAGCTATACCAGTATCTCTTACTTCAGTCCAAATCCCTTTGTCACCTGAGTACCACAGTAACAACAGCAACTCTCTTTGCAGGTCTGTTCTGAATCAGGATGTACTTAGGTCTGGAAGCTGACGTTTTGATTCCTACCTGATAGAAATAGATCAAGCTTCAAATTGAACTTCTTTCCCTCCTTGTCTGGCCCTTCTTTTTGCAATTGGGTCTAACTGCCCTTCCTCCACCCACACTCAGGGTTACTAGGGGCTGCTGGTTTGTCTTCTTAGGTATTTTCTCACTCAGCATGTCTTTATCTAGCTCTTTGCCTGGCCTGCTCACTCCTCTGTTTCCCCTGCCATTCTTACTCTCCCTCCTGGTGGTTCTTTTCACATGCTTTACCTGATTCCCTAATTAGTCGTCCCTCCACCAACCATCATCTCATGAGTTCCAGTTGCTGCCATAGCACTTTGCCTAGAGCTCTCCAGCTCTCCACAGCTGCCATGGACCACACTGGCAGAGCCACCCCACAAAGACCTCTCATTGTGCAAGGAAAATTCTTTCCACAGAGCCTGTTACACAAATCCCAGTCTCACTCACGCACCCCAAACTTCCCACCATCCAGTAAAGATACTAAGATATTGATATAATGAAGCCCATGTCTCATCTCTGTCTCCAAGTATCAGACTTTGCAAGTGATTTTAATAGACATTTTCCTGCTCTAGACTCCATCTTGTCTCATCACAGGCCTTGATTTACAGTCATGTCAGGCAGCTGTACCTCTGCCAGTGCAACACCACTTGTTACATAAAATGTATTGAAATGATAGTAATTTGAAATGTATTGTATTTGTCAGACGCCAAGTTACTTGAGGCAGATTCCCCTCCTTGCCCCCATCACTGGCACCACTAGTAGGATCTCCATTCCAGCACCATATCAAGTGAAACCACAGCAAGTTCTTCAGCCCTTATTTAATTAAATGCGAAGCACTTGGCCAGATCCCTGTCACTTGCATATTAGAACACAAACACAGATTATGCAGGCAGGGGAGGCTCTGGAGCACAAACACTATATAACCAGATCAAAGTTTAAGAAATTGAATGAGGGACTGGAATAAGAGGAACAGCCAAAAAGGATTAGTATAAAGGGAGGAAGGGGAGTAGGACAAAAGTTAGTAGAGAAAGTAGACACTGAAAAGGTTTGGTAAGAAGCAACAATGAAACCATGAAGTGGGCATAAACTAAAAAGAAAAGTTTAATAATTTTTAAGAGAATATGAAGAAATAATTCAGTTATACACGAGCAGGGCTGCAATGTTTCTGTAACACAGGGCCCAGAATATGTAATATATTCCCTGCAACTGATTCACAGAGAACTTAGGTATGTTATGCCTTTCTGGTTAGATCTATGTTTGAAGGTATATGCCATTAGCTGTGGGAAAAGCAAGAAGATTGAATTGGGACAGCAAAGTAAAAGTAGTAAAAACCTCCACACTCTTGAGATGGGGTCCCATTTATCTGCAACTCAAAAGCTAAGCATCAGTGCTCAGCTGTTCCATTTTTTATGCATCTTTCAGTATGGGTAAAGGAAATAAATGTTGATTGGGACCAAAAAATACCACCCCTCCCCCAATTACAACCTGCTTCTGCACAAAATAGTTTGAGGGTCTTGCATCAAAGCACAAGTAATTGAAAAGAGGCTGGATTTCTCTCTTCATAATACTGATATTTCTGAAGTTTAAATGACTGAGGCCTGAGTTGGCTGCACTTGGCAAATCTCCACATGGGGATCTTTTGTATCTGTATAAGCACAGCTTTGGAGATCTGTGCGCCCAAGGTCCACGTGGCAATTGAGATTATATAACGAGGGGAAGAAAATCTCATGGTTAGCTCCTAGGAACGTCCTAGAAGCTGAGTGACAGTTTTGCTTCTCACAAGGTTCGGAAGGTAATATCCTTCAGCTAACAAATTTGTAAAACAGCAATTTCCTTTTTGGACCTTATGGAGGATCAAAGTTAAATACAGATTTGATAAAACACACCATTTGGGATATTGGTGAAGGGCTTTGGTAAGACACAACAGCCCCTAGGCCTTGTGAGGAATGCTAAAAATTAAGCAAGCCATAACAGACTTTTTTCAAGCAGCTAATGGATACAGAGCTAAGAGGAACTAGCTCATATATTTGTTTTACTTCACCTATTCCAATACAGTTCTTCCAGCAAATGCTCTATCGGCTCTGGATTTCTAGACCTGTAGAAGACTCGATTTCTAGACTTGGCAAGCCAATGTAAACACCTGTGCTCCATCTTAAAAATGATTTAAAAACAGCAAACCACATTACTTTTGAAACAAGCATTTCATTTATGAGTCTAAAACCCATATCTTTGGATGTGCTAACCAGATTCTCAGGATCATTTGGATAAAGACAATGCTTTACTTTACAAAGATTTGAACATATTAAAACCTGACACTATTTTGGAGGACTGCTCATTCTGTTTTGTTGATCTAAATTATTTTTTAGCACATGATACTGATTTTTAATACTTCTAACATTCTGAATCTTTTGTTTCAAATGTGCACCCTTCCCCCACTTCAGCTATTATTCTTACAACACCCATAGGTGTGCTAATCCCTTTACAGTAGAAACTTAAATTTTTGTTTTGGTTTGGTTTGTTTTTTTTTAACTATGGTCTTTCTATAGTCTGGATGAAGGAGGCTCTTTCTTAGACTCCCTTCTCCTACCACAGCTAATATTTGTGGTAGTAACAACCCTGGTATAGACAAAGCTCTAGTGTTTTAATCTCTATGTTGCCTAAATCTGCTTAGAGCAGGTGTGCATGACAGCAGTAAAAAAATCAGATGATACTTCTGTCTTTTCCACACCGGACTCAAGTGGCTCTGAAAGGGAGGTAGTAACAGGAAATGTTACAAGAGGAAAAAAACCTCCTGTTGATAGGCTTTTGGCTATCTACCTTGCTAATATAGACAAGTAAGGGGATCTGCTTTTCCCTAAGCCTACTTAAGGTCTACTTGCAGTTTATACTGTAAGCTGAACCTTAAGCAGCTTTCAACACGAAATGGCTTTTGTAAGGGAGCAGAGCTAATTGATCTTTATGAGAGGGGCAAACACCAGGTGAAAGGTACAAATGGATTAATTAATTTTATATCCATCACACCTATGTAAAGTTGTGTTTGTGCTCAGAGGAACTGTAGATTACAAAATGATCTGGTGGAATTTGTGGCACTTTATCCATGGGTCCAAAAGAGAGGGACTAAGTGACTTACTCAAGTGTACAGCACATTAATAGCAGTGCTGGGAACCTGGATCTCCCAGGTTCCAGGTGAGCAACTTTACCACTGGACCATCCTTCCCTCCTGCATAGAGGTGACCGAGTGATTTGAGAGGCAGTAGTTGCAGTAATTGCTGGTGAGTGGAGAGCAGCAGGAGTAGGACTGACTGATTTTGGAGGAGAGAATAAATTGGAAAGAGAAATATTGAGTGAGGCAGAAGGAAAAGAGGAGAGTTTACAACTGAGGGGGTAAGAGGGACAAAATGCAGAGGAACAATGAGTCAGGAGAGGGTGAACTGGTGTGAGTGGGACCAGAAGAGAGAACAAGGCACAGCAGAATGCAGGAGGATGCTGGACTGAATTTAGGAGAGTGACAGATTGACTGAAGAAAGTAAATAGAGCTTGGGATGAGGTGGCTGTCCATTCAGGTTGTCATTCTGCACAAATTAAAAAATACAAGGGACCACAAGTGACAAGGGAAGTAGGGGGCAGGCAAGATGACATGCCATCGCAGCATAATAAAATGCAGCCTCCTTATTGCTAACTGAAATATAGCACTCTCTCTTACTGGTTTGAGGCTCTTCCTCCTCTTTTTTGCAGACCAAGTTTTCAGAACTTTGACAGCAAGATGGGAAAACATGATGTTGTTTACTAGGCAAGGCATTCCCTGGAAATAACAGGTGTGGGATGAGCCTTACAACCTTTGGTGGCCTTTTAACATTCCTTTCAAAGTGAGTTGTGTCTCTGGTAATACTTCATGCATTCTCTACACTCCTCTTAAAGGAAAGCTGCCCAAGGGGAGCTGATGGGGTGGATCCAAGAGCTGCAGAATTAATCTTGGATGAGACTGAATGAGCACACAGCATCCTGGGCTGAAACTGGAACATCTCCATATCATTTCCCTGATGCAACACCACCAAATACTCCTGCTGGTGAAGGACAGTAGGTCTTGCAGAGAGTGCAAGTTGTCACTTACCATACAATGTCTCCTTAATGAGGATCGGATGTTTGTGGAGGATAGGAACAGGAAACTGGTCTGAAAGAGTTCATAGATGGGCTATGCTGCAAAAAAAGGAAAGCATTTGGAAGGCACAAAAAGAGCAGGAAGTTAGAAAGGAAGGGAGCAAGGAGTAGTGGGCTGGCTAGAAATAGAGGTTTGTTGTTAGGCTGTACAGCTGGGATGAAAATGAGTAAGCTCTAGAGTACATCCAAATTTCCAGGCATGACTCCTCACTAGGGAGACAGGAAAAAAGCACTGCTGTAATCCTTCCCACCTCAAGGACACCTCGCTGAGCAGTATTAGAACTTCCAGTTCCTCTGTGATTAACTTAGTCTAGTCTCTCCTTCCCTATTTTAACATCAAGCCTCCATGCTGGGACCACAGCACTGCTACTGCCCTTCTATTTATCTATGACAAGCTGTAAACGTCATGGACATCATATCAACTGCAGTGACATGGTCATGAAGATCACACTCGCCCTGTCAGGTACTGCTGAAAGGTTTGGGTGCTAGTATAGTATCATTTGTCCAAAAGCCTGGGAATCACAGCACCAATGCATACTACATTTGATCTAATTGGCAAAAGCTGCTTGTGCCTGCCAGCATGTCATTGGCTGTCATAATTAAAAACAGAATGCGTTTCAAGGTTTCAGATCATCTCATATCTTGCAGCTGAGTGACTGGCTGACCAGGTATGTTCACTCGATGCCCAACTGATGTAAACAATGCCTCCCCAGCTGCCTCTGCTGAGACTTTCCAGGGAACTCCTGAAGTATTCACTTTTCATTAAGCTTGGCAGTATTTGGGAGGAATGATGGCTTTTTTATTGCTATATATGACCTTCATTTTTATTTTTAAGCCAAAGAATAAAAGAAGTTCCACATGCAAACAGATTCCCCTTCACAAGGCCTTTGCTACAGGTTGGCCACAGTACAACACAGTGTAATTTTTTCAAGTCAATTAGAAGAGATTTTTGGAAAGCTTTCAATAAAAAAACCCCACAGACAACTTGGAACTTCCTCAGTTACCGAAATGACCACCCCCCCCAAACTCCCCCCCAAAAAAAACTAGCTGTCATGCAGCACCAAGTTCTTTTAAAGTGGAGGACCCTCCCCCCGCCAAAGTCAGTCCTACAAATTGGAAAAGCCGTATAATTCAGACAGCTAAAGTCATAGCACTTAAGAGCGATCAAACACAGTTGTCCATATACACCAGTGTTTGCTCTTATAAAGCAAGGGCTGTGTAAATGACACACAATCTTCATAATCTCTTAAATAAGGAAACTTGGGAGACAAAAAGAAAGGAAAAGAGGACTCTTCCAAGTTAGAACTGTGGCAAATAATGGCCCTTAATAATTTTTCCATCTGAATCCACTAAACCTTTGTCCATTTTATGAGAGGACTTCACACTAAAATTTATGGTTTTGTTCTAATCATAAAATCCTTGAAAGGCAACAAACGATTTTACTAGATCAAACAAACAAACAAACAAACGGTATCAGCCTTTTCTCCAATATTTATAAATTCCTCTTTGAACATATGCACATAGCTTGGAAACATCTCTACTTGTCTCTCTGAATAGAAATTATGGTTTTAAATTGTATTTTGATAAAGATGAGCAATAAGGACTATGAGCATTTGCCATCTCTCCTTAGAAAGCTTGTCAACATTTTCAAACTCAGATGCCAACTTTAGACCCTCGGTTTCATTTTTAGGTAGCTAATAATGATGTCCTGATGCTTCAGAGGCTCTGAATACTTACAGCTATCAGTGGTAAGAAGGCTGCAGAGGCTCAGCATCTCTGAAAATCAGGTCATCACCTTGGGGGAGTGGGGAGTGACGTGGGTAGGGGAGTGTGTGCATTTAGTTCCTAAACTTTAGGTACGTGACTTTGAAAATGATGGCTTTCTGTTCTCCAGAAACACAAGGAGAATCTAAAATTTTGTCTGTGATCTGTTAATCTTTAAAAAAAGAACATTAGAGTTCATATCCATATTGATTCAGATCTCCAACCTCATCCATCATCTCATCTTCCACAGAACCCTTCCATTTCTCTTCTAATGTTTTAAAAGTTTCAGTTTTGGCTCGGTTAGTTTTATTGTTTTTTTCTAGCAACCCATTTACATTGATCATTATAGCAGAAATATTTTGAGACTGTCCATTTCAGTTTTTATGAATTCACAAAATTGATTTACAGTTTAGAGTAGCAGCAAATTTAGAGCTATTCCAGTTTTATCCCCCTTGTCTTCCAGCTCTGACATCTGTGGACTCACCTGCATATAGAAGTTGCATGAATATAATGTGGATCATCTTTAAAATTAATTTCACAATTCACATTGAGATGCAATGAATTCGGTATCTTCATTAATGATCTGGAAGATGGAATGGATTGCACCCTCAGCAAGTTAATGGATGACACTAAGATGGGAGCTGTGGTAGATACACAGGAGGGTAGAGCTAGGATTCAGAGTGACCTAGACTTGGAGGATTGGACCAAAATAAATCTCATGAAGTTCAACAAGGACATGTGCAAAGTTCTGCACTTAGGACAGAAGAATCCCATGCACTGGTACAGGCTGGGGGCTGACTGGCTAAGCAGCAGCTCTGCAGAAAAGGACCTGCGGGTTACAGTGGGCAGTAAAATGGATACGAGTCAGCCTTGTGCCGTTGTTGCCAAGAAGGCTAACAGCATACTGGGCTGCATTAGTAGGAGAGTTGCCAACAGATGAAGGGAAGTAATTATTCTACTCTATTCTGCACTGGTAAGGCCACATCTGGAGTACTGTGTCCAGTTTTGGGTCTCCCACTATAGAAAGGATGTGGACAGCACCATACCTAGACTCCTGGTGGCCCTGGGTGAACTTTTAGAATTGGGCCCCCTTTTGCCAGAGATGATGATAATAATTTTAAAAATACTATTTTTGGGCCCCCTTTCTATCCGGGCCCCAGGCGGCTGCCTGGCTCACCCATGCCTGTGTCCAGCTCTGGATGTGGACAAGATGGAAAGAGTCCAGCAGAGAGCAATAAAAATGGTTAGGGGCCTGGAGCACACGACTTATGACAAGAGGCTGAGAGAACTGGGTTTATTTAGTCTGTGGAAGAGAAGACTGAGGGGAGGATTTGATAGCAGCCTTCAACTACCTGAAGGGTGGTTCCAAAGAGGCTGGAGCTGGACTGTTCTCAGTAGTGGCAGATCTCAGAACAAAGAGCAATGGGCTCAAGCTGGAGCAAGAGAGGTTTAGGTTGGATATTAGGAAAAAAGTTCTTGCTAGGAGGGTGGTGGAACATGTTACCTAGAGATGTGGTAGAATCTCCATGCTGGGGGGGTGGTAAAATTCCTTACTGTTAGAATAGCAGGACAGTGGAACAAGCTACCTGGGAAAGTTGTGGAATCTCCTTCTGTAGAGGTTTGCAAGAAGAGGCTGGATTGGCATTTGTCTAGGATTGTAAAGGAATTGGACTACTGGGTGTCAGACTAGGTGCCTCGAGGTCCCCTTTCAACTCTGCACTTCTCTAAATGTCTAACTGCTTCAGTCAGTGCTGGCTGCTGCTGGGTTTCCAGCATTTTTTTTGCATAGGCTGCACATCACTCACTTCTGGTACAATTGTCTTTAAAAAAAACCCAACACACAGGTGGGACCTGGCAGAAGATGAGGTCTGAAAACCTGAGAAGGTTAACATTTTGCAGCTGTGCTGAGTGGGACATTAGCAGGCTTAGATAAAGTTAAGGAAACATCTTGATGCACAGGTACTTAATTGTGAGAGGCTGGTGTTTCATAAGATGAGGATAATGTACATATATAACAGGGTTTTTATTGCTACAGCATGCAATCACAAGCAATTTATAGCCCATGAAAATACAAGTCCCAGCAAATATTTTGACATTTGTGGGTCAAACTACACGGACAAGTTAATAAACTGTATGAACAAGTTAAATGCATACAGATGGGCTCCTGACAGGCTGTCAGCAAAATTCAGGGGTACAGAAAGTCACCTCCGGGCACCGTAGCTCGGCTCCTAACATCAGCTTTCTTTAGCATTTTCCAGAGGTTCGCTAGTTCCCCGAGCAGCTTCTTTTGAAACCTTTGTGAGGAACACTACTGACACCCCACGGTCACTTGCAAGAATGGCAAGTAGATGAACCATAGATAAACGATTGGTTAAGTGTTGTCTTGGGAGCCATGGTTCCTTGCTTTTAGTGTGTCCCTTCTGGATGACTGTCGACATTTATGACAGGACCAGCTCCTGCTTGTTTGTAGGATTCTTGATCTGGCAGAGATTTTGTAAAGCAGGATGTCCAATAAATGAGATGACCGAGTTCTGATTTGACAGAGCAGAGCAATATAAAATGTGAGGGGGAAGCAAAACAATCAGATAGCAGCGAGATATTCATTAACAATGTGTGTGGGGTGGGCAGGAGGGGGAAAGGGGAAGTATCACCAAATACAATCTTGCAATTTTATTTAGAGGCCTATTCATTCTAGTTTTGTTTGTTTGTTTTAAGGCCTCATATCCTGGATGCCCACGAGAATCTCAACTTCCATTTTAATCCCCTGTGCTTAAATAGGAAAGCTTGAAAATGAGACTCAAGTTGACCCTAAGGACTCAGGAGTTCAGACAGTATATGAACACCACCACAAAATAGTCTGGTTTAAAAAAAAAAAAGGGAGGGGGCAGGGGGGAAAGTTCTTCTGGTTTTAATCCAATCTCTTTCAGGGCTCTCCTAACAAGATGAATGGCCTTCTTTAGACTTGGTTTTCAACCTTGACAAGGCAACATGTGAAAGGAGCTGGGTAGCTTTTAGTTGTATATTCAACTCTTTCTGCATAGTGTTTTGCTCAGAAGTGGTCTGGAGAATTGACTCTCACTGCCTTACATGCAAGGTGGCTTACAGCTGCAATAGCACAAAATGGCATTGGCATTCCTTGAGGTACACTGGAACAGCTGCATAAGAAGGGCTCAGCAGGAGTGGCTTCAGGTCAGCACTGGGAGAAAGAGAGCCAAGAGGCAAGCTAGCACAGAATCTGCTAGTGCTTGAGCTTGGTTCTTCTCAAGGGTATTAGTTCCTCACCTCCTTGGACACCCAAATTCATCCTAAAACAAACAGGTGTGTTTAACATTAAGAAGCTTTTTTCTTCAGCACAGCTATTTTTTATTATTTGAATTTTGAAAATGCAAAATAGCTTTAGCCATGATATGCAGGACCAAAACAGAACAAATAGACAGTCCCTGCCTGAAAGAACTTATCCTCTGAAGTACAGACAGAATGGTATGGTGCTTATGCCACAGACCCTTTTCCTTCTGCGTGACCCTGCAATAGGAGGGGGACTGACTTTCTTCAGATTGCTAATGTGTTCCCAGCTCCACAGGCCCAGTGCTCTTTTTAATCATCCAGCACTTCCAGCCTCTGTTGATCTAAGGAACAAAAGATCTAAGAGTCACTTGGATATTTAAATTTGAGTGAATGTACTCAACAGAACCAATTTAGGCCTAGGGGTAACATTCTTGGTAGCACTAAGAGCAGACTCCAAATCAAACACAGAATGGAAGAGAGCTTAAGCGAAGATAGACAGGTTGTAAAAAACCTGTTATCTGGGTTTTGTACCTCTGCAGCAGTGGTAAAAAACTCAGCATACTCCAGACCTGGAAGTTCTCCAATGAGAGCTTCTAACTCATTCCCAGCATTTACTCACTGAGGACTAAGGGTGCCAGAAAGAGGTGATGCCTGAGGCATAACAGTTAGACTACTTCCCTAGAAAGTGGGAGAGTCGGCTTCAGTTTTCTCATCAGGATGACAACACAGCCCCCATTTCCTAGGCTAGGGTCAGGCATGGGCAGTCTCCAGCCCTCTCGTTGAAGCTGTGCTGCTGTTCAGAAAATAATTCAAGAGTTACTGGGCCACAAAGACCCAAGGCTTAGAGCCAGCCTGACTCTATAACCTAGTGGCTAGAGCACATAGTCCAGTCTTTGCAGCTAGGACTATTTCTATTTTTTACATTAGGCAGTCATTGGGTAGAATACAGAAACTGCCCTGGGAGCAACACCCCTTTCCTAAATGAGTGCCCCAACCACAGGTCTACAGAACCATATGTCCTCTTTCTGGCCCAGTGAATCCTGAATTCTTTATAAAACCCAACTTCAACAGGAGGAGTGGGGAGAGCTGAAGTACTCTCCAACTCCAAATAGCCTGTAGTTAGAGCACTTTCCTGGGAGGCAGAGATGGGTTTGAACCCTCTCAGGTCGAGGAGAAAATTAAACTCGAGTCTTCCACTTTCTGAATGGATGCACTTTCCACTAGGTTATGATGTGACAGGTGGGTGCTGGCAGCCCCCTTGGAGCACATTATGACAAAAGGGAGTAGCTACAGATGCAATGTGTGAGGTGCCCAATCCTTTCACTGTGCTTGGGTATACTCCAAAAACATCCCCCCTATCAAGCCCCTCAGGGAACTCAGGTGGAGGAACTCCTGGATTCTGAATTTCAGCTGTGCTTAGGTGAGAGAGAGGTGCCAATTTGCTTACTCTGGAGCAGTTCTGGCATGCACAGAAGAAGTGTAAATGCCTAAAAGACTTCAGAATCAGTTAGGAGCTGCCTAATGAGTCTAGGTAGCAGATGGAGGAAGGGGAGGGGGGAGGCATTAGATACCAGTGAGACGGATCTCAATTTTTTTCTGCCTAAACCCTCCTTTGGGCACCCAGGTCCTTTACTAGATCTAGCCTTTCATGTGCACTTGTGTTTGTCTGTGGGGCTAAGAATTCTTTCACTGAACAAAACAGGAGGCCGAGAAGAAGCTCCTCTTTTCAGCTCACTGCTGATCCCACAAAAGAAGCTCAAGCTCAGATTGCCTTTATTGGAAACCATCTGGACTTCCCTCTGCTCATATGCTTGGGTAACCTTTGGTGGACTGGCCTGCAGGAAGACAGTTGTGATAATCTGTAGTAGGTCAAAAGTTCTGGGGGAATGAGGCTTTTCAAGACGGAGTAAGAAGCCTGTTCTGCATGGACCCTCATCTAATCCAGTAAAACCTGAGCAAAATCTCACACATGCAAGAAGTAAAAGGTTGGTTCTTTTCCTAAATCACTGAGTTATTTGAAACAGATGGTGGTGTCTCAAATCCAGAAATTGATTTTTCTTTTTAAAAAACAGGCTTTCAAGCCCTACAGTCAATTGCGAGTCATCCTAATTAATCCAAAATAAGAAGTTTGCCTTTACCAATGATTACCTTGCTGTTTCATTGGAAAGGAGAGTTGGCTGGATCTTTCTTCTGTGCTCCTGCCCAGCCCCAGCACTATAGAGGCTGAGCACCTAAGCTGAACATCCTCCCAGCAGGCTAGGTCAATTCCCAATCCAATTTCCCTCACAAATGAGCTCTGCCAAGAACAGAGCAGTTTCAGCTCCAGTTGGATTGGGTGGAGCTCCTTATATCATCTTGCCAAATTAACTGCTAATTACAATTTTTCATTTATGTCAATAGGATTTTCCAGGCTTGTTATAAAAATCAAAACCAAAGACATCAAGCAAGGCAAGACAAATTGATCTTAAAGGGGCAGGTCCCTCTGAGACCTCCTTATCTTCAGCAGGTCCCCCTTTCCTAGATACATTTCCAATACTAGCATCCACAGGAGAGTGTGAGCCCGTTTCCAGACTCCTCTCTCCATAGAGGCATGAAGAGCACCTCTCTTTGTATTTATTTTCTACTACAGCTCTGATTCACTTACAGCTGTTGCCTCTGGGGCAGAGAAAAGCTCCAGAAAAGCAGAACTGGGTTCTAGGGAAAGCTGAGATTTGCATTGGAGATCTGTATAATTATTGCTATCAGGATCCATACATAGTGTGTGCCTGGGAGGATTTTATATTCAAGTGAGGCACTAAGCAGCGGAGCCATAACAATGCAGCTGAGTGCCTGGGGCAGCTGCAACAAGGGGCTGGAGGCAATTTCTGTTGCTACAACAGCCACACAATCACGCCAGTGGCACAGCGGCAGCTAGTTTTTTTCCATCCCCCAAGTTGGGGCCCAGAATGGCTGCCCTGGTTGTCCTGCCCTACTTACACTACTATTACACAGGTATTGTAATTGGGTTAGGCAGGCTTACCTGACAAGATGAGCTTCCTGTCATGACAAGCAGCCCATTGCACAGAGCAATCTTGGTCCTTCTTACTGTCCTCTCTGCTTCTGACTGGATGACTCCAAGTTTAGAAGAAGCAGTTTTAGTTACAGTAGGGGGCCGGGCAACAGCCTTATGTTCTAAGCCTTTAAGTAGAGACATAGGAACTCCAGTACTCTCTTGAGCCCCAACCCCACAGAGCTTTTTTGGATGTCCCAGCTGAGCTCATGGCCCTTTTTGCAGATGTCTTGTTTTTCAGCTCTCTTCCTACAGCAAGAAAGTCAGCTGTGCTTGCACTTTGCCAATTAGACTAGCAGCAAAAGCAAGATGTCAGGAATCCTAGTGTAAGCAGCTAGGGAGGGAGAGTCATAACTTAAGTGAACATGAGAGAGAGCCCAGATATAGCAGGTCTACCTCTCCAAGGGGTGAAGGCTGCATCTTCCTTTCCCACCCCCCTGGGCTTAGTTAGCCAGGAAGCATGTAAAATAAAGCCTTGACAATGCATACCAGTTTTCAGGGGGAAAAGAGTTCAGCTGCTGCAGGTGGGACAAGAGAGTGGAGTTACTGGTGTGCCACTGGATCTGGGCCCAAGGGTCTAATAACCTTAGGATAATCCTTAAGAGAACACTACTGCATGTCTCTTGTTCCCGGTTCTGCTAGTGAGTTGCCTGAGCTTTCTGTCTCTAAGCAGCTTCTGAACTCTGCTTGATGCAAAGCCAATAACTTAACAAATAAATGGGTTGAGCTGTTCCAGTCTCAAGCTTGCTGGGACACCTTGCTCTTGAGTTACTGGCAGAGGGAAACCACAGACATCTTACCTGCGTGATGGGATAGGATTCTATGGAGCTCCCTTTGCCCCCCTAGCCTCTGCATCTTGGGGAGGCGCATATAGATCCCTTTGCACCCCTAGCCTCTGCATCTTGGGGAGGCGCATAGGAAGGCAATCAAATTGTTCATTTTAAACAAACCAGCTTCATTCAAGGGACTGTTCATGTGATTTGCACAGCTGGTGGCTCCCTGGGGCCAAATAGAGATGCAAATTAGATGCCAGCTTCATGATGAGGGAACCAGACTGAAGAACACTACCAGACTGGGAGTCCAGGGGAAGAACATGCGTGTAAGGAAACAGTTGGCAAGAATCCTGCAACAGCCCTGTAAATGGTTCAGATTCACACTGTGACTGCAGAGCAGAATAGAGATTGGCTGAAGGACTGAATATAGGACAGACAGGAAGAGGTGAAAGTGTCTGTTCAGGTTGGATGAGTGAGTGTTATTGTCTCATGTGAGAGTCTGGGAGGGTGCTAACCAGCTCAGCGTTAAACTGCAAGTGGATCTTCTGTTATCACAGGAGACTAGGACACTAAAAGTAATTCACTTTCTCATTTGAAATATAAAAGGCTGTTTGCCAGTGACATAAACAGTGTGTATGTTGATTAGAAAAATGGGTGAGCAGTATGTAGTGGGCCAGCTATTAATTTATCACTCAGTGGGGGCGCAAATACATAATTGGGGCTGGATTAGTAGGTACAAGCAGCTTGGGCAACATCAGTTGACCACCTCATCAAACGTCTGGGACTAACTTTGGCCTTCCTTCAGTGAGCATTTTGCTTATAGGATTTCTGCCTTAGTAATTTCTTGCAGGAAATGTAAACCTTGTAGG
>NW_005841956.1:418940-424104 GCF_000455745.1 Alligator sinensis
CCAGGGGTCCCCTTGCCTGTGTGTAGTTTCGTAAAATCTCTGCTATTTGGTGAACTCTGATGCATCGCACATAATTATGTATTTACATTTCTGAAGCATCTCCCTGGGCCACGGACAAAAATCACTTTGGTAGGAATGATTTAGCTTTAATCATGGGGGTGGGGTGGGGGGTGGGAGTTGAATATCATGAAAGGCCAGGAAATCCTTCACTTCTAACTATGATATACTCTTTCTATTGCCTACAGAATCAAGCTACATAAGCAGGTACTTGACATCTCAACACTGAACTTCTCCTTTCATACATTTTACAAAATAAGCCGTACTCCATCTCCCTTGGCATTGCTTATGGTGTATCTGCATGTATCTCCATTCCACCAACTCCTTCCTCTTTTTCCTTCTTTCATTTGCGCTATTTGTAGTTACTTCTTTCTTTTTTTCTGCCCCTCTCTCCTTTTCATTCCCCTTCTACTTTCTTTTTCCGCTTTTTTCTCTCAAAACTGTTAACTTCAGCTCAGTGCAGGCATGGCCAAAGTGTAACCTTCGGAACTCTAATATTGGCCTCTAGGTCCCAGCATGTAGCCAAGTGCCCAAGCCTCATTGCAGGGACTTTTTGACCATTTGCAAATAATTCTATATTATATGCATCTGTCAGGCTCCTGACCGGTTACTTACCATGGTGGACCTATATTCCCTAGTGGAAGATGGATAACTGGTGTTTGCCCACACTGGTCCCGAGGTAAAACCCACGGCAAAAAATATGAAGGAAAAAACATAAAAAGGAAGTAAAGTAAAAGGTTGTGAAAATAAACTTAATAGGAAAGGGTTATTGAGCCTTCATTCTTCCTGCTCCTTTTCTTCCTTTGATTTTAAATTCTGTAGGAAACCAAAAAAGGACAGAGTCCACAGGATCCATAAGGCAGGATGCATCACTTTCCCAAACCAATTATCTGAAGGACACTTGCCGTTCTCTGCTGTGGCTGGCAGGAAAGCTTCTACTACACATGCAGGGGTATGAAGCAGTGGGACACTCTAACAGGGTGAGGTACAATTCCAGCTGGTTGCTCTAGAATACAAGACACAAGGTGTAACCTAATAGTGCCAAAGAAAACAACAGAGAAAGGGAGAGGGAAGTTATCATCAATCTTAACATTTTATTTCTTTACTGGGTTAAACAAGGAGCGGAGAAAACCTCTGCCCCAAAATACAACAGAACTGAAAGCATTACAGGTACAGAGACTATTGAACACAGAGAGTAGTAGGATAATATTTTTAATACAACTGAATTATAGCATGGTTTTGTGTTGTTTTTTTTTGTCAAACCATCTTGGAAAATAAATGTAATAGGAACTAGTGCAAAAAAGTTCTAAACATGAAGCACAGTGTATAAAATGGCATAAGAAAACTGTTCCTTCAAAGGACACAGTCACTTTCTTATGACAGAGGAGAGAAGAGAGAAACAGAGGTGGGGAGAGAGAAAGGAGGGGAAGGCAGAGGGAGAAGAAAGCTGGAAAGAAAGAGAAACTGGGCAGGGGGAATAGAAAGAATATTTTGATTTCAGCAGGATGGTTTTTTCACCTCGCCACCATGTACTGTAAAAGGACCTTTTGCAGGTCTGAGCTCAGTAACCACCAATATATCACAAGCACTTGAGAAGGGTTCGGTCACAAAACAGCCTTTTTCAAATACACACAACCCATCCCACCAGGGTTCACACAATCCCCAGTGAGGCTCCCCTGCACCTCTACATACAGAGCTGTATTCTCTTCTCTGATGGATGTTTATCTGATATTTGTCCCTAGTCAACAGCAAAGGGTTGGCAGGAACGCGTATGGTCTGTCACTGGCAGAAGCAGCATCTCCGTGCTTTGGATGGAAGAGTCAGGAGGACTGAAGAAGAAATGTCTTTCTCCATCCCACCTCCTTGAAAACTTCTACTGAAAAGCATGGTTGCTGCACTTCCCATTTCTAAGAACCTAGCCTTGTGGTTTCCCCATTGGCACAATCCATTTGGCTTCTTCCCTGTTTAAACTCCCCTTAATATATGAAGGAATATCTGGTTTTCAAAAGTCTGCTCATCAGCGTGCTATTTGAATGCATGGGATGGGAAGGATGAGATTCATTTTACTTTGTAAAACAAAAGTAAGTTTGTTTAGTAGAGTTGGTAGCCGCATTCAGCACGAGGTGAGGTTCTGGGGGACTGGCATCTTCTTGACAATGACAGCATTTTGCCTACAGTTTCTCCAGTCAAGAACATGCAGAAACAATTCCCCAAGTGTGTTAATTTGGATTAAGTGACTATAAAACAAGGGGTATCCGATAAGAGTCCTGAAATACAAAAAGGATTGTTACTAAGAAGATGATGCTCAGTTGTTGTCTTTGTCCACCATGGACAGGACAAGCAATGGGAATAAATTGCAATAAGGAAGATTTAGGTTAGCTATTAGGAAGAATGTTCTAACTCTGAAGATGGTTAACTATTGGAACAGAGGACCTAGAGAGGTTGTGGAGTCCCCTTTGCTGGAAGTTTTTAAATGCAGGTTAGACAAATATTTGTTTGGGGTGCTGAGGCAGAGATATTCCTACCCTGAGCAGGGGTAGGACTAGAGCTGGGCTGTTTAACAAGTGGTTCATGGGCCACATGTGGTTTACAAGGGATTAAGTTGTGGTCTTTGGGCTCCTGCTCAGCTGCTGCTCCCCCTATTGCTCTGGCTGCAACAGCAGCTGAGGACTCCGAACTCCTGCTTCCTCCTCTGGCTGCTGCTTCTTGCCCCTGCCCTGCCCCAGGTGGCAGGACAACGCAGCATGGTGTAGGGAGTGGAAGGTGAGTTTAGGGCTATGTGGGCACACAGTACAGTGGCTGGGGGTGGAAATCGCGCATGAGTGGAATGGAGTGCTGTGTAGCAGTGGGGGTTTCCACATGGCCTGGGGGGCCATGGCTTGAACTGTTGTAATCTGCAGGGCATGCAGCCCCTGGCCCCTTGGAAGTTGAACAGCCCTGGATTAGATGAACTCTTGAGGCCCCTTTTAGCCCTATGTTTTCTGATTCTATAATCACTGCAAAACCAGGAAACTTTCTAACTCAACGTCAGCAAGAACCCCGGTAACTTGGATAGATGATTTTTTTTGTTAGAGCTGGGTGAAATTGCTCCTTGAACAGGCTGCCATTGCTCCTAAAGTTTGAAAAAAACATGAAATTTGTTAAAAGGAACACTTTCCATGAAAAATGTTTATTCCAACAAATTTCTCAAGTTGAAATGGTATTTGAAAGGAATTTCAAAATGAGAATTTCAGTTTTCTGGTTGCAAACAACTTTTTGTTTTGTAATTTAGAATAATTATAATAGTACTATAAAAAAAAAAATCGGTCAGAACAAAACATTCTGATTGACTGAAACCAAGATTGGATTTTCAGTTCATAACAAATTTTTAAGACTTTTATTTTCCTCCTAAATCCAGATAGAAAAAAAACTCCAAAGCCTCACATTTTCAAAGACAAGAAAACCACTTGTTCCCCAGCTCTAGTTTTAATTAAATATTTAATATTTCAGATGTACATGAACCTTAACAGGCAAAAATCCTATGTAGTCATTCAGCTCATCCTATGCCCAGGACTTGGGAGTAGTGCCATTATTGCACTGAATTGAGATTTGAAGGAAGATCACTAGAAGATCTGTAGCTACATGTTCAGTTAGACAAAGAAGCTCTTTACAGGCTGTATTTAGTCAGGTGTCTGGGGAGGTCACTGAATTAAATGCACCTTATGTCCTAAGGGAGCAACTGAAAGACCAACAGGTATTTAGCCCCTTAACTTAGGATGTATAGGATGAAGTTAGTTGGCATGCCTAGGAAAAAGGCAGCAACAGGAACTTATAACGTGGCAAAAAAGTGTCTTGGAAAAATACCATAATCTGAATTTTTCCATGTGCAGCCCCTGCTGCCTTGTTCACTGAAAGCTGAGGAGAGACTTGTGCTTATTTGCAATTGTTTGGCTGACCCACTGGGTTCCCTGCTCAGGAAGAGTAAGGATCATTTCCTTTGTTTCACATACAAAGAACCTTCAAAAATCCCAACAACATGCATACCTAAGTATTTTTGCTCTCCTCTGGGAGGGCCTTAGTGGCAACTGCCTTCAGGCAGTAAATTCTAAGGATGGTTTATAACACATGTCTATGATCCCAGGAGGTGTGTGATGGGACAGGTTAGAAATCTAAACAAACTACAATTCAAAACATGTTTTAAAGGAATCAAGATAATTTACACTGCACATGGCCACCACAGTTGTTTCCTTTTACTGCAGAGGGGAACCCTTTAAGTCTGGAGGAGACCTTTTCCCTTTATCATTGCACCAGCATTAGTTTGACAACAGAGAGCTGCACTGTGTACTACTATGGGCAGATTCTGCACTATGCAAATCAGAGGTGGTTAGAAGGATAAATGTCCAGAACTGATATGTGATATAGGGCCTACCCAAGGGAAAATCTGGCTAGAGATCCTGCAGGAATCCTCTCTAAAATGCAAAAGCAAATGTAGTGTAATAAGCCTGAGACTCACCCACCATCAAACCCTCAGGTTACAAAAGTTCAGTTCTTCTTCTTCAGTTAGCCCTGGGGTAAAAGGGTCAGTGATGGGCTTCTTCAGCTGTACACTTCAGACTTTGGCTGCTGCTTTCTGGCAGGAGCTGGCAGGACTTGGGTTGGAGCTGTAGGAATGGTGTAAACCTTCTAAGATGCTTTTGTGAGAAATGAGAGTCAGCCTCAAGCCCATGGTCTTGCTCCTTCACCCACTCACAGCACTATAAGTTGAGGTTAGCTGTAGGGGTAACTGCATTGCAGGCGTGCAGAAGTATCAGAATAAAAGCAGTGTGAACGAATAGAGAATGAGGCCTGAAATGGGCAGCAACCACTCCTGTCTTACATCCTAGATCAGAATGATGATGCAGAGAATCGTCCATATAAGATGAGGAGGTGCCATTTATCCACTTTCCATTTGTCAGCTAGTGTCTCCTTTCACATTCAGATCCTCCCTTAGCATGGTACAGACCCTCAGTAATTGTCAAGACCTACCAAACAGGGGCAATGTCCAGAGAGCAAAAAGGACTTAATGATTAAGAGCTGCTAAGAACCTGCACCCCTGAAATACACAGTCAGGCAACACTCACCTGGAAAG
>NW_005841956.1:424135-459221 GCF_000455745.1 Alligator sinensis
ACATTCCTCACATGACATGCCAATAATTGAAGGCTATAAATCAGGACCATTTGAAAGGAAAATAATAATTTTAGCTTGTGTTAATTAGCTATTGTTATCTTCCTACTGATATGCATTAGATTCCTTTTGGTAGGCTAAAAGATTTTTGGCCATGTCTTGGCCATGTGAAGGTGGCTGTCCTTCATAACGCCTATGGAATAAAAATTCAATAGAGATTTATATTCTTGTTTTTAGATTACAGCAGAATGGCTCAGAAAGTCTACAAAAGGATCTTATTTCCTTTTATATTGCATAGATTTCCATACAATCCTTTTAAATTTCTGTAGAATTCTGTTGGTTTTACCCCTAATAAATTCTAATAAAGCTTTCCTTCCAGCTAGATAGAGGGGTGGCAGCTAGGTGTCAGATTGTAATTTGTTACCAGTTACTAAGTTCTTCTGTGTCTGTGTAGAAATATGTTAGAAAGCAAAAAAGAAGTCAGAAAACCTCTGAGTGACTGTTCTTGACAGAAAGCATAATAGAATGTTCCCCAGTCAGTAAAAACAGCCACAATAATTTAATCTAAATCACTAATCTCTAGCTCAAATGCAGCACAAGACGACCAGGATGAGGAAAGGAAATGAGGGGTATTTCAAAATGAAAGGTGTCACTTGTGCCAGTGAGCAGTGGAGTAACTAGGGCTGGGTGACTGGGGCAACTGTCCCAGGTGCCAGCTGGGGCGAGGGGGGGGCAGTGAGGGAGAGAGCAAAAAAACCCTGCGTTGCTGGTGATCACACTCTGTCTGGAGAGACCAGCTGTGTCACTATGTTGCGGACAATGAGGCACCATATTTATTAACTAGAAGCTCTGGAATGTGATCAGTTCCATTAGCGAAGGGCTTTTTGAGGGTGCAGGGGACAAAGGGAGATGTTTTCTGGGTGCTGAGTGGTGATGACAGAGCTGTCGTGACATCTCCCACTGAAGCAGAGAAAAAACGCATTCAACAAAAAACACTTCAAGATGCTTTCCGAATGTTGCCAAGTTATTCAACATGGTCTGCTGTAGTTGTCAGGCTTCAGACTCCTTCAAAATGACTTACCCAGAGCAGAGCCTGGATAGAGAGAAGTCTCCATGGGAACTTTTTGCTGGGGGCTGCAGTAGATTTGTATTTTCAGAGGAAAGAGGTTCAACTAGTGATTGATTCCCACTGGAGGACACAGCCTTTTTTGGGAAAGTGGAAGGAGAAGTTCCTTCCCTTATTTTTAGAGAAGTTATGCAACTTATACTTACTTTGAAGTACACACCACAAAACAAATACCCATGTCAGGGAGAAAATAAGTAGCTTCCACCTCTCAGCACCTTTCTCCCCACCCAGTCTGACCTACCATGCTCTTCTGCTGTTTCAGGCCTGAGTGTCTCCCAAGTAGAGCCTGGCAACCATGTCAAATTATGTGGTGGAGGCCATGTAATGTGAATGACTGTCCACTAAGCACTGTATATTCCTTAGCAAGGTAAAAACATCCTAGTGAAGAGCTCCCCACACTGACCCGGACAGACACTGCAGGGAAGAGGAAGCTCTTGGTACCAGAAGGTCAGCAAGGTTTTACTGCTGCAGAAACAGGCTCTTTCTCAGTGGAGAAGAGATTGTTTTGGTCTCTGAAGGGGAAAAGTTGATTTTACACATTGATACCAGTGTTTGAAGTCTCTTTCTGGGGTAGCGAGTCCAAGACACTGGATCAAAAAGGTAAGTAAACAGCCCCTTGGTTCTGCACTCATAGCAAAGGAAGTCCACTCAAATAGATTTAGCCGTGTTGTAATCTGCTTGCGGAAGTGACCCTGCCTTTGAAGTCCATGTTCAGTCCTATTGCGGGAGGATGTATATGAATGCATTCTGTAGAGATCCATATGCTTGTCTTATAGACTAAATTCCAGGGCTATAGACAGCATTGTTATAATGAAAATGATGTAGGCAGGCTTTACTAGGGCAAGATTACAGTCTCCTCTCTAGACTTCTACTGGGAGGATGCATCCATTCCCATTAGAGAGAAAATTAGCACAGACAAAGGTTTCTGATGATGGTAATACGAAAACAAAGAGAAAATGTTATCAGCCTGCTTTATAATGATGGAGTGTAATAAACATACCTTCCAGCTGCTCAATTCTGTCCTGAAAACTGCTCACACTGGATTGATTTAACTAGACTGGCAAAGTTTTGAATACAGCATATAGTGTCCTTACACTGCAGAATTTACTGATGACAGGCTAGACTTGTTAGATAGAAGAATGCATTCCAAAGTCTGTTCTCCCAATCACACTAAGTACAACGGACAGTCCTGACTCCGTTATGCCAATAACGATTCTGCACCAGGCTTAAATCACACCATCCTTTATGCCAGGCACATGGGATGGCCTGCACGTTGACTTAATAATAGGCTCTGACCTATGAATCTTACAGGAGGCTGTAAATTGGACAAATATTTGGATCCTATTATAATTCCACACCAGAACTATCCTATAAAGCTTCTTTATTTATCATGTAGTTGCCTAGCATTCAGCTCACTAAAACTGCCCATCTACACACGGTAGTTTCATGTGCCTGCAATTTTGTCTCTTGCTATAGTTAGGCCCAGATTTTCAAAAGAGCTTCACACCAATCTGATCCCACTGCTCTCAAATAACTTGCTGGGATGTAGTTAGTGACCCATCCACTCCAGACAAGCAGTCCATTACCACCTACCAAATAAGGAAGGAATGTTTGTACATCTGGAAACTGAAAGAATGAGAAGGCTGACCACTCACATTGCAGTGTGTCCCCTGCCCCACTTCTCTGAAAAAGTGGGTTTCTCTGCAGGACTGGGCCCTGATTTAGACTGGGATGGAGATCAAAGCAGGAATCCTTGAGAATAGCATCCCATTCTGTTCTCACATGGGATGGCACTTCTCACCACAGCTTTGCCACCTTGAAGCTAGAAAGCACTCTCATGTCAGGTATAGTGATATGTGGAAGGAATAGAGCAAATGACAAAAGGACAATGGTTAGGTTATAGGTATCCTGAAACAGGAGCCTATTTTGTTTTTGGGGAAGGGGTAAAGCTTATCCTCTGATACTTCATGAGGCAACTACATGTCCTAAAGTGCAGAATCTATTCCAGCAAAGTCCTCCACAGCTTCCTTGTGCCCATCCCATGGCCACAAAACACTACCTACTCTATTCTCAGTTTTAGAGCACTGAGCTTGGATCTAATAAACACCTGTCCCAAAAAATGCTGGCAGCCTCTGTCAAATTCTCTCTCTCAACTTCAGGTTGGACCTTCAGGCTGTGATGGGCCAAGTACCCCAAATAGGGGGGTCTGCAACTGGATCACATAATATACAAGACTGCACAAAAACTCACCGTGTGTCATTACATGGAATCCTGTTATCATATGACATGTCTAAGATTCCTGAGTCTCATTTATCCTTATACCCTTTTCCACTGCTCTGGTAGTGCTGCGAGTGCTTCAGGTAGGCATCATTACTTTGACATGTATTCAGGTTCCTTTACCCTGCCTTTATGTAAAAAAGATTCAAGAAGATTACTGTCTGCTGCTTCTTGCATGAAGAGGCCCCTCATGCACAAAAAAGTATGATAAAAAAAAGAGGTCACTATGCTAAGTTGCCAGTAGCTGAACCATAGCCAGAATGCTGCTCTGTCTGCCCTGACAGAACTCAGAACAAACAAAGAGCAAGTTTGGTGGCTCAGGACCAGAGCTGATATGCTGTACTGACCTACTCTGCCCTGTCCCATTTTATTGTTAAAAAACTGCACTCATCCCATCCCTGCAGCAGGCACTGGGAATCCAGTAGCTATCTGGTAAGAAAAGCCTACTTTCCTTAGACATGAATTAGAGTCTTTTGTCCTGAGACAGCAATGTGGCTCTACTGCTTCCTGTGGCTGAACTGTCTGCCCTAGTTATTCATCACAGCAGCCACATAGCCTGGTTTCAAATACCAAAGCAAACAAAGATGTCCAATGCAGACTTGCCAACCTGCTGCACATACTAGTTCTCAGATCAGAGTACACAAATGTGCAAATACTTATATGCCATTGCAGATACCTAATAGCCTGTCCTACCTACTGTGGATTCCAATGACAATCGAATCTGTTCTTCAGCCCCCTTCACCTGCCCAGAAAAGTAGTTATGTTAGCCTTATGACATAGTGCCTGATAACCAGCGGGGAAACTGTGTTCACAGGCTGGATACTTTCAGGACTGGTAACACATGAAAACTTATAATATTTGAAATCATGCTAGAAAACTGAGATTCAAGTCAAATAAGAGTCCAAATGTTCCGCTTTTTTCAGAGCCTCCTTGGTCTAGAAATAGACTCTGAAATGTCAGAAAAATCAGGCTTTTCCATGCAACTTCTAATATTTCCCTCTTCCAGCCAGATAGGAAGTAGCTTTTCTCTCAGCATTTTGCTTATTTCTGCTTCAATCCAGCAGAACTTAGAACATACAAAAAGATTACAAATCTTGAATGTTAAGCATTTCTCTGACCCTCACAGAAGTCTGGGCTTGGCAGAAGATTCAATCTGATTCTGATTTTAGTTGGGTTACTTCATCTGAAGGTTAAAATCCATTGGGCCACTAAACATGGTAAACTGTAGTATGGTACATGGTAGCTGAGTGGGATCTAGAACCAGTTGAAAGGCTTTAAACTTTTCCTTCTGCTGCAAATGAACCATTTTAGATACATACTAAAACCCTCCAGGTCACTGTGACCTAGAGAGAAAGACAGCATGTAACTGAATACAGAATGATTTTCTGCTTCACATTGCCAGTGTTAAATGGTGAGCTCCCCTTTCAGAGGGAGATTTGATCTCGTTCATGTTGAGCCCTGACCTTCTTTCAACCCTGATTCATTTATTTTTCTGTTTCCATCCAGGACCCCACATATTCCTTCCTAACGTTATTCGTTCTTGCATCAGCTTGTTACAGGAACACCACCATATAGCATGAAAAGAACCACTCTGGAGATGGGCCCTACTTTATTGTAGTTCAGGTCTGGGGCAAAACCCAGCAAATCTAAAGCAAACCTAGAGGAACTCCCAGCTAGGAAGGGACAAAGAATGGGGCTGCCCAATATCCCAAATTGCAACCCAGGCTGAGTTGTGCTGACTGAGCAGGACTCCCAGAATCAGCTGCTCTAGGGTTATCTGTGGGTAGGAAGTGCTGGGTGCAGTGCTATAAACTCAGTCTCTCATACCTGTGCTTTATTAGCAGATGATGCTCTGTGTGAGAGACCTATTCTCTATGGACTGGATTTCTCCAGTCCCTGCCCCATATCATGTAGGAGTTTGTCAGTGGGAAACTTGTAAGAAAGCTGCTTCTGGCCTTTTATCTAGTCATTACTAGCCTTGACCCCACTGCAAATGAATGCAATCGCAGTGCCACCCACTGTGGACAACTGCCCACTGTGACCTGACACAAGTCTCCATCAGTTTATGCACCAAACAGGTGGCCTGCGCTGCCCTCTTCAGGGTCAAACAAGAGAAAAAAAAGCAGCAAAGTGCAACACTAGGAAGCCTGAGGATACTGTGTCCTGTTCCGTACCATGCCCCATCCCTCCCCACCACCTCTGGCAACATCCACAGGGGACTTTCTTCATGCTCAGAATATTAGGGCAAGAGGGGGACAGGGTCAGGCACAGAAGGAGGGTTGACTGAGGTAAGAAAGCTAATTAGGTGAATCACGAATGGTGCACACAGTGCAGCGTAATCCACCTACAGCCCAGGAACTGAGCTTTAGCAATGGATCCTATCTGTAGGCAACAGAGTGAGCCTTACACACCAGGGCTGCCCAGACAGAGGAATGGCACATTAAGGACCCAAAACTGTCCCACAGAAAGAAGGAGGTCGGGAGGGGGGGTGGTTGAGAATTAACTTGTATTTGTTTTGGGGTGAGATGCAAGTGTTTGGGGAGCTGTTACTGCATACATCACCCTAGAAGCTTTGGGAATAGAGGATAATGAAGCTTAAAAGCTGAGAAGAAAAAGGAATCCTAGAGAAACCAGTTTCTTCTATGCTTTGCACCAAAGTATCCAGTGGGTGGGTAAAGCCTGGGTGCCTCATGAAACACCTCTCAGGTGGCAGGGAGACTGCCAGCATTCCAAAGGGAATTCTTCCAAAGGGACCCTTCTCCCTTCCCTGTCCCTTTCCCCTTGCCATACCTCCTTTGCGCTAGCTCCCAGTGCCTCTACGAGGCAGGATGCACATCACTGACAGGCTGCTGCTAACCGAACCCTTCTCAAAGCTGAGTCCCGCAGCCCTGTGCGCATTAGAGCCTCTTCATCACGGGGATGCCCCGCGGCGAGCAGCTCTTGGGGGGTGGATGAGGGTGTGTGTGCGCATGTCACCCCCAATCCTGTGCCTCCCATTGGAGGAATAGCATGTGCCCCCCTTAGTGGGAAAAGATCCGGCATTCTTCTTGGAGGTCTCCTTTTCCCTCTGGGTCACTCATCTCTTGTTATGCTCTCATCCATGGCAGGCAGGGCCTCCAAACTCAGCCCCCTGCTGGCAGCCCCCCCACCGCTGTGCACGCTTGAGAAGGACACCATGGTGTGGAGAAGCATAAGGACCAGGACACATAGTCTGATTTTGCTGTTGCTGAGGCGAGACCCTGCAGACACTGGCAGCAAAGATGGTGGGTGGGGTTGGTGGTACTGATGGTGGTGATGGTGGTAGAGGTGATAGTGATGCTGCTGCTGGTGATGAAGGTGGGGGTCGTGGCGGTGGTAATGGAGCGACTCTGACTCCGTGGATTTGGGGGATGTGTTGTAGTTGCTGTCTGGTGGGTGGTCACAGGAGTCCCATTGCACATCGCAGCATTTTGCTTCCTCATTGGATAATTGGTTCTCTAGCAACCCTGGCAAGACATAACAGCAAATGATGGGAATCAGTGAGGGTGTAGGGCAAATTAAAAGGTATATAGAAAGCAAAGCCCCAGGGTCTTCTAGAAAGTCCACCCAGAGCAGTTCTGCTTGGCTGCCTTGTACTGGGTGACTTTTACCCTAAGTAGGACCCTGTGCAACCTTCCTGTAGATTGGTTTCTCCTGGGACCAAGACCACAGACCATGTTCCCACACAGAAAAAAGCAACAGAGATCCAGGGCCACTTCACCCCAGGACAAACAACCAAGTGTAGTGATACTCTGGGGGGACAACTGTGGGTACCCCAGGCTGCATATCAGATCAGGTCAGTCAGGCACGGAAAAACTGTCAGGAAAACTTAGTGCTGTTAGCAGGTTGTGGAATGGTGGACGAAAGATTTGCTCTACCCTACCTTTGCTCTTCCCTGTTGCATGGATGGATGAATAGAAGATTCCAGTCTCTGAGCACCTTCCACCAGGACTAAACAAATGTTAAAAAAGGAAATCCCATGACATCCTTTAATGTCAGTTAGCATCAATAACCCCATCAAACTTTAATCCCATTGCCTCACCAAATTACCCCTTGATGTACAGTAGGAGTTAGGATTTTTTTTCATTTTTTGTCCTAAACTGCCATGCAGTACAGATGGATGGAGTATCTGAAGTGCAGAGTGAGGGGAGTGGGGCTGGCTATCGACAAGCACTCTCTGCCCCTGCTCTGCACTGGAGCCAGCTGTTAGTGAGTGAACAGTCCTATGTACTCTGCCTCTGCTCTCCCAGAGTGCCACCCCTGGAAGTGGGAGAGAGTGAGGCCTCCAGTCTCCCACTTCTATTGGGGTGTGTGGAGACCCTCAGTCTCCCAGCTCTGGGGCTCCTGGTTCTCTGAGGGGGACATGAAGTCTCCTGGTTCTAGCAAGGGGCACTCCTGAAGAGTGGAGGTGGAGTACACAGAAAAGCACTCATCGACAGCCTGCTCTGCTCTACTTCTGACCTCCGCAGAAGGCGAGAGAGCAAGAATCTCCTCCGTGGGATGCTGGAGGACCAAGCCCTCCCCTGACACACTCCATAGTACATGTGCATGCAACAGGAACTGCTTCATTTTGAAGCACTTCCAAATAGTAGCTGTTTTCCCAGGGTTATTTTTGGAACACTTCTGCCATTTTCAGAGCACTTCAAAGGGGGTGTATGCCTATCTGCTTGTCCCCTGAAGTGTTTCAAAGGCATCTGAAGTGTACCAAATGTTACCTCTGTCCACACCTATGTAGGACTAAAGTGTGGCTGCTAAACAGCAATATTTAATTCCAGGGACAGCTATATTTCAGTAGTGAGCAAAGTGCTTCCTGTCTTCATATACTGGATCAAATCCTCAACTCTTTATGAACATGTGAAGACTTCCAGATTTGGTTCATGGCTTGCAAAATACTATAGGATCCTTCTGGGCAGAAGACTCTAGAAAAACTGAATGCGCTATTCCAACATGAGTTCAAAATCTTCCCTTGTACCCCACATGGTTGCCTACCCATTTGTCTGTATTTTCTTTGTTTCCTATGAAGTATAGGTGAGAAGACACTATTTTGGGGATGCCTGTCCTGCTCCCATGTCCTTCTTACCCGTACAGATGAAGCCAGGCAACCCTCCATAGATCAGCTCATCATTGTCAGGTAACACAAAGGGGCACCTGGTCTGCACCTCCAGGCAGTATTGCTTGCATGGAATCCGGTGTTGGCACTGCTGTTGTGTCACATTGAAAAACTCGGAGCAGAGCCAGGCCTTGTAGACAGCCTAAGGGAAGACACCAGAAGAGGCAACATCACATCAGCAAAACATCTGAGCAGTCACTTGATAATCTTGTTGTTTTGTTTTTTTTCAGTGAGGTGAAAGAGAGATGAGAAGATCTCTTAGCTTACTGTTAAACCTCAAAAATGTTTTGTCAGTACATCATGCTTATTTACTGAATTAACTGGTTCATTGAAAGCAAATTTGAAGGTGTTAAAGATTGTAGAATTCAACTAAGAACCTAAAAAAAATCACATAAGTAAAACAAATTACCATACACACAACTGTCCTCTACTGATAGATCCCAAGCCAACATAACAGGCCATAGTGACCCGGAGAAGGTTGGTGGGTGCAGAATTTCACTTGCTACTGCCTGCAAAATGTATTAAATTGTTCACATGTTCATTTTATGAACAAGGATTTGAAAGAATGGAGGATTGCAAAATAGGCTGGAGTAGCTGTTGGAGATAATCCTACAATAAAACACTATGTTAGCTTGGTACCCAGCCCTACAATAATGAACATGTAGCCTAGTGGTGGGGAGTACAACTAACCAGCACAGAAGGTGAGCTGTAATAAAACCAGGGTATGCAATCTAGCACTTATGAGCAACCTCACAACAAAGCAATGCTTGATAATGTAATTGAAAGGCACATGTATTTGTGTAGATCTGAATAACTTGCCAAGTTCCAGATAAAGTTATCAGGAATTTTGATCCTCATGCTTCATGGTAAAAAATAATCACTAACTGGATCAGGAAAGAATTTACGTCTCTAACACTGCTGGACAATGAGAGTCCTTGTTGGGGTTTTATACCTTCCTCTAAAGCATGCAATTTTAGCTGCTGTCAGAGACTTGATACCAGGCTTGTTGGATATTTGGGGTCATTTACTTTAAGAATACCAATATATAGACAACTACTGGAAAAGCTGCACTAGCTCCACCCAGTTGGGACACGTGGATACTACCAATCTTGCCTTATATTTTAATGAGAGCTCCTGCGCTGTTAGACCTGCCTCTGATTTCTCCTTTTCTGCCTCGGTATTAAATCTGCTTCAACTTCTGCAGCAGGGTTTGGCGACCTTTTCAGAGCACAGGCTGAAATAATTTAGCTTGGTTCAAGGTGGGAGGATGCTTCCAACCTGGCCATCTTTGCTTCTCCCTGGCACCAAATTGCTGCCAATGTAGTTGCAACCCAACTACTGCTAAACGCCTCAAAATCCCCCAAACACCAAAATGCTATTTAATTGCCCCACCACTGAAATGGTGCCAGTATCAGTATTCACAGCAACAGTGCTATTTCATGTGGTTCAAATGGACAGCTTTCATGCACAACATTGCATTCCACAAACATTTTCCTGGCAAGTAAGTAAACAGTGTTTTGCCTGTAAGTGTTCATGTATATACTCAAATAAAACATTTACACTCACCTGTAGTTGGTTACAGCTGTACTTTGCAAAATCCCCTGATTCAAAGGCTAGCTTGTAACTTAGATTGTGCTTGTGCCTGCCTCAAATGGTGTGCGATAAGCTCTGGCTTTAAAAAAATTTTCCAAGAGGAGTTGCTGCTGTCAACAAGCCTGAGAAGTATAACCAGGGCCTGCTTGCTCCAAAGAAGACTAAACCATTCAGCAGTGGGGGAAAAACTTAAAAACTGGCCAAGGGGGTGAGCCTACCCACTATGAGAAAACAGAAAGATTTGTTAATATAGCTTTTCTCTTTGTGAAATGGAGGGAGGGCTGATCTCTTTTCATCTGAGCATCACTCAGTTTTCTCTTGCCCAGAGCTCTCAGTGATTTGGGCAGTCAGACACAGCCAGACAGCAGCCTTCAGCAGGCCTTTCGGTTTCAGTTAAGACTCCATCTCTGCCTGCCTCCTCACTTACTCTGCCCCATCCCTCTTTCTCAGGCATAAGCACCACGAGCAGAAAATTAGCAGAGTCTGTTCCTCACATTTTTGGAAACAGACATCCTATGTTTTTCACAACAAATAGTTAATCTCCTATTTTAAAGAAATTCATAACAAGAACAGAGCGAGAATACAGCATCTCTGACACACTTCCAACATACATTGCGGTACTGAGGCACCAGTTACAAAATTAAAACTCAAGTGAAGGACCACGTCCAACTTATTCAGTGATGTCAAATCAAAAGGTTCTCATGGAGTTGGGGGGCATAAATTCCTCTTTGTGGGTCCTTGGCCCCGTAGCCCTGGCAGCTAGGGGTCCCCTTTGGCAGGGCTGGGGGGCCAGGGGGCTATGGGTGAGGGGCGTGGGGCACCAGCAAGGCTGGGGGCAGGGGGGAGAGGCATGAGTAGGTCCGGGGGGCTGTCAGGGAGGAGTGAGCATCTGTGTTCTTAAAAAAAAATGCTCTTTAATGGAATCAGCTGGTTAACAGAAACAAATCACCATTTCCTAAAGTGATTCCAAGAAGAGGAATCCACTGTATTTATACTAAGTGGAACAAGTACATTATGTGAGATTGAGAGCTGAGAACCAGCTCTATGGGGATAGTCATTTGGAAGGCACAAGAAGGTCAAGTTCATGTTGGTTTTACCACACAAACCAAAGCAACTCTGAGTTAGAGATGTCTGGAGATGGGCAGGCCAGGTCCATCCCATCCTATAGTTCTGCTTTCTGGTTCTTAATATCCTGTTGTTTAGGCAGAACCTTAAAGAGATGGTATAATTAATTTCAGTGCAAAGCAGAAGTGTCTGCAGAAGGCACAAATGTCTTCAGTGGCAACCCAACATAGCTATATCTGAGTGAAATTCCTTGTCTTATCCTGCAGTGTGGGGGATATCTGCCTTATCATTTCTCCACAGCTTTCAGAGCCTGCGTGAGTGAGGCTTCGCAGAGCAGAGTGGAGCAGTTACCGGCAGGCAAGCAGGCAGGCATGGTTAAACCTGGCCAAGAGCCATCGTAAGAAATCATGGCCCTGACAAGCTAGCTCAGAGGGACATTTCCTGCCTCTGCTAGTAGAAAGTGATTCAGCGACTGGCTGTTGAGTGACCCCAGGGTCAGCATTTACAATGTGTTGGAGGTTTCCCTGAGGAAAGATTTAGACTAGGCTCCTACCAACCTTCCACATTAGCACAGGCTCCAGCAGCAATAAGAGCTCCCACGGCAACGCACAAACTCTATTAGTTTGGAGCCCTGGGCTGTGCCAGAGGCTGCATTATCCCTTTTGTTGTGAATGAGCAACAGGCAGCAACAGATACGTAATACAAAAGGGCACAAAAGTCCTACACATCCCAAATACAAAAGTTTTCCACATTATTGGGGCTGTTGAACTTGGTAGTTGAAGTGACTAATGACAGCCTAAATGCTTCACTATAGCAGAACAGCCAGAATCACCGGCAGAAGTATAACCTTGAGTTTGTCTGAAAGTAGCCAGAAGCCCAGTCTATGCTGGACTTTACCTGCACCACTGCTACTGACAACACCCAAAAGGTCTGCTAACCTCATATGCCTGGTTTTACCTTTGCTCCCAAGCCCTGGTAGGATGCAATTTGATATTTTAATTGATTTTCCTTTGGATAGAGAAAATTTGTACTGCAGGTGAGGATGAGGCACTAGCTGGGCAGCTCTGGAAGCAGTGTCTTTCCTTACAAACACAATATGAATGGCAGCAAAGTGAGCATTAACACAAACATTTCCCTGATAATGTCTATTTTCTAAAGGGGACAGCTTGAGGACTGACAGGGAAACAGGAGGGTGTTGCAGCTTGAGGATGGACCGTTCACACCAATGGATGTACAGGAAGACACTCAGCAGGAGAAACTATAGTAAGTGTGATTACTTTTTCTATTGAGATAATCTCAATTTCCACCACTGGCAGCAAGGATTAGCCATTTCTAGGGACGATGAAAACATATACCATTGTGTTAGGTATGATATGAGGGATTGGGTGAAAAAGACAGAGAGAATACCATTTTAAGTGCCATCTACTGCACTGTAGGGGTAAGAAGAAACTTTCCCTAGTTGCATTTTATCCTGTAATAATCTATGATGGAGACATTTGTGCCTTCTTTTGCTTCATCTAGTCCTATCTCACCAAAGACAGAGTGCCAGGTTTGATCCACTGCTGCTCTGGTCAAGTTTGGCAATTCCTTTGGCATCCCTAAAGTGCTTTAAGGGTGCATGATGCTTTATGGAATGATTAAGTGGCAGGTCTCTGTCCCAAGGAGGCTGTTATCTCAATTATAAGATATATAACAACAACTGAAAGACGAGGCTGAAGGAAAGAAATGGTTCCCGTGCTGAAAGGCCAACAATGAGATACATTGATAGTCACATAGACATGTTACCACCTCTCTCCTTAAAAATGTAGTATAATAAAGTTTAGGGACAGTATCCAAAATGATGTCACAGGGAGGTGCTGGGAAGTAATAACCAGCCAAGGAATACATGGAAAAACTGGGCATCTTGGCAGAATATGAGATAGCAACAGACTCTGGAGATGGATCATAAACTAAATCCTCAGACAATAAAAAAGCTCTCTCAGTGGAGCTTTTAAAAAATAAAATATCGTGTGCTGCTAGGAATCTAAATGCAATTTCATTACTCTGATGCTAAGGAAAGATGTTTTCCCCATTTTTTCCATTAGAGGGCGCATTCATCCCACTGTATCTTGCTCCAGCAAGACTCTATAGGGTCCTTCAATTCTATTATTAAAGCAGGGGAAGAAGAACCCCCCCCCCCCCCAACATACAAATCAAAGTAGACAAGGAGGATGAAGGGTCATTACTGTACACTATTGCTCAGACGTCAGGGTTCAAATCCTGACTAGGTCACAGGAAAAAAAAATCTGTCCCTGCCTTAGAGAAGTTGTTTTCTATTACATTCCTACAGCATTTTTCAGCCATCCCAGAGTCCTTAATATTCAAGGAATGGAGCCTTAAGCATTACACACTGGGTGTCTTTCTAAAAATATGTTCTAATTCAACCCAAAGTTACTGAGTTAGTTGCAGGAGTCATTGTATAGTCCCTATTTAGATGGAAGTCAGACTAAAATATCAAAGAGGTTCCTTTTGGTGTAAAATGATTTAAAGATTTATATTTCTGGTAAGTGACTCCACAAATTAAAAAAAAAAAAAACATATAGGGAGACTTTCTGTCTCAGTTCTGTTCTTTATGTTTTTCCACTAACTACTATAAGGTATGATGGGTTTTAATCCTACTAAATGATATGGGATTTTTTTTTTGTTAAGTGTGATAGTCTTATCTTAATCTTGTAAACTCTCTCTTGTGTAAACTGGCATGGGAAACTAGTAGTGTTCTTGCTTCATTAATCCATTTATTGCCATTAGAAGCTGCGTTACATCTACTGAAGAGGTGGGAGAGAAATTACAATAGAGAGCCCACGGCTAGTACCAGGCTGCTTGATCTGATAGTGGGAGCAGATTTAACCTTTTTGCCTTGAACATGTCCTGAAGCAACAACTGGAAATAACAGACAGGTCTAGATGTTAATAAAAGCTCCAACTATATGACTCTAGCATTGTTGTTGCTTAGGAAGCTTTCTGGTTGTGTCTTCCTCAGCCTGTACTGTGTGTGCGCACGCGCATGTGTGAGTGTGTGAATGTGCGTGTGTGTTATGCATGCGGCGCCCATGAGCATGCATACTCATTAGAACCCAGCTGTTCCCTGTGCACAGAGCAGCACGTGGCTGGAGAATATAGGAAATGTTTTGGTGGCTCAAAGTTGGGGGTGCAGGAAGTAGTGAATAGGTGAATAGTCATAGTATTACATTTGTTCACATGAACTCTATCTAATAGTGCACCCACTGGCAAAAATCAGGATCTGCTTATGAATGATTCATGACCAGGAAAAAGGGGTTAAATTTGCAATGAATATCATTCGCTGTGTTCACTATGACTAATCTGACTAGCTCTAGTACAAGGTGTCTCTCCCACCATAAGCAGAAACAGGTGCTGCAGGGCCTGAGAGTCACAGGCAGAAGGCCTATAATGTCAACCTCTGAGAAAGTGTACAGAGGCAGTAAACAGCTCAACAGCAAGTCGAGGCTTTGTTGCATTCTGTTTCCCTTTGGGGCTCTACCATGGCTTCATGCTGAAGACCGACAGAAAAGCTGCATGAGGATTCTTAGGCAAATGAAATAAATGCTGCAACGTAAATATTCCACAAGGACCTAAGCAACCCAGCCGGCATCACCTGCAGCCCCAGCAGCAGCAGCAAGGCCTTCTCATATACCTTTATGGGAAAGACAGACCCTGTGGTGGCCAAATACCCCAGACAGGACATAGAGCCCTTGAAATCTCGATGGCCTACCCTATCATAGAGTCATAGAAAAGGTGGGCTGGAAGGGACCTCCAGAGGTCATCTAGTCCAACCCACTGCCTGAGGCAGGATCATCCGTTTCCAAACGATTCTATACAAATTGTCTAACCCAGCAGTGGCCGACCTTTTTGGTCCGCAGACCAGATGAGTGGTCCCAGGTCCATCCGTGAATCGGAACTCATCCATGGCCCTGATCTGGTGGCTGGTGCTGGCCCAGCCTGGCTCTGATGCAACAGTTTAGGTATGGCCTGGCCAGGAAAAATGCAGTTGGACCAGAAGCACCTGGCTGGGGCCTGATGAAGCCACATGGGAATGGGGTCCTATCCCCCCATGCAGGACCCAGCCAGGGCTGATCCAGTCCCATGGAGCTTGGAAATTTGGCAGTAGGGGAGCAATGGCAGTGTTAATTGCCATTGCTCCCCTATTGCCAAATTTCCAGATCGGTGTGGAGACCCAAGGACCAGATTATGTGGCTCTGCAGGCTGGATCAGGCCCAGCATTGAGCACCCCTGGTCTAACCTATTAGCAAAACTACAGAGTGAACCTGAATGCAACCACAAGACATAACACCCTAATCTGCCACAGGTAAAGCAGAGGGACCATGGTGGTCAACATCCTGCTGCTGCAAAGCTTAAAATAGTCTTGAGAGATTCAAGGATCGAAGATCCTAGGCATACACAGCCCTGAGCTAGGCCTACTCCTGCCTATCATGCTGAAGGGTTTGACTGAGAAGGAAGAGATGAACAGGGCCATTTAGGCTATATCCAATTCAGCCCTCACAATCTGGGCAGGATTGTTCTCGACAGTCTGTTTTCTAGGACTTTGTTTAGCCTAGTATTAAATGTCCCAAGCAATAAGACTTTCTCACCTTCCCCTGAGACTATTTCATAGCTGAGAACAGTATATCTTACTGTCTGGAGTCTCTCCCTGATATTTAACCTATATTTTCCTGTCCATAAGTTCATCTCCATAAATTACCATAAATTGTTCTTCCTCTCGATGTTTACACATATCTAATATTTGTAGATGCTTTGTATTCCCCATTTAGTCATAACTTGGTGAAGCTATATTGATCCTTTCACCTTTCCCAGCCCTTTAATCATTCACGGCTCTTTTCTGAACTTCCTTCAGTTGGTCACTTTCTATTATTAAAGCACCCTAACCACTGGCAGGAGCTGACAGGATGTAGGGACCAATGTATGCTAGCAAGGGCATAACACAGGTGAAGTCTGTTTCCTCTGCACTACAGCTGAACTGGCCAGTTTTTGGTCTCCTTGCAGTCACATCCAGGTTCTTTGCCAGACTTTGTCTCCCACTCTCAGTTAGTGCTTGCTGCCTAAGTCCATATGAAATCGTCATTGGAATTGTGGCAACCAATAACTTTCTACAGAGCAACCTTTTCCTTAACAGACGTTAATGCCACAGAAATACCCTAGACCCTGCTGGAGTTTTCTTTTGGGGTTAGCCGTATTGGTCTGTGGCTATATGATAGACAGAGTCTTTCGGTTCAAGTTGATATCTTTTATTAGACCAACTTGGAGGTGGGTTGATGTTTCTAGGACCTCCAAGTTGGTCTAATAAAAGATATCAACTAGACCCTGCTGGGGCAGGAATATTTATGGAAGACCATTTGGTGCTGGTGGCAAGAGAGTCTCCATATCCCACTTGTGAACAAAGACAGGAAAAAGCAGGATCTTAAGACTAAGTTCACCCTTATAAAACTCCAAGGGAGAAATCTATGGGAAGTGGGACCCAAAGTAACCTTCCTCTATGAATCTTCCGGTTAGACTTCCTATCTGAAATGCAACTGAAGCCTCTTGATGACTAACATCTGTTCCTGTGACTCACAAAAACACAGCACCTGCAGTCTCAGAGTTTGGGGATAACAATACATCTAGAGCTTCTAGCAGGAACCAGAATCATTTCCTGGTTGTGGTAGCAGGTGAAGCAACCTGAATCTCATAGGAAGGAGACATTTTCTCTCAAAGAGAGCTGAGGCTCCTCTGGGCATTAGCAATGGAGACATCTATTTGCTTTCTCCCCCTCTACTTTTGAGGTACAGAGAAGAGCTCTTTTCTTTCTTCAAAAGGCTCGTCTCGCATTGAATGCTCCAAACTCACAAATACAAACCAAATCCTAGCCAAAACATAGCCTGCTAATGAATGAGTGCTTCTAGGGCTAACTTCATAGGATACTTAATGCTGATGATCCTCCCTGATGATGGAGAATCATGGTTCTCCTTTCTGTCTTTCAGTTCCCTGTGGCTATGAAGTACGTACTGTATAAACGCCATCACACCCCAAGGGCACTCCTCTCCCTTATGCTCTCCGAGTCTGATACTTTCTCACCTGCACGTATTTGAAGGAGGAGAACCCAGCTGTGATTTCTGTGGGTATTTAGTTGGACATGCCTGGTGCAACATGTGATGAACATCTCCTGTTCTTGGTCAAAAAATAAAGATGGCAAAGGGCCACTGGCTAAATACAGCTTGTGGCTTCCCCTCTCCTGAGCCAACATGACTGTCATACAGCCAGCTTTCTAGGACTAAAACACACAGGGAAACACCAGTGTTTTCCTACCAAACACCATATAGTCTGAAAAATATCCCCACGCCACAACATTATGTACAAGAAAAAAAAAGCTGCAAAGATTATTTAAAGTAATGACTCTTGTGACTTCAGCTTTTCTATTGCTCTGGTTATCTCTGAACTTATATACTCCATAGAGACTGCCATTCTTTCACTATCAGGCAAGATGGGAAAGAAATTGGGACAGAAAGAAACTAATTCTCCAGTGAAATCAGTGAGAAAGACATAGCTATGTATACTGATTTGACATAGTTGTTTTACATTTCCTTCAGGTAAGTGAAGCCAGGTTTTAACTAATATTTCTTTATTGTCATTGTCAGATAGTTTTCAGGAATACCAGGTACAGAAAAATAGCCTTCAACCCTGAATAGTTGTGCACCTAAGATCTCTGCCCCCATTCCTTGCTTTAACAGCTCAGAAGTCTGACTAGACAACTCCCTCAGACCGTACTCTGTCTTGCTGTTGGGAAGAGGGAGAGACCACAAAGATGCATTATTTATTTGGGAGGAGGGAGGGAGGGTCAGGTTATCTATTTGGACTTGAATTTTCCAGACACTGTCTGGCAATAATATAAATTATGTTACAATGAAACAAAGTTCCTCAGATTATCAATATCCATCTAGCTATCCGCCTACTGGTTCAACAACACCTAAATCTGCATTCAGAGTCCAGGCCTACCTCATCCTATTTGAATTTCTCTCATGACCTGCCTGTTAACAAAGAAATGGCAGCCCCCAGGAGATATGTTATAACTTTCATTTAGAGTAAATATCATACTAATGTCTTTTTAAAGCAATTTGATAATTTTTGATACAGCCCCAGTTGATGCTGATGCTTTGGAAACATTGGTGTTTTCCTTTAAACTACTCCAGTCAGATTCAGAGAGCACTGATCATGGATTGGGACGGAAATACATCTTTGGGATTCATCCCAACAAGCCCCTTTAGTACCTTAAAGAGGATGCAGATCCTGGGATAAACTAGATACCCACAGGGAGGATCATCTGTAATTAAGTTAACAAGCTGCTGTTTTCCCATTAAAACAGGAAGTAAGGCCTAGGAAATTTCCTCTGGGAAATCCTGATTGTGGCTAATCACCCGGGGGGGGGGGCTGGCCCAGCTGGAACAAAACCCTTCTCTTTAATTAGAGATGGGGGCTCTGGTCATGGCTGCCATGGCAACCATGGGCCTCTCATCTGCTTATTGAGGAAATAGGATTTGCAAATTGAATCGGGAAGATACAAGGGTTGGGCATATAACAGGAGGGACAGGTAGCCAGCGCCACGGTAAAAGATAATGAAGGGAGAGGGGGAAGTGAAGAAACTTTCAAATTAATCCCATTCAGTTCAGAAAGGTAAGATCCTGCTGCTTCCTCTTTCAATAACACAGTATCTAAATGGAAGCATTTATTTCACCAATTTGAACTTCAAAATAAGAAGAACTGAGCTGCAAGTGACCCAAACCCACCAGCTATCCATCAGGCGCTCCTCCTAAGTGCGGCCTCTGCACTACAAATACAAGCCATAGGGCGCATATAAGAGATGCCTTAGGTTAGGGACAGACATTACACACAAACCAGTTTAAGTGATCAGAAACTGGTTTAAACCTGTAACAGAACAGATGTTCAGTGCACATAAACCAGTTTGAAAATGGCTGAAACCAGTTTAGGATAAACCTGGTTGAATGTAGAATCAGACTTAACTGATTTGGGTCAAACCAGTTTATGCAATATCTGTCTCAGACCCCTTAACTGCTTTAAGATAAACCAGATTCCCCCAGCATCCCGGCATGCTCTCTGGGCTGGGTGGGGCTCTCTGCTCCACAGCAGGGCTGACCCCTCCCCTCTGCTCCCTGGCTGAAGCTCCGGCAGAGACTGCAGGTACAGAGCATCTGCCTGGCTTCCCCCTGCTAAGCAGGAATTATTCCTCCCACCCCTCTGTTTTATGTAAACACCTCAGCATTAGCTAGCAAACCACATGCTGGCTATGGTCCCTGCTGTGGGAAAGGACAAAGACAGACAGGCTTCTTGGAGCTAATCAGCAGGTAGCTTAATGTCCTTCCTTGGAAAAACTGTTTAAGAAGAGCTCCATTAGTTAATGAAGAAAGGCTTTGTTTTCTTAATGGGTTGATAAACACTGAGTTAGGGGTGATAAACATTCCTTGCTGGGCTGCTTAGGAGGGAGGAATAATAAGAACATCCTGCCAGAGCCTAGCCATGCCCCCCTCAGCTCAGCCCTATGGAAGCAGGGAGGGCTGCTCTAGCACCCTCTGACTTCTAGGTTGAGCCACTGCAGGTATATGCCTGCATTTCTGGAATGAAAAGGGAATGTCTATCCACCTCCAAATCGATTCAGACTTTGCAGTTTAGACTAACCTGCAAAGACTGAATCAGTTCAGGCCCAGGCTTTTTGAATGTCTGTCCTTAGCCCAAATGTGTTCTACTATGCATTAACGATTAAGGGCACCCTCACGGCAAAATATGTGTTAATGTGCTAATGTGCAGTAGAATTAGTCCATGCACTATGCAGCTACTGCACCTTTATCTAGTACCTTATATTAGAGGTTCTAAACATAATGCGCAGTAGCAAAGGCACATTAATGAATGTGTAGATGCATTCATAGTGTATTTAAGATGATACAACTGGTGTTTTGAAACTTCCTGTTAGCAACATCCTATGGTAGGCTCCATGTAGAGGCCATAAACTAGCTACCAGTTGGCTACCACTGGGATCATCAGACAGTGGGTGCATCTACACAAGATGTTTACTGTGGAATTGCCTGATTAGCTCTACAGTAAAGTCTCAGTGTCTACACGTGCGACCCTATAAGGCTGCAGTAAACTAATTAACTCTGCGTAATTTAGTGTGCTGCAATACAAAAGGGTGCTTCAGCTCAGGGGCTGCCTGCCGGCTGGCCTTGCACTGGAGCACCCTCATGTCCCAGCCAGCCCCTCCACAGCACATCGGAGCAGTCCCGGCTGGCAGGCTGACACCCTAGCCCGCTCCGACCCAGCTCAAAATGCTGTGGTGCTGGGCATACTGTGCCAGAGTTTATTGCTTTGTCCTAATTGCATGTGTAGATGCACCCTGTATGAGCTTCGTCACAGGATATTGAAATAATGATGATCTAATGATCGGCCCAATATATTTACCAATGTTTTATTATGTCTAGTTTTATACATTCCATTCTTTGACTCAAAGGAAGAGCCACTGTTAGTGGAACATCACATCCCACAATACCTGGACACCCTGGAGGGTCTCCTGCCTTGGCCTAGCTTTGCTTTACCATGACACAACACTAGGCATCATGGCAGGAGCCTCTGGTTTTGTATTCAATCCCTCAGCGTGTCCTTGGTTTTTTTCCCCCCCTTCAGCTGTGCTCTGGACTGGTAATTCAACTGATTTCTTCACAAGCTCCAGCACTTGTTCCTGCTCAATGTGCTGGGCAACTGCCCTACTTTGCACCCAAATTCCACTGTTGAAATTTTTGTTCCCATACTAATTTTCCATTTGCTGTCTTTTTCAAACACCTCCGTGTACTTGGGAATCCAAATGAATTCTTCCTTATGAATTCTTCTTGGACGAATTCTTGTTAGCCCTGCATTCAGGTTTAGTTTCCTCTGTATTGTTAGAGATCTTGTTTACAGTGAATGTAAGTTTTCAGGTGTACAGGTTTTCCTTGCAAACCGCGGGGGTTAGGTTCCGGAAAGTTCCCTTGGTTGGCAAAACCACAGTTGGTAAAACTAAAGGCTTATGGGAAAAATGGGGTTAGGGACTTGAATACTGTACAGTATAGTGTATAAAAATCATCTGTACTCACCTTTAATATATGGGGTGGTCAATTGGGCATAGGCATACCTCTAAGGGTACTCAGGCAAGTTATAGGGGGTACGTGCCGGCAGGCAGGGATGGAGCGCACCTAGGGTGCAGTGGCAGTGTCTTCCTTGCGCATTCACCTCTTACCCGGAGCAGGGAAGGCAGAGGGGGAAGGGAATGGGAGAGGAATTACGTGTTGGCTGGCTCCATGCAGCAGACTGCAGCACTTCCCTGCCCCCACCCATCTGAATGGCACAGTGTGGATGTTTTGTGCTCCCCTCCGGCAGTGCATGATTGGCCGGTCAGCAGGCCACGGATGGGGCCCTGGCTGGGCCGGGTCATGGGGCAATCTGAGCCTGGGGGTAACAGGAGCTGCCCGCCTGCACACCTGGATGAACCGCTGGACTCAGATTGTCCCACGACAGCCTGGCCGGGGCTGCTGTTCCTTGCCACCCTGCTTCCCTCCCCCATGACAGCAGGGAGCAGAGAAGCCATGCGGGTATCTCCTTGCCCACCGCTGCTCACCCCATGGTGATGTGCCTCCTGCACGTGGGGCTGCACTGAGGCCAGCAGCATGGGGCTGTGTCCCTCAAACCAGCAGCAGGCACAGGAGGTGCCTGGCCAGGGCAGCATGGGGTGCGCAGTGGCAGGCAAGGAGATCCCTGTGTGGCTTCTCAGCTCCCTGCCATGCTGGGTCACAGGGGAGGGAAGCAGGACATCAGGGAACAGCGACAAGTGGGCCTGCTATTCCCTGCCACTGCGGGTAGGGCAGCTCTCTGCCACCGTGCGCATCTCTGGCAGGGCTGGGGCCAGGAGAAGGAGAGGCATGAGCAGGGCCAGAGGGTTGCGTGCGCTGATGCATGGCCATGGAAAACCATGGCTGGCAAAACCGTGGCTGGTGAGGGAAACCTGTACTGTATAGGAAATGGGGAAGAGAGCTCTTACAGGAACTTCACAGGTAGCTCTTGTATAGCATAGCTCTTCCCCACAACTGCCCCTGGTTCCTCCTCTGGTTCTTTGAAGGCATAGTTCCTCGGACTTGCTCTTCCATCATGGCCTAAGATGAGCATCTGGAGTGGCTGCGCCTCATTAATCTCGGACACAGGGAAATGAGTGCTGCTAATGAGATGCTTGGGCATCTCTCCAAGCCCTGGCACATCAGGATGCAGTGCAGGAGGAAACAGGATTACTAAGAGAGGAAGAAGAGTCCCCCCCTCCCCCCTTAATGGAGGAGAATTCAAGGGAATGGATAACATTATGTTGCTGTCCAGAAGGAATCACAAACACAAGCTACAAAGTCCAATTAGCACTGTATACAATTACAGCCGCCTGGAATTTTGACATTAACAACATTGAACTTTTTCACAGGGTTTGTTGATTGGCCTTGCTGTTTTAGCATCAGTCTGTAACAGCTGCTTTTTTGGTGGCTCCTTTGATATTCTAGAGTTGCATCTTGGCTGTGTTATTCTGATCTTGGCTGTGTATTTGCCACATTCAGATTCTTTGGCTTAGAAAAATATGTTGTGGTTTTTTTTTTTTAATTGAATTTTGTCAGATGCTGACAGCGCTGGAGACTATTGTGAAATGGAGGATTCCAGAATGAGGGCAAGGGAGCGAACAACAGCAGCTTAAGTTTCCTCGTGCTGCCTCAGCAATGTGCCTTGAGCCTAAGGTTAAGGGGCTACCTCCAGAGAGGAGAGGTGTGGGGGTCTTTCAAGCCTAGGTAGTCGACAATAAACACTGCGCGTCACTGGGCTATGTGATGTGGACACTTGGACACTAGCCATGGGGCTGACAAGCACTAGGCTTATCTCATACATACTACCAAATGACTCAGGGAAACGGATTTAATTCTGAACTTGCCTGGGCTGGATTCAGACAGGTGACCTAGCAGTTAAGGGCACCCTAATGTATCAGGCCTCCTGAGGCATTCAGACTCATCTGAATTTCTGAAAGTACACTTTCTTAAAGAGAAAATGTTTGGCGATAGCAGCACATTTGAAGGGGCATGGGAATGCCACATGCTGTCCTTGTGCCTTGTTTGTCAGTGGGTGGTACTGCAGTGAGATGTAGTCACCAGTGTCCCCCTCCTTTCTGGAGCTCTTGTGTGTGAAAGCCCATGGTCTCAGTTATGTGTGCTCAGGCAGAAGGGGAGTGCTCTGGCCCTTACTCCCACCTGGGCCTTCTGTTTTTTCAGTAACTTTATTTGTTCTCTCTGTGAGGGCAGAATTTATGTACCCAGTGTGTATGCAGAGGAGGGGAGGCCCTTGAGCTTGTGTAGGATGGGGAATGGTCAACCACACACAGCAGAAACAATGCAGTGAAAGGAAAGAGTCTTGCTCTGTGAGCATCCAGGAAAGAAAACCTGTTTTTTCCCATGAGGGCAAAATGATGTCTATGAGAGGGATCTGGGAAAAATTCCCAATTGGGAAGAGCATCTAAATTATGCTCAATCTGTTTCCTCAGATTTGTCACACAGGGACTCACAGTTGGATCTCTGTTAGGCTGATGTAATTCTAGTGACTTCAGTGACATCACTCTGGGTTTACCCTCGTGACCTGCAATAGAGCTCAGACTCTAGCCCAAAGAGCAGTAGCCGCAGCCGCAGTCTCTGTGATTTCATTCAGAATTTAGTGATAAACCTATTTCTTAACCCCCAGCTTCTGGGATCAAGTGATTACTTGAAAAATCTCAGTGTTCATAGCAATAGTAAGTTTCTGTCCCTCATGTTTATGGAATGAAGCTTGAAAAACACAACCCAAGTGAACTCCAAAGGCTCAGAAATGACATGGGAGGCAATACCAAACTAAGGCCGGATTATTTTTTACTGACTGGGGATCTAAGTGGACTTAGATGCCTAAGTGCAATTCTGTTCCATCCTGAGAATCCATTAAATGCATCTAGGTTTGTAAGAAACCATCATCAGACCCTTAAGACTGAGTCAAAAAGAGCAGCGTAGAGGAAGATAACCCACTCGTCTTTTGTATTAACTGGTTTTCAGGGACTAGATTGCACCTAGGTGCCTAAATCCACTTATATACTTAACAGGTAAAATAGAATCTGCCCCCTGGTGCTCAGAACCAGACATTTGGCACAAGCATGATCAATCTGTGAGGATGCATCAAAGGCATAGAAAGTGAGCAGCAGCTATGGGAGGGCCCAGAACAGGACATTATGGTTATATCTGGGATCTCAGCAGACACTGACTGCGTGAAGGTCTGCCACAGGGATGAGGCACTGTTGCACAGCCTGCAATAATCATCAATTCAATTATGTTTCAGTGGAAAAGCAAAGAACATTTTTTAACTATATATTCTGTAAATCTGTCAGATAGTTCAAAGGCCGAGGCCCCTATTATAGTGTGTTCTCTGGACTATAAGAGTCAGGGAATTGTGTCTATGCACCAAGCCCAAACCTGGGGATCGGCTGTACTGCACCCAACACAGCTCCAGAGGCAGGGGCAGAGATAGCTGTACATTTCCTTTGCCTTGCCCTGATTCTGGAGCTGCTAAGCACTACTCCAACACCTTGATGCAAAACAGAACAGTCAGAGCTGCTGTCTCTTACTTTTGACTGCTAATGGCTCCACTCAGTTTTTCCTTGCCAGGCCCTCCACAGAGCTCTGTGCAGTGCTCCCTAAGTGCACTCACCCCACTCATCTTCTGCTGCAGGAGACTCCTCAGGTCGTCAGCCAAGCTGGCTTTGAAGCTTCTGTATACTCTGAAAGCAGCATGCAGCAGCACTGGTAGGGATCCAAGTCCCTCTACTCTATCATGGGGCTACCCAGGCTCTTATTAACGTTGACAGTTCTCAGTGGTGAGTTTCTGATGATGCCTAAGGATCAAGAAATGAGTGAAACCAAATCTTATACAATAGTTTTGTCTCCTCACTCACTCATTCAGTGTGATCCAGATCTGCTCTGAGCTTGCATTAGGGGAGAGGCAAGACCAAGTTTGGTCTCCTCTTTAAAGCAAATTCATCTCCCTACCCAGAATGTGCCTGAAAGACAACTCAAAAGCACAACTGGCTAGGAACAGCAGCTGGAGGTTTGGTGCTGCAGGGTGATGTCACCTTTTATTTTTGCAGCCAACATACATGTCAAGTAGCCATTTAAACACTGATTTCCGGCAGCAAAAAAAGGAGAGGACATCTCCCCCACCCCTCTCCTCCCTGCATCAGGGAACTGCTGCTGCTATACTGTGCCCTGGTACTGCTGCTGGAGCCAGAGCCACTGTAGGGAGAGTTCAGGGTGGTGTGTGTGTGTGGGGGGGGCAAGGAACAGGCAGGTGAGCCCCTTCTCCCCTTAAGCAGCACCCAGGGCCTGTGCCCCATTTACCCGCCCACCCACTGTGACACTACTGACACAACTACAAACAAGAGAGATGGCGGGACCCTAACTGTAGTTTATAGGGAATTTAAAGTATCTTCTTAGAAATAGCAAGAAGCACCCCTTAGTGACCCTCACTGCCTTTTGTTTCAGAAGCTCCCAGAACCCTTCCAGAGGAGCAGCGCAAAGGCCTCCCATACTGCATACAGTTAGTTGTATGAACCCCACTGACTGTCCAGCTCCTTTCTTTTGCTCTTGTTCCTGAAGAACAAACAATGCAACTCCAACAACATCCACAACCAGACGAACAGAATTACTGACAGCTCCCTGGGAAGCTCTGGTGCATCCTCATCCTGCACTGGCATGCATGCTTATGGGACCTCCACAGTGCCCTGTGCAAACAGTGCCTCTTCCAGTCAGTGTGAGCAACAGACGCTTCAGAGCCCAAGTGCGACTCCCATGGAGGTGTCTCTCAGTTCTCCTACAGGGTACAAGCAGGTGCCGCGGGAGAGGAGAGATGTGTGAGAACCCAGCAGCCTCTACCCCGAAGAGCAGAGGCAGCTGCCAGCAAGGTGCATTGGTGAACATGCAGAATGCCAAGGGCAGGGCAGGTGAGAATGCTGCAGGGCTGGCAGGCAGGGCACTGCCCATGCACATACCCCACTATATTTGTCTCTAACCAGTGCTAACTTCTGCTTGTGCTGCAGTGCGCAGAACTCACCCTCGCCCTCCGACCCACACAGAGCAGAGTCTCATCCTGGAGTGAGCGCTGTGTGCACAAGCACAGGTTGGGGGGTGGGGGGAGGCTCTGCTCAGGCCCTGCGCTCTATACTGGGGGGTGAGGGGAGAGCTGCAGCTCCAGTGATCCATCAATCTTATTCTATCTGATTATATTCTATCCCACAGAGCATGTTGGGCTCCCGGAGGCCCCTTTATCTCCCCCCTCCCCATTGTCACTCACACCACACATAATCTCCCACTTAGTCCAATGCAACATTTGCCATTGCAGCCTGGTTGCCATGGGAACCTGTGGATGTTGGTTTCCAGTGGTGAAGAGAGGGGGGCGGGGAGCAGAGAGGAAGAAGGAAGCAACAATTAGACCAGAAATCAACAAGGCAGAGCTTTGAGTGCTTTACCCAGGCAGGCAGTGTGCTGCGAAAAGAGGAACCTTTAAGAGGCAGCCCAAAGGCCTCTGTGTTGCTGCAGCTGCCGTGCTCCCTGCGCTCTGTGGCTTTGCTAGGAGCTGCCTGGTTGAACGAACAAACAGCTTCCCACCCTCCCCTCAACTGCACAACACCCTGAAAGCAAAGGAACAGAACAGCCCAATAACCTTGATGAGATTTGTTAACATGCCAGGCAGTGTGCGGGGGAAGGCTCTAGTCATGGACATTCCCACAGGACTTTCTTTGGGAATGAACAAGGCGAGAGGGAAGAGGAGCACAAAACTATCGGCCCTGGGGACAGTGAGTGAGCTGCAGTGTGGGAGATATTTCTAGGGAATTATCCAGATGCCTTCCTACCTCAGCAAGTGGGACAGAGGCAGTGTGGGAGTGCAACCAGGCTGGATGGTAAATGTGAAATAGGGATTTGCCCAAGTAAATCAGTATTGCTGTTCCACCAGTTTCGGCCTCCTCTTGTTGGTACGAGACACTTCACTGGAAGGCATAGACACAGATCCCTACACTTAGCTGACTGTATGGTGCTATGTGAGGGCAGGGTCCAGACTTATTTTTGGATGCCTCTGGTGCTCCCTTTGCTAATCCTTCTCCTATGACTTCTGCAGATCTGGGCCAGTTGCATTATGTGCAGTGGACCAGCTACAGCAGTTTTTGATGCCATATCAATGTTTCAGAATATGCTTTCTAGCTTGCAGGGAATATCATATTAGGTTTAATTATTAAACATTGTCTTGGGGCAGGCAGATTGCTCCTGCAACTGAGAATTACTTGCTCACTTAAACATAGAAAAAGCCTGTTTCTCTCTCACACATTTTGGAAAGCAAGGCACACACCTTGAAGCACAATGATTCCATGGCTGTGGTCCCAACAGGCAGAAGGGCTCCTGCTCATAGAAGTAGCCAGCCTTTATCAAACCCAGCCCTGGCATTTTGCTTGCTGACCTCTTGCAGCTGGAAATTCTACATAATCGACAGCAGGAGATGCTGGAAAATGCAGAATTTCAGGGTGTTTGTTCTACATTTCCTAGCTATTAATATCTTTGAATGACCACTTCTTTTTTTTGTGGGATAGCTGCCTAATATAAAACTCTTCTATCTTGCCGGGTGAACTTTGTGAAGAACCTGATGTTCATATTTGTGCAGTGATGTCAACACATGCAATTTCAACGGTTCTTGTTATATCCCTTATCCCAGCCCTGGGTCATCTCTAACTAATTTCCTCTGGCCAGGGATACTTACTCTGTGCCTTTATAGTGCCTAACACAATGCAGTCCTAATCCCGGTGGGGACCTGTGGGCATTATTATAGAACACATTAACAATTAGTGCCACATTGTTAGTGTTATTTATTTTCATTATTATGGTTTGCTCTGGGGCGAACCAAGAATGAGGCTCCAATATGCAAGGTATTGCACAGATAAACAGAGTAAGAGACAGTCCCTTCCTCAAATAGCTCACAGTCTAAAAAGATCAGACAAGCTCAGAGTAATGCAGAAGGAAGAGGATGCACAGGCAGTATGAATGGACTGAGGGGGCAAACATTCTTTCCCTTCTTTTCTACATGGTAGGTTTTTGTGAGGAGTATACTGTATTAGCTAAATAAAGGCATGATGAGACAGGGAAGAGAAGACAGAGAGGAGAAAGATACAGGAGCAGTGGGAGAGGCATGAAGCTGAGGTGAATAGACTGTGAGAGAGTGGCCTACAGCAAAATAGCCAACCAGTACAGGGCACAGAATATCCATTCAGAAATGCAAAACACACTTTCCAGGTATCCTTTTTGTCCTATGCTTCATACTTAAGCTGTTGTTGTGTCAGCTTCACTGTCTAGAGGGTTCCTTTCTGCAGCCTCTTTCCGCACGTGTGTGGGTGTCACAGGGATGCTAGTGCTGCATATAAGAACTTGTGGCATAAACAATTTTGTCCAAGAGAAACAAAAAATCCTAGCAATAACAACTGTAGTGATCTCCTGTAGGACTAAGACATAAGGGATGCTCACCTTGCTGCCTGTGTGGGGCTTCCTTTGTGGGTACCTGCAAGTTATCTATTCATCAATGCTAAATGTTAGCAGGCAGCTTGCAGTTTAGATTGAAGGACACACAAATTCTGGACATATGGACCTGCTGATTCTTGATGCCCACAAAATGTAAACATTGGATTTAAAAAAAAAAGCATCCTTATTGCTACCTCAGAACCCAACAGAAAACAATGGGCAAGCACCTATAGCAAAGTTACTTCAATCAGCACAACTATATAAAACCAGACTGCCCCCAGCACCTTGCCCAAAGTGGGAAAAACAGCACCATAGAAGGGAAGCGGAGCAGGGAGCTGTTATGGCCAGACCCCTTTGTTTCAAACCCTAGCCGGTTTGAGCGAATGATTACTGGGTGCCTTCACTTTTGTCTAAGGAAATGGGAAGTTATGAATTTCCCCCTCTGAAAAGAAACATCCTGAGAAATGCAGCTTGGGCATCACAAAGTTGTGGGTTTGTTTTGACTAGAAAGAAGCATGGGTGTAGCTCCTTGAGCTCTCACCTCTGGTGCCATCAACCAAGCAGACCTCACGGTGGGACGTGTGTGACTCTGGGCAGACCTGAGAGAAAAAAAGTTCTCTGCTGTTGAACACTCAGCACCCCATCATGCACACATATGCACCCACCCATTCCCACCACTCTGGTACTTCCCAGAGTTTTCTCTAGTCCTGGCCTCTTTGGCACTGCCACTTGCCCTCACCATCATGAAGGAGACCTCCCACCCTGGCTGTCATGTCCAGTGAATAGCAAAGCTAGACCTGCTTGTTTAGTTAGCAGAGCTCTGACCTGCTCTGTGCTGTGCTGTGCCCAAGTTGCACCCCAGGCTCTGATATCCCTATTTGTAGTTTACCTCATGTTCTGCGCAAGTCAGGGTGCAGCGTGCACTGTTCTGAGCTAATGCAAGGCTCTGCCAGTGCCTGCCTCCTGTCCACAGGGGAATAGCAGCCCTGCCAATTCCCAAAGCAAGGAAGAGATGTCACTATTACAAGTGCATTCATCTTGATAAATGTTTTGACCAATCAGCTGGTATTTTAGGTAACACACAATAAGCGTCTGATTGAAATTAATTCACAAAGTGTATGTGGGAGCCTTTGTTTAACGTGTGCTGGGATTGTCTGTCACTCACTCCCTTCTGGACCGAATTTCAGCACAGTTCCTGATTCCTGCTCTTCTCCCAGCATGAGCAATCTCTTTAATCCACTGTATTTCCCTGCCTCCCTCAGGATGGCCTACCACTTGGCATTAGGGGGCAGGATTCAGACACAGAGGGCTCCCCAGAGGCTGTGCACCTTCCTGTATCTTCACTCCTCAGGCCTTAGACCTGTAAGCTGTGTGCAGAACCCGACCAGCCACATTCATCCCATTTAGTATTGCTTGGCCGCCTGCTCGTACAAACACGACATCTTTGTTGAGACTTATCTTTCTTCAGCAATAAGCTCCGTTCTCCTTATTTCCATTTTCCCTGCACCTAGCATCTTTCACCCAGCTTAGGCTCAGTGCCTTCCAAGCCCCCTTTCCTCATTCTTCCTGGAACCAGCATCTCCCTCTTCTTTGCTTCTGGACCACCTGCAGACTCTTTCAATAAATCACAGCAGCAGGTAAGAACTTGCAAGCCCTTCATCTGCACTGAAGGGGCTGCAAGACTGCACACTGCTGACCACACTGAAGGATTTTGCACTTCATCTTCCCCCTGGCTCATGGATTGATTGCTTTCTTTTCAAATCAGAATTTAACACCAGTCAGAAACAGTCAGAAATGGGGAAACCCCTTGGAAAATAGTGGTAATTTTCCTGCAGCCTGAATGAATTCATACACTGGTTCTGAGTCTGCATTAAAACAACAACATTAATAATGAATAACCTGCTTGTGTATTTGAAATAAATTTAATTTTCTTTGATATCTACAGCAGAACACCAGGGACTGAGCTAAAGCTGTTTCATTTCTAAGGAAGGAGAAAGAGATCCTGGGTTTATGTCAAAGCCACAATAATCTTCCCCAATTCTTACTCCTGTTCTAATGCCCAGCGTAGTGGCCACTATTCTTTCAGGTGAGATGCATGGAAAGAAAACCTTTCTTAGCAGAGGGACAGTTCAAACTGGAGTTACAAAATGACATAGTAGCAATACCTGAGTTGGTGAAGTTAGCTATTGCAATCATCACCAATCACCCCAATCTTTGGGCAACCCAGGCTCAGCCAACTTTTAGGAAGCGAGGTGGGAAGAGCTAGTGCAAAGCAAAACAAAGTTTCCTTTGGCACAAGTCACCAGCAGGCAGGAAGGAAAGGTTAGGTTGCAGAGGTGGAAATAAACCATTTCAAAGAATCCAATGAAACTGTTTTTGAGTGGGGAGGGACTCCATAGAGGAGTCTGTAAAGATACAAATCCCAAGCAATAAGAATACAAAATCTGCAAGGAGGGTTACACTGCCAGCCTCTGAGCAGGAAGAGATATTAAGTGCACAATGTTGAAAGAGATGAAAGAGGCAACAAAATCTAATAAACAATAATAATGGATGAAAGACTTCAACTACCCACATATAAACTGGTCAAATGTCTAATCAGGACAAGGTTCAGAGATTAAATTTTCCAACACTGTACACAACTGATTCTCAGAACAGCCAGTTCTAGAGCACAAAATGGTCCAGGCTTGATTCAGGTCCATGTAACACGCGGTTGGTTCAAGAAGTAACTCCAGTTAATCATTCAGCAACAACAACAACTCTTAAAACTAAACATCTTTGGGGAAGGAATCATACTAAAAACTAAATATCATGATGCTAAATTTTAGAGAAGGGGATTCTCAGAAATTACAGAGCTAGTAAAAAAAGTCAGAGCTAAAGACTATTAGTCCTAGTATGGAGGCTACGTAAGCAATCATAAACATCTGAAGACACCTGAATGGATCATAGCAACAGAAAAGCCAGTATTGTTAGAGGGCAGATCCAAACGAGCATCCTTCAGAAACTACCCTTCAGAAACTATAAATCCGCCTCATCGGAAGGTGACAGACTAAAGCAAAACTGTGAGAGGTCAAATGTAAATGAAGATTACAAGGAATCTGAAGAGCAGTTAGCTAACATTGACACACAACAATTTATTTGCTTTTAAGAATATCATTTGCATGAAGCCAGAAGATAATCAGTTGGTCTGCTGGAGCCAGAGGGCAATTACAGAGGATAAGAATGTTGCTGAGAACCAAGTGATCCTTTTTTTGCTTTAGTTGCACCAAGTAACAGCTGTTGAGAAAACAATGTGATCCCTGATATTGTTCCAAGATTCTGTAGAGCTGCAAATGTTTCCCCATCATTAAAAAAGTACCAGAGTGATCTTGGGAATTGCCAACCACTGAAACAAGTAAAACTGTTTACACAATAACTGAAGTGTTATGAACTATCCAGATGGACCTGACAGAGTCAAGACGGACCTTTTGTGCAGGAAAGTCAGGTCTCTCCAATCTGCTAGGATTGCTTCAAGTCCCCATTCTCATTAGCTATCACGAGGCCAAAAGCTAAGCAGTATTCAAAAGTAGATTAAAAATGTATAAGGATAATGAGGCTATCCAGTTATATTAGATAGGATTACAAAAGGATACAAACTCTTGTGCCATAAGGCATAAATCAGCCATTAGCTGCTGGGACTTAGGAAGATGCTTTTCCTATGGACACAGTGTCTTCCACCTTCCTCTAAAGGAGGTGGTATTGACCATGGCCAGATAGAGGACAGTGGTCTAGAAGGACCACTAGTTTAGTATGGCAATACCTGTGTTGCATAGAGTTTAAAGCAAAGCAATGGGAGGAGCAAGCTTTGGCTTGCTCATGACCCAGGTGACATGCAAAGTTAGGGGTTGATTCCACAAATCCAGGAATACCTGCTGTGAACTCCTGAGGACCTCTCTTCCTTTCACCTCCCCCCAACTCATAACAACACATGAGTGGTGAAGGTGCACCATGCCTCCCAGAATCAGGTCTCATGAATGGCAGGGCCAATGCAATGCTGCTGGAGAGTTGCCACTGCTGGGTCCCCTCTGATCAGACATGAGCCCTCAGCATGTTTGCAAGTGGGAAATGACTACAGGTGTAGGTGAGTATGTGGATGAATGAATCACTGCTAGTAAGAACATGGGACTTGAGCTCAATTTTTTTTTGTTTAATAAATTGGCTTAATAAAGAATTGTGCAAGCCCTCTGGGATTGCCCTGGCAGACTTCACATTGTGCATCCCTGAGCTAGGCGTTGTTTACTGATATTTAAAAACCCAGCTTCACAGCCTCAAAGAGTAGATTCTAAGCAGACTTTTGTCCTATGGCAGATCCTGGATTTTAGCTGAATGCAAATGAGCGAGGCAGCTTTTGAAATCCTTCCTCTTAACACACCGTATCATGGAGGATGAGAGTGTCCCATCCTGAGAGCACAGCCACTGGTCCTATACAATTACAGCTGACAGACAGATGGGACACTCTCTGTCACTTTGGTGTGGGGGCAGAGACAGCTGGGCACGCAGGGGTCTAGCGATGCTTGTTCCCATGCAGGACTTATGTGTGGAAACAGTGGAAACCAGAATTGTGAGGGGAACTGGTAACTTTCTAAACATTTGTGACACATGAAGATGCCATAGCTCCTGGCAGCTTCAGTTGATGGTAACAACTGGTTCAGATCTGGCCCAGGTCAGAGCCAGAGCGGATTTGGAATATCTTTTTTTATCCTTTGAGGCACACAGCTTGGGAACATCCTATTCTCTGCCTTGTACGTGGGGCTTCAACCCCCACCGATACTGCAGGCTGTGAGAGAATGAAAGGTCGGGAGGAATCCAGGATCCCTCTTCGTTGCCATGGTGACCAGCAGGAAGTGAGAGACATCCAGACCAGCATCTCCCTACTGAAGGCTGCAGACAAGTGCAGAGAAATGAGCTTCTCTGCAGAGTCTGGAGGGGGAAGCCCTGATTGTGCTAGGAGAGCTCAGTGAGGAGCTGCTGCTGCTGCTGTTCCCTGTCCCCAGGCAGAGGGAGAAACTAGCTCAACAGAACAGGCAAAAGAGAATAGGAACAAATCAGATCTTTCCAGCTGCAGCGAGTGCAGCCCTCCCATCCCAACATGCTATGGTGTGGCCAAAGCACCCTACGGAGTTCCTCTAAATACACTATGAAAGGGGCAGGACATCCCAAGAGACATCCCCAGACCCTCTGTGACAGGGTAGGGTATCTACAAAGACATCCCTTTCTGTGGCATGAACAGCACAATACAAGCATGTGGCTGGCAGGGGCAGAACATGCCCCCTAGCATCTAAGAGAGAGTGTAGGCAGGGCACCCACAGCCCTCAGACCTTAGCAGGTCAATCCACAAAGTCACCTCTGTGGAGCTGGGTCAAGGGTCATACTACTTTCACTCCACACCGCCCAGTGACACTTCACATATTACAGGTTTCACTGGGGGCCAAGCTCACAAATGTTATTAGGCAAATCCAGGCAGGCAAGTGAGAAATATTTATGCACCAAAAAAATAACCAGCAACAGCCCAATTATTAGTGTGACTGGGGACAACAGGTTGTCTACATGGGGAAACAAGCATGCAGTAAACCAGAATTTGAATTTGCAGCAGTTTAACTCCATCCCCGTATGGATACTCTCAGTGCTTCTGTGTAAAGCAGCGTACTCCACTAAACAGGAAAGTAAGTTACTTCATATGCAGTTCTCACTATGCGTCCACATAAGGAGTTAGACTCCAAAGCCTTGTGTACACAGGTATGACTAAATAATGGGTGCACCTTTGCAAATTAAAGCCATGCAAATAACAGATTTTTTTGTTTCTTTGTGGGTGAACTAGAAAAAAAAAGGGTGCAAATCAAATTCCACCCCCTCCCCCTTCCCCCAGTGAAATGAAAATACGGAAAATTTCACACAGGCAGCCCAAACCAAAACTGTTTGGCCACAAAAGGAAATTTAATTTTTAATTTATTTAGTCTATGTTATAATCCCAGGTTTAAAGAATACAGGATAATTTCAAAACAAAACCACCTTTTCAAAATAAAAAAAAATCAAAATAGCTGATTTAAAAAATGTTGCAAGAAAAATATTTTGACATTTCCTTATTTCCCCGACACTCATTTTTATGCATAAAAATACCTAAAAGCATTAAATTACAAATGACTGTATGACGAGGGAGCAAATTAAAGTATAGGCACATACAAAGCAGGAA
>NW_005841956.1:459252-468004 GCF_000455745.1 Alligator sinensis
TATTATTTTTACTGCAAATTTTTTTTGGATCCAAACAGCTATGACGGGGAAAAAAAGCAAGCTGCAAATAAAATGCAAGTTCATACTAAGGCCTATCGTTTTATATAGATGCAAAATGTAGACACTTGCTGAGAAGGAAGAAAATAAAAATACCTTGAAAAGTAAAGTATTGTGTCAAATATCAGGCATAAGGGAAAACAACTACTAGGGTATTGTGGGAGGTCTATGAAGAGCACAATATAGTAAGTGCACGGATTCCCAATGACCTCAGGGGCAGGGCATGTGTTTAAGAACACAGAAAACAGACTAGCTAAGCATCTTTTGGAAGGCCCAATATTGTACCTGTCTTTATAGTTGTCCTAAGGAGATGATGGAGAGATAACAGTGAACAGGATGCAAAAGCTCTTAAATCTGAATTACCATCAATGCAGGAAATATGCCATGGGGAGAAAAAGGATGGTGAGAGTCAGCAAGGAAGCATATGGACCTAGAGGGCTGGGGATTAGGGACCTTTTTCACATGAAACTATCTGCCAAATTTGACCTGAGTTCATGACCAATTACCTTCCCCTTTGAAACTACATTTTCAGCAAATCTTCTGTTTGCCACAAGATTTTCACTCATCTTACATTTAAATAGACTTTCACAAAGAGCTACACTGGGATGCCTTACACTTGCTGCAGATCCGTGCACCAATTTAAGTGCCACATAAAAATAACCAAAGCAACAGGCCAACCAGCAGGCTGCACACATAATATGTCTGCTTTTCTTTTCCTAAAACAGCTTGGTGTGTTCGGTGAGCACTTGGACTTAAGGTGCTTACAAGAGCTCTGCTTTATTTTGCATCCCATTTAAACAAGCTGGGCAGAGAAACAGGATACTCACAATGCCCAGTGTCAGGTTTGCCTGCATGGCCAAGCTGATTAGCCCAGACAGTATGCCTTGCTAACACAGCCGCAGTGTTTCCAGTATCTGAGCCAGCTCATTCAGGCAGATCTCAGGACCTGCATGAAGCTACACTATGCTATGTAGCCACAATTCTAGATTCTCTTTCTGGGATGTTCAGTCAATAAAGGCACAGTCCTCAACACCACACTATCCAACCACCAGAAAAAAAAGAAACAGAAATAATAGTGGATTAATCTGTAACAATCATCATATATGCAGGTGTAAATTAATTCACACACACCTTTAGTCAGTCCTCTTCACAGCCAAAAATGAAAAAAGGTTTGAAACCCCTGAAGGATGAGGGCACCACCTCACAGAAGTAGGTGCACACATCAGTGTCTTCTGGACCTCACAGAAATAAGGATTCTGCTTCCTGGCTCTTGTTCAAACAAAAAAGTTCCCAAGGGAGCTCAGCGCTAAAGAATTCAGCCTGTCCAGATGCCCACATCAGAGAGCAGCACTAGGGTGGGAGGAAGACATATGATGGTCCCAAAGACCAGTCCAGGCAGTTTAACCTGCTTAGATATATGTGAGAGAATTTGACTAAATAATTCAAAATGGACACAAGCACTGTGCCACCACACAGCAGAGGACACAGTCACCACTGTGGAAAACTGGCTGAAGGAGCCTAACTGGAAAGTGCTAACAATATTAATACTCTTCAGTCCCAGAATTGGGAGTTAAAAGGCTATTGCAGGGAAAGGGTAGAAACTCCAGTGCTCGGGATGATTCAATTAAACTGGACACATGAGTAAATACACAAGCGGGAATAATCTTGGCAGGCCTGTGGGCACTAACAAGTGTTTTCTATGTGCTAGGATTTACACAGAGATTTACATTTCCAGAGCATTGAGCAAACATTACTTAATTATTCTGATTAATGATAGATGGTAATTTATCCCATCCAAGGGGGGCACGATATCCAGTGAGATGCCAGGGATGGATATCAGGTCTAGTTTTATTTCATTAATTATTTAGAAGAGAAGGTAAACAGCATGTTATTTGGTATTATCCGCAGATGTAATTAGCAAGGTGTTGTGAACATCAGGATGGATTGAGAAATAATATAAAGGAACCCAGGGAGGTTAAACATATGGGCAAGAAATAAATGAGATTAGTCCTGAAGAAAACACAACTAATGTGCCTGGTTAAAATTTACTGAACTAATCAGTATGTCTAAAGTGTGTGTCATTTCTGTGAGAGTGAGACCAAAATCAGCACTTGGAACTTCACCTGGAAATTAACTGGCAGACAGTAAAACTCACAGACCAGTGGGGTCATATCTGTTCTGTGCTAGGTGATGTTTAATAAGTAGCAATTTCCACTGCTCTTAAGGTCCAGCCTCCTGCAGAGTGCAGTACAGTTTTCTAGCTTTAAGTTAACAATGGCCTGGCTAGTGGGGGTAAGGTACAAACTGGAAAGTATATGGTGTCTTTCCCAAGTGTAAATGACACACAGGATTTCTGTTAACTGCTGCTTCCTGGAGATCTTGAAGTAGCTGCGGAGCAAATATGATCTTCAAATTGTGTTTATGAATTCAAAACCAAAAACCAAACTAAACAAACAAAAACAAAACAAAATGCTCCCCAGCAGGAACAAGGACTAAATCAGGTCACCCATCTAACACCTGCTCCTTTTTCCAGCTGCTTCCCTAGTTATACCTTTTATCCAGACTGAAGGCCAGATCTTATGTCATATACTGGACATCAAAATCTCTACATACAATCCTATTCTACCCTGCTCAGGTCTCTGGAAAGCTGTTAAGTGTTAACATTTGTAACAGGCCCTCACTTTAGCTAGAAGTGTAGCAGAAAGCCCCCTCTGTACATTTCCCTTCTGGACATGGATATAACAGAAGCTCCTTCTTGCCTGCACTCCCTCCCCCCACATTTTGTGCACTTCTTTTCCTTCTAAGTATTGGCAGAGACCTAGCACACTCATTGCATGGGTGTGGCATGACTCAGAGCCAGCCAGAAAGCTGAAGTGGCTTTCTGTAGGAGAAACTTAGAAACTACATCTACATATCAGTTAAGTTCAGTGTCACTAAAGAAAACAAAAGAACTAAAATATCCACTGCCAAGACTGTAAATATATCCTGTGATAACCTAACTCACTTATTGTCCCCAGTAGCTTTTGATCCTGACTACCTCACATTGCATTTTTATATATTTCTCACAGTGCATTTTCATATTTCATCTATTTCATCTTTACCACGGCATTTTGTATTTTATATTTTATACTTTATACTTTTAAACTCTTAGGGAATGTACTCCCTGTAGAATGAAGTTACACCCTGGACCATTGTTAAAACTGCATTGAAATTGTAATAGTAAAGTGATAAAATCTGTTGAGTGAATGCGAGTGAATGATGATCATCAGTAGACAATAGCCTAGCCAAGGGAACTCCATTTTAAGCTAATCAAGCTAAAGAACTGATTCTTGGAACTTGAGCACTCACCACATGGACGATTCCTGTAACCCATGACAATACAGCCATTAAGTCAATAAGTGGACTCCGGAAACTTCAGGTACCAGCAGGCAGAGACCCCTGTCACTAACAGCTGTCAGGTACTACTCAAGACCCACATGGGACAAGCAACCTCCGGACTGGGTAGCCAAGATGATGCTGGGGGATTACACAAGTCTGCCAGAAAGGGATAAAAGGCAGTGAAGTGTGATCCTCAGTGGTGCCCTCTCAACTAGCACCTGACATACAGAAAGACAGAAAGACAAGCAGGCAACCCCCTTCTGGAGAAGACATCACCTTGAAGGAAGCTGACCATCAACAGCAGACTCCAGGCCCTCGGATAGGTAGATATACTGCCACCAGTGGTCACAATCACTACAGCAGCCACTACACACTATACTATGTGGATTTGAATGAGTGAGTGAGTGTGTGTGTGTGCGCGTGCATGCTAAGGTGACCAGTACCACCCATAACTCAAAGTTTGCATTTATGATTTTATTGGTAACTTCACATCCTGTCCAATAAACTAGAATTTATTATATTATAATCCCGTGAGTTGGTCCTTTGTAGCCAACAGAAGACAGTCATGAGGAGTGGTGAGGAGAAGGAGGCCTCACCTATCTTTGGCATTAATAGCTTTTCAGGGACTGGAGAGGGGTGGAATAGCATGCACTGGACACATTTACACATGCACATTGACTGCACAGTAGCCAAAATTACTGCACAGTAACCAGAAAGGATTGCTCAGTATGGGTGCACATCTACATGTGTTCACCCATACGGCACAGTAAATATGGTGACTTAGGCCAACTTGGGTGTAAATTTGATACCTGCATTTATGCCCAATTAGTTTTCACACGGTACAGCACGTGTAGACGCCTTACTGTGCAGTAACCCTGTGTGTATGGAGTGAGTTGGGACTAACTTCAGTCCCAAGTTGGTCCACACACAGCATTACTGCGCTGTAATGCCTGCATGTGTAGAAGATGCCAGCCTAACCCCTGCTTACTGTGCAGTCAATTGCATCACAGTAAATTTAATGTGATATAAATGCACGTGTAGATGCACACCCTTGAGTCTGTATCAGCTAGCTCTTCTCCAAACCTCATTCTGTACTGAACACTTGGTTAGCCACTCATTTGCACCGTCTGAGTTTGAAGTAATGGAAATAAAGTGGTGGACACCTTTGGCATACTCAGACACCATCGGCCATGATACCTAACTTCCCCAAGAGCCCAAGATACTGGAGCCTTGTGGAACTGTTTAGAAATACCTTCAGGGATTCCTCAGAAAAGAGCAGAGACATTTAAGCCCAACTCATTCATGCTAGTGGCTGCAGACGTGTCAGTTACAGCTCATGCTCAATACGGAATGGAAAATAGCTGACATCTAAAATAATCAACACGGACACCTAAACCTACATTCACTGCCAGGGGGAGAAGATCAATGGAAGCTGCCAATGCAGTCTCTGTATTGTACCTATTGCCCAAAACTAAATTGACAGGGGTTAAAGAGGTTGGAGCAACTGCTGAAGATGCCTCAAACCACATGTCCCTGATAGCAGTCCCCTTAAAAGGAAGTTCTAAAACATTTAAATAGTTTATACAAAGTGGAATGGCTCCAACAAGAGGAACTATGACACCTCAATGCAGACAGCTAATAGGCTGGTGACTGGGACCTCATGTGCAATGATGCGGGAGACTGAGGTTTAAGTTCCTGATGTGAATCAAGTACAGATGGACTTGAGCCTGGGTCTCCCACAGTCCATGAGCACCCAAGTCACCAGCCTACTGACAACTATGGAGATGGGTGCATCTCTTTTCTCGGAGGTCTTTGTCTGTCCCAGAACAAAGCAATTCTGTGAGAATTACAAATTGTCTAAAAACCTTGCAGTTACTGAGATCTTGAAAATGTTATGGGGCAGGAAAGAATTTTTAGGGTGATATCTTTCATTGAACAACTGCATGGTTAGGATCCTTTCACACATTTCCTGGACCAACACAGCTACGACATCATGTCTATAACACCAAAACATGGAGCAGAAAAATAATTTTCTATCCAGCCCCATGCTATAATTTAGGGTCCAAGTTATAGTCATGTGCTCCAAAATCCTAGCATCTAAAGCAACTGAGCTTGTTTGTTCACCTGCGAATTGACTGACACCATGGAGGCAGACTGCTCAGCTTGTATTTTCACTGTCAAGTCATGTGAGAACTCCTGAGAGTGGGAAACTTGACTGACATCAGATATAGACACCCTGGATTAATGGTGATGCTCCTCCCCTACCCCCTTGTGTCTCACAGACACACTGGAGCAGTTCCAGAAGCTCCTGATCAAGCTGGTTATAAGAAAGCAGCTTAGGAAGATGTTCGTTATCTATAAGAAACCACAGTACCCCAATAGGATCAGCACTGACACAGAAAGGAAATTGCCCTCCTAAGGAACAAAACACCTGCCACCCTGGATCAGAGCAGCGCTCCATCCTTCTGCTCCAATACCCCTTCTCCAACAGTGGCTGGAGTCACATGCTTCAAAGGATCATGCAAGAAAGCCCTTAATCAAAAAAAAAAATGGAACAATCTGGCTAGAGGAAAAGTTTCTGCCTAATCTCAGGGCGTTAGTGGCTGATTTATGCCACGAAGCACAAGTGTTTATCTCCTTTTAAAATGCATGCCCTAGCTAAAGATTATTTCTTCAAACAGCTCATATTTTCTTAATCCTACCAACTTCTGAAGACTCTGATATGCAGAGGTTCTGAGGACCCCCATCCCATTGACCTTGTACAATGGGATGCTGTACAACTGTTCGTTTCCTCTGAAAAATCAGGAACTGGCCTCTGTGAAATCTTCCCAGAAGAAAATAACAATCCTTTCACTTTAAGTCCATGTCTAGAAATTGAATAGATAGAAAAAACACCAACAGAGTTATAGGAAAGTAGGCTGGAAGGGACAGCAGTGTAGGAACACAGCTGGGCACCCAGGGCAATGTGGAAGCTACAACCTCCAGTTGCTGCAGCTATTGCAAACACATGGCTGCTGGCAGCAGCTCTTTTTTTTTTGCCTCTAGACCCCCTTCAAGTCAGGAATCAAGGCAGTTTCCCGTATCATGCTGTCCCCCACAGTTACACCACTAGGAAGGGACCTCATAAAGTTATCTAGGTCAGCCCCCTGCTCAATATAGGATCATCACTGACTAAACCATCCCCGACAAGTGTCTGTCCCAACTACTCTTGAACATTTCCAGGGATGGAGATTCCACAACTTCTTTAGTAGCCAGTTCCAATGCTTGACCATCCTCATATAGTCAGAAAGTTTCCCCAAATCTCCAATCTAAATTTCTTCTGCAGCAGTCTGAAGAAGTTGCTCCTAGTCCCTAAGCCACAGAGAAAAGCGTATCTCTATCCCCTCTATAATTGCCCTTCAGGTATTTGAAGGCTGTTATCAATCCCTGCCTCAGTCTCCAGCCTAAACAATACTAAACAAAGCAATTCTTTCAGCCTTTCCTTATAAGTCACGTTTCCCAGGCCTCTAATCTTCAGCATATGATGAAAATGTACACCGCTGTAAAGTTTAATCAGTATGATCTGCTAGACAAATGTCTACAGTAGGGGTGTCAAAAGGCCCACAGAGCCCTATCATTATCTGGCCCTCAGTGCTGCCCCTGGGTCTTGGATTGGACCCACATGTGGCTGGTTTGGGGCATACACTGCACTGAATGTGAGAGCTATGCCAGCAGTACTTTTGCAGCCAGTAGAGTCTGCCAAGCCAGACTGAAGGCCAGACTATGGTCCTTCAGACTGCATGATGATCAACACCCTTATCCCATTGGGAAAAAAAAAAAAAAAGACTTACAGTCATTATAAAATTCTCAAATAAGCCTTTACACTCCCTTTTTCTCCCCCAAATGATAACACAGATAACAACTACCTCAGCTATGAAAAAAGGACTGGAAATTGGCAACACAGTTTGAGCTTCTCTGCAGCAGGAAACCTCAAAAATCTTGTGGAGCAATAGAGAAGAATCACGTGCAGGTCACAACCTTGGAAGAAATATAATGGCTGGGAAACAAGCATCTGAAAGTCAACAAATCTACATGGTTTTGCACGGGAGGAAAGACGAAGGCATAAATGGAAACAGATGTTATGAGAAGCGACACTATGCTATCAGCAACCATTTACTGGAAGCCATCACTGAACTAATCTATCTAAGAATAAAAGGGATGACACAACACCCACTTTACCAGTATATTAGATGTCACTGAAGAAGGACTAGTGAAAAAGAGATGTAGTTTATGAATGAACATACAATAATCTTCCAAAGTATGAAATCAACATTGTCCTGGTTGACTGCAATGCCAAGGAAAGGAAGATGTTTGGAAACCAAATGACAGAGAATGAGAATCTTCATAAGGTAACAAGAGAATGAGATTAATTGGTTTTACACATCGAAAGATGCAGTTGTGAAGAATACTGTTTCCTCACAAGAACAGTCATGAGGATATCTGGGTACTGGATTAACCATATAGCTGTTGATCCAGGCATAAAACAGACTGCAACCCAGATGCTATCTTGTAATAGCAATAGTAAGAGGGTGGGGGGAGGGAGAATGGGAGGATGGGTGAGGGGGGAAGGCTTGTCACGATACAGAAATAAATGGAACAGATGAGCTGCAGATCTAGCACAGAATCTTTGAGGAATCCAGAATATAAAGGCAGAAATATTACTTAGTATTTAAAAACAAGTTGGGGGGGGAGTGTGAAGTATACAAGATGCTGATAGTAAGTGAGAGACCTTTAGAGCAAAGAGACCTACAGAAAAGACTATAGGAAGAACTCCAAATATAAAAAATAAGGGATGCTTTGATGGAAATTGTAGAAAGGTAACTGAGGATTGATGTGTTTGATGTGCAGCAAGCAGCATTTGTCTTCAGAATCAGTCTCACAGAGGAATATGAGAAAACCAAAAAAGGCCAAGAAACTGGTAAGCAACACAGAAGAAAATATTTACATGGCTTAAGGGAGAAGATGGGATAGAATAGGAGGACTAATAATGTGAAGGTATTATACCACGGTATCAACATATGGAGGAAAGGATATCAACCGTGAAAAAGTCTGATTGAAAACAAAAATGGAAAACTCTTAGATACAAAGAGTGTAATTATGGAAGGGTGGAGGGAGTACTTTAATAAGCTCCTTAATGATGAGCTGGATAAAAGTGAACCACAAACAGCCATTTTCCAGACACCTGAACTGTTTGTGGAAGAACCAATTTTTGAAGAAATTCAAGAGGCAATTAGAACACTCAGAAACAACAAAGTGCCAGGTGTTGATAATGTTCCTG
>NW_005841956.1:468058-492527 GCF_000455745.1 Alligator sinensis
CTGAATTATTAAAAACAAGAAGGGAGAAGCTAACTCTAAAACTTTATAAACTAGTTTTGCTGGTTTGGTGGTTTGACAAAAATCCAAAGAAATGGAAGGAGATGGTCAAATGCCCAATTTTGAAAAAGTGACAAAATGGAATGCAAGAGTTACTGTGGTATCTCCCCACAACCTTTGAAATCCTATTTTGCATATTTTACATGGGTTTATTCCTTCCACAGAGTGTAAGTCTGAATTCCAGAAAGACAAGTTAATTGGATCAAATATTTTCCATTCACCAACTCCTGGAGAAAAAATATGGGGATATGATAAAATCTATGCAAACTATGCATATTTGGAAAGTTTACAATAATATATCAAAAGATAGCCACTGGCATGCAATGACAGAATTTGGAATCCCTGAAAAAGTGACAAGTGTCTCGCAAAAATCTCACAGTGGAAAGAATGTAAATAGTCCATACCACCTCCACCTTTGGGGCTATACTGATGATTTGGCTACTGTAGGAGACAGTGTAAAAGATGACCGGAGATTTGAAGAAAGCCACAAGAAAAATGGGATTGAAAAATCAATGAAGACCAATCCTTAGTTTTAAGCTTGTCCAAGAGCTTGCCATCAGCTTATGTAGCAGTTGATAACCACAGATGTCAATACGTTGAACAGCTTAACTAGGTGGAACAATTAATTACTTATTATAATCTGATGAAGTAGGAAAATAAAATGTGGGTGCAGAGCAGAAACATTCATTCTCTCTGCAGAGAATTTTTAGCTCCACACAACTACTGAGAAAGACCAAGTTCCAGAAAGACCAAGGTACAGCCTATTGTTTTATATCTATGTTTGCTAAGAAGGAAGAAATACATCTGAACACTTTTTAAAGTACTGTGATTAATTAGGGGGTTAGTAAGGCAGAGTGATGGGCAGGAGAAGAATTAATAGGGAACTGGAGAAGGTTTATGAACCAGCAGTGTGACCAAGGCAGCAGCCTCAGGAGCCGACTTGGCAAGGAAAGGGGAGGGTAATGGTAGCTGCTAGTGCAGCTACATGGTTGTGCCAGTGGCACACTGGCAGCCGGAAATCACTGCTGTCCTGGGCATCCAACTGTCTTGTTACACCTCTGCTATGAAAATATAAGAATAGCACTTGTAGTTACAGCCCCAATGACTTCAAAGTACAGGACATGTACATAGGATGATAGAAAATAGATCAGCTAAGCATCTTGTGGAAGACTCTAGCTATGATGTTTGGCCTTTTGGCTTGACCAAGGAGAAGATGGAGAATATCAGTGAGCAAGACCCAAGAGCCCTTACTATGAATAACAGCATTGAGAAAAATTTGTCTGTCAGAAAGAGGAGGGAGAAATAGTAAGAGTGGCCAAGGACCTCTAGAGAGCCAGGGAGGATGGCCAGAAAGGATATTCATTTCCAGTCTCACGGGGAGAAGCTACCAATATTGGTTCCTTATCCTTTTTCCCTTTTGGCTTCTCACAATAAATCCCCTGCTCATTATTGAACACTTTCCAAAAGCATATGAAATTTAGCTGGTTAGGATACTACCACCTCTGAGCCAACTTCAGCAAAATAATCCTCCACAGAAACAAGCCTTTGTCATCTGAGCTGCAGAGAACAAGATACACCTGGAAATGTGCATTCTCCAACCAAGAAAAAACAAACAAACAACCCAAAACAAAAAAAACAACCCCAGCACTGTACTACTTTTCTGGTTTACACTCTATTTACATTTATGTTGAAGAAAGTTCACTATGAACATACAGTGCTTCTCCTTAGGCAGCTTCAGATTATCTGACTTTCTAGGGGTAGCTGGCCACTACGGAATGTGTCTGAGAGTCCTGTAAAACTTCCCCACCTGAAGAGGCAGGCCATGTTTGATATCTAGCATGAGCTGGGAAATGGAGACTTCCAGTCAATAGCATGTATACCCATTGTTCTTCAATCCCTAACCTCCTGAGATCTCAAAACATAGGACCAAATCTCTGCTTGTGTAAAATGACACCATTCCATTCACTTCAATGGAACTGCACCAATGAATACCAGTGGAGAACCTGGCTTTGAAAGTGGCTTTTCCAAGACTTCCCACTTTCTTGACAGCATGGCATTTTTCTTAATAGCCATGATAGGAACAACTTTAATGGCTGCTACATCCGTTTCTAACTCATTATGTGCATTACTCACCATGTCCCCTGGATTAAAGTGCCAGAACCTTCTAATTTAGTAATTTGTGGAGCAAAATAGTCTATTTTTGACTGCAGTTGCTATACCAAAGCTGCCATGGTGGACAGTATCATCACTTTAAAAGTAAAGTCTTGGTGTGACTGACAGCCCAGTCAGCAATACTATCCTGCAGAGTGCATGTGCGTGGCAGCCATCACAGCCCAGGTTACAGTTCTGCCTCTCGTTCCACAAGAATGTGGTCCTAACCAGCACCCCTGGAAGCCCTGCTCCACCACTGAACTCTGGGCCCTGCAGAGCCGTGCACAGAAAGGCGCTGCTCGTTGGGAAAAAGTCCACCTTTTCCCTCTGTCACTTGATAATTTAGCATGGATAAGAGCATCTCCAAGGTGTTGGCTTTGCCACCCCGACAACAAAGGTCTGCCCTTTTGCCCTGTGCAAGGCCAGCTGGACCAGCAGTTTCCTCATTATTAGAATTCAGGACAGAGGTGCAGCATTCTCCCTACAGGTAGGTCTTGCACCTCCATATCATGGAGCATATGTGATTATTTGGAGGCAACAGGTCTGTGCACAGACATGCAGAAAAGTATGTTTGATAAGCAGATATGAGGGAACATTCACATTATTTAAATGCTTCATACACATTCCATGTTTCTTTCATCTCTTCCCACTGTATAGGTCTGTACTGCCAATTTGTTTCCCTCCCAACCCATTTGCTGCTGTGATGGTGCACTTCAGAAAGCACTGAGTGGTCCAGTGGTAAACTGCAGGTTGGATTCTTCCCTGACATGAACTGGACCCTTTGCGTGGGCCAGTTTGAGAAACACTAATTCCTCTTCTCCCCACTACAAGCATACTGGCAAAGGGGGAACTTGTGCTGTTCCTGCTTTCCCATTCTCCCTCCCCTTTCTAGAAGCTTTGCAGATGCTGTTACGCAGGAATCTGATGTCAGCTAAGATGCCAAAAATCTGAGTCTCTTACTCTTTTAAGACTTAGCACAGCAGGGAACATTTCAGTGACTCCATTTTTCCTTCCCTGTGCAGCCTTCCTGCTAGAGGAGGCAGGGGGATATGTATCTAGTTCATACAGTGCTCTTTTTACTATAAAAATGGTCCGATGATAACATATCCCAGCAGCTTTTTCAATAGTAACACTTGTCACTTGAAGATCTTTGAGCCATGGGATGGAGTATTACCCCCTACAGCGTTTCCCACGCTTCTTTCCCATACATCTCCTGCATGTTGGTTTAGAGCCAGGCACACGTGAATGATGCCACCCACACAGGAGGAATAGGAAGGAAAGGCAGAACAGAGGAGAAAGTGGCAAAGCAGGGGAATGCTACCAGATTCCTTCTACAGTGACTTCATTGTAGGTTAACATATGCCTGTTGGGTTGGCTTAGCATAGCATGGAACAACTCGCTACATCTAGCCTGTCAAGCACGTGTGGGCCTTTCACTGGCTGAGCTCTGTTGTTGGCATGTCACGCTTTGGACTGTGCATATTCCTGGCAGCTGGAGAGGGGTCTAGGGCTATAGCCAGTGTAGATGAGGAAATATTTCTTGCCCAACCAGCCTGTCTCTCATTCACAGATTTGCTGTCCCTGAGTCACTGCCCTTCAAATGACAGCTGAGCTTAGCTCTCTCTGTGCAGCATTGGGCATGAGTTGCATTTTAATGGCCTCTGAGTGACAGCAAGGATAGCCAGTGGCAGACTGAGCTAGATCCTCACCCACCTGCCTCTCTGGGCCGGGCTGCACACCCCTGATGCCACAGCCAATCAACAAAGTCCAAATGGTGAGGAGCACCCTGTAGAAAGGCATGTACAAAGACAGGCCAACTGTTTCAGGAGAGAGAAAGCCTGTGGACCATTTCTAGAGCCAGGCCTGAGCATCTGAATAAGTGATTTCCCTTGTCTGCTTCTGGGCAAGAACTGAAAATAGACGTGCTGAAATGCTGGAGGTTGCTCTTGTGCTACTTCTCTCCAAAAGCAAGGGTGGAGCTAGGTTGGGGGGAGTCTCAGCAGCAACATTTTCTTTCAAGTCTCTTGTGTAGACATCCAAGCCCAAAAGACTGAGATAATTCTGTAAACTTCAGTAAACTAAACAAAAAGGAACTTTTTGAGGCTCAGCCATTGTTAACATAAAACCCCTCACAGATGCAGGGTCCAACAGTTTTTGATGAGATTAGAATGCAGTGGCAGTGAATATGAAGGAGCTTTGCTAGGCTAAGACTGGAAATGGATCTGACCACTAATCTGGGAAACACTGGGCTAAATCCTCTTTGACAGCTAAGAATTTCCTTGTACTGAAGGGAAATGTATTGCCCCACCACATCCAGCTGCAGCAGCTGGGAGGTGAAGCAGTGAACAGCATTGTCAAGGAAGAAGGGGGGTACAAAGAGGACCCTCAGCCCCCACCAATTACACTGGGTGTGACTTTAGGGAAGCTGACATCCCAGCCCCACACCTCAGCAATCACTTTATCTTGTTGCATATGGATTCATTGCAGCTCCCATGGGTACATGTAAACTCAGGCATGTTCAGTCTCCTGAAAGAATGTAAAACCATCCTTCTGCACCCTTTAGGCCAGCGATTCCCACACTGTGGGTCGCAACTCCAAATGGGATCGCAACATCAGTGGATGGGGTTGCGGGGGTGGGGGGCTGTGGATTGGGAGTGAGGGGCCATGCTGAGGAAATGGGGCCATAAATGGGGTCATGCTGAGGAAAAGTTTGGGAAACATTGCTTTAGGTCGTGTGAGACCTCCTGCCCACCACCATACCCTCCACAGAGCTACAGGTCCCCTCTTCCCTTGTGAAGAGGCAGAAGACTGTTTCCTGTACTGACAGGCCAAGCAACTCCTCCTGGTCATTTATGGGCCATGTAGGAGGCTTCCTCACAAACTCCTCCTCTGCTTTTACACTCTGCTATGCCAGTAAGGCTAATTATTGATCAGCTCCCGCCCTCTCCCCCATCTGTTAAGCAGCTCCCATAGCCATAGATCAGGTTTTAGACAGGTGGTTTCTTCTCCAGAGGGTTTGAAACAGCCATGAAGCAGACCCAGAGGGCTGCAGCAGGAGTGACTCTGCTCAGGGTCAGGCTGGCCAATTGTTGCTGCTTGAGGCAGGGGTATTCCATGCAGATGCTATAACTAGGACAGTGAACCCCATTCTGCTGGCTTCATCACTCCCACCCTTGCTTAGAAAAAGGGAAAGGAATACAAACAGGCCAGATCCCTATCCAGTCAAAATGCTGTTTGTGTGAAAGGTTACACTTCCTCTGCTACCTCTATATTAGGCTGGCTTCCCACATTCCAGTCTTTGCCAAGTAGAGAGGGACCTAGAAGGACAAGTGGCCTAGATAATTCAGTGATGGGCATGTGAGAAATAAGGATGCTCTGAAACACTCAGTTTTGGGACTCTGATGAGATTAACACTACACATCTAAATGATAAAGTCTGTGCGGGTCTCAGACTGTGGTGGCTGTACACTAATGCAAAATATATAGCTGATAGCACTGTGCCACCCCAGTGAGGAGGAATGTGGCATGTGGGCTAGCAAGATGCAGAGGCAACAGGGACAGGAAAGGTGGAAGACCAAGTTCTGGAGGTGGTGAGCTGAGGGCAGCCATGGATGCTTCTGGCAGCAGTGCACCCAGCATGGGAGTCACTTTGCTACATCACTGTAAACTCAGCATAATGTGTCACAGTGTTGACGAACTGAGTTTATTGACTCCTCCAAGCTGCCTATAACCCGACAGGACCATTGCACATTGGATGCTTTCCAAAATAAATCATTATCCACTAAAATAATGCACCGTGACTCTTATGCTGGAGCTGTGCCTGCTTCTCCAGGGAATCTGTTCCACCCCTCACTGGTGAATTCAGTTCAGCAGTAGCTCCGGTCTTACCTTTAAATGTAGCTGCAGGTTGTAAACACTGATGCAGTAAATAAGAGATTCCCTTCCCAATAACTAACAGTCTCTGATTTGAGCCCCATTAAAACCTCACTGGGAGGTGTCTCAGAGGTCCAATGTTATCCACAAATAAACTTCTCTACCTTATGCACATGTAACATACCCATGTGTATGTACCATGGTGATGGACTTGCATAGACAGGAGAGACAGATACCTGGTATTAAAGGTTGAGAGTTCACTGTAGCAGGGGCAACTCCTCTGCTTCACTTCTGTTGGAGAGACTGGGGCCCATAGAATTCAGAAAAACCTGCTGCACAGTACTGGCGGACTCAATAGAATGCTACTGTCACATCAGTTTAAGCACATTTTACTTGACAGCACTGGCCCACAGAGCTGCACATTGTGGTGCCCGCTACCCTCATCAGAATGGAAGGGTGGAACTTAGGCAAATCACACTGGGCCTGGTGACTCTGCAGGCTGACATGGTAAATATGGAGGCAGCTGCAGTTCACTCATTTTATGTAACCTTGAGCTGGCTCTAGGTTTGCTGGCCAGTTTTTAATGGACTCACCTTAGCTGAAAAGTCTGAAGTTCTCTTTGTTTAAAAAAGTGTAAAGACATTCAAATTCTACCCCGGCATTCCCCAAGAACACAGATCAGGATGAAGCTCTGCTTTGCCGAGCAGTGTAAATGGAAATTGTACCAAAAATATAGGTTTACTTTTTTAAACAAGTCTTCAATGTCCACCTCATGGATCAGCAACAATTATCCACTGAGTAAAAGTGCTATTTAACTAAAGCTCAAACTCTCTGGAGATTGACCCCTGTTGGGAAGCCTTACACTACGTGAATTTCATCATTTTCATTTCAATGAGAGCATGGCACTTGCGGAGTTTGAAGCCTTCCCTCTGAGGCATCATGAGCCCCTCCCTTTAATACTTGATTGCACCAGCAAGCAGACAACAATACTGAACCACCACAGCTCATCAGTTGTGTATAACTGCTGTCTAAACTCTCAATGGTTAAATGCTCGACAGGATAGTCATGTTTTCCTCAGTACATGGACCCGAGTGAGACCCTATCCTTTTCCACAAATTTATGTAGCCACCAGGGGAACTGTAGCAGCAGTTCATTTATATCCAGGAAGCATCAACATAAACTTGGTCTTAGGGGTTAGCTGAAAGCTTCCCCAAAGGCACTGCCCACCAGAGAGTCCGCTGCTAGGATGAGTAAGTCATCACACCAGAGCAGAGACCCACTAAGCTCAAATACCATGTAAGACCAGAGCCCCCACACATGGATTTCCATTCTGTTTTCTAATTTAAAATCACCAGGCTTTGTGTTTACTGGAGACAAATAACCTACTCTCATTTACAAGTAGACAAATGGGACCCGATTACCTGCCAATTTAGGTTGTGTTGCAGCCCAAAAATAACATACACATGGGTGAGAAACCCTAGACTTTGATTAGTGTAATCTAGCTCCTACTGGAAATCATGAAAGATCCCCACCATCTTCCATGGGTTTTAGTTTAGGCCCTTGATCTGAGTCCTTGGGGATTCAAGCTCTCGACTGGCAGAACCTGCAAGCATTGCATGCCCGGCACCTCTGGAAATGTGAGCATGTAGTACTCACAGGGGGAAGGAAAGGAGACAGGGCCTCATGTTCCTCTCTAGTTGGCATGCACAGAAGAACTGAGATAAACAGGGAGCCATCAATAGCAAGAGACACTACAATGCAGAAAGCAGGGAGACAAGCCTGCAGATATTTCCCATGCACTGTCTAACAAGCTGCCATGTCAAATGAAACTACCAACTTGCCCAGCTGATTCATGCAGCAGAAACAGCTGGAATCGTCACTAGAAGCCATTTAATTCTAAGGCTAGGAGGATGGCTTGCCACTTTGAACAACTGGTCTGCAGCACATCCCCTCTCTAGAACCACAGATCGGACTCTCGTCAGGCTACAGCGTGGCCCTTCATATCAGATATGTTGGATCATTTGAACAAGGCCTTACAAACCAAAGGCCTGCCTACTCTGCATTAACTAGTAAGGGTTCAGACGCACTTTTCAGCAGAGAAGTGGGGGTGTTGTTGTCTGCTGTATTAATTGATACTTCCATCCACCTCAGAAGAGGCTGCATGTTGGCAGTACTGAAAAGCCCAACTATTCAAATATCTTGAGTCAGGCCCCAAACATTGAGAAGACTGTACAAAAGACCATGAGATAGTAAAAGAAACAGACTGTCATTTTTTGAGGTCCCCTTACCCCCCTTTAATAGTTGGGTGACAATTATAGAACTGGCACCTCCCACAAGTGCCTCATGCTTAAGAGGATGTAGGTCTCTTCAGGAGCTCTCAATGGAGAACACAACTGAGACCGAGGCATTGCTGTGCTAGGCCCCATACAACCTTATATTATGGTATGATCCCTGCTCAAAGAATTTACAGTTTGTTGCAAAGCACAGTGGCAGGGTTGTACAGTAGAAAAAGCAAGACTATCAATCCATCGAATCTCCTTCAGGGACTTCCAAACTTCCCTGAGATAGGCACAACTTTTGATCTCCAGGCTGGATTCAAACAACTGACTGATCACATTAGGCACATGAAACTGAAAGGGTCAAATCCTCTGTCAGGCACCATCCATCCAATCCCTTTTAAGATGGAGCTTGATCATTTTTAAAAATAAGTAGGTTTTTTGCCCCCATTTAAATCTCTATGGCTTATTAGCAACTCCCTGAGGCATCCTGTTCCCCAGTAGTTACTTAGGTTACAGCTCTGAGGATAAGGCAGGCTCCTGGGAAGATGAGTTTGTATCAATCAAGTTCTGACCTTTTTGGAGATTTCCGAGACAGGGCCTCCCACTCTCTGGGCACACAGGCAAAATACATTGCTTTCAGCCTCTGCTCCTGGTTTTAGAAAGGACAGCTCCCAGTAGCCAAGCACAAAAATGCAGCAACAAAACAGGATTTCCAAATTTCTTTCTAGCTATCCTTGTCTAAAGCCTCAAACAATTTCAGCAATTACTCTAGGTCCTCACATTAGCAAACACATATGCTTCACCCCACAGAGGCCATAGGCAGAGCTGGTCAGGGTATCTCAACAGAAAATGCTTATCCAACAGAACAGAACTAACTCATGGAAGTGTGCTGATTCCATCAGAACATTTTCCTGGTTTCCCATCAGCTCAGCCATATGCTTTCCTTGACTCACCAGCAAACCCCTAGTGAGGAGCCTGGGGGCTTGGTCTCCTTGGCCTTCCAAGTCCCTTGGAAACCTGCTAGGCAGACTTCCAAGTGCCCTGCCTAGCAGGTTCCCATGGCTAGCAGGTTCCCAGGGCTACCTGCTTCACAAACTTCCAGAACCATGGATAAACAAGGAATTTGGACCAGAAACTTTTCAGTTCTTCTGATATGGACAATTTTAAAAAGACATATCTGGCTTTCCTATCTAAGGTAGAATGAGAAATATGTAGAAATGCAAAATTATCTGTGGGATGGAAATTCTAGGCACTTTGGGCATAAATCCATTCAAGCCTTCAAGCCCATAGCACAGAGCCCTCTGATATCAGTGACAGGAATGACTGGAGGCAGAAGGGAAGAAAACAAGCTGCCATCTTCACTGTGGTCCAGCTTGTACTTCACCAGTGCGGGTCTTTGAAACAGCAATGGAATGTCAGGCTGCAGGATCTCTGGTTTCTTTTCTTGGCTCTGGGGGAGCATAGTGTAGGCTGGTTGCTAAAGCCAAATCTAATAAAGCTTCTGTCCAAGTAATCTGTGCGGATTGAACTGCTGCCCTCTGGATTCAAGAAGCATGATCCCCTAGCACTTATGTTACAGAAACTGGCATACTAGTGTATGGAGCATAGCAGCCTCACAACCCTATGCAAGTGGTCCAGTCTCTAAAGGATGACAGAGAGCCAAACTGTGTTAGCATGAGTTGTCAGAGTATGCAATCTGGGTTATTCCTTCCCAAAGACTGTGAACGTGTGGCTGAGCCTTGGCTCTGTAGAGTGATGACCCAGGTTTTATTCCCAGCTCTGCCTGAAGTGGCACAGTGGAGGCTCTCAACAGTCTGATCTATAAAATGAATGATTGATGGTTACCTCTAAGGTAGGTGAAGGTTTGATTAAAACTGTGCACTGGGAGGGGCTTGGCAATGTTAGCACCACTCAGCTGAGCTGCCAGGATAGAATGGCTGGCTGCCTCGCTCAGGCTCAGTACATCACCCTGTAAACTATCAGGCACATGTGGGCGTCTGCTTTCCCTCCCTTCTTTCTCCACGACAAGTGTCAAGGCAGACGCTTACTGAAGAGTCACAACAGCTTCTCCAGAAGAGGCCAAAAATCACAGTGCTCAGGATAAAAAGCTCACCAGAGTCAGCAGCACTGTTTCAGCCTACTCTATGTATGCAGCTGCAAAGCACTTTCAAGTTCTTCAGGATGGGAAGTAGAAGTAAATCATCTGATAGGGCTGAAGCAGTCACCATGCCCACCTAGTAAGGGCCTGCTAGCCCTCTCAATCCACCCCATGGCAATGTTAGAAATAAAATAGGTTTTATTGTGAAAATAAGTTTTTTGCATCCATTTTGTTATTATAAAGCAAAACTACACGATTCATTTCTAGCTTTGAGGTTTTTTGAATATAGCAAATGACCTTTGCTCTTTGCTTTAAAGGTTTGAAGATGAGTTTCACACAAGGCACACAACTATCACTGCATTAGAGGATATAATTTCAGTACAGCGCAGACATAACTGCAGATTTCTTTTGCTCAAGTTCTTTATGCGACTTAATCGCATCACTGCAGAGGGCTGAAAAAAATGACCTCTGTCTATATAGAAATTGTGTTTGCGTTTTTGTGTTCAATAAGGTTTACACATATGGTTCTGGTCGAGCTTGGCAATTTACGTATTAAGTCCATTGTTTACTCTGGAATTTTTTCTTACCTCATGAAATGTAAGTAAAACTTCATGTTGCCACCAACAAAAAAAAGTAACACTGTTTTGTTTTTTAAAATACAGTCTTTCAGGGCAACTCTTGGGACTGCTTTATATGGAGTGCTTGTAATCTCAGTGATATATTACAGGACAGAATGTTAAAGTTTGAAATAACTTTAGACAGTGTCTGATCAATAAACTACTCTTGGTGATGGGCAGGTTGTGACAAACTGACAGAAGGCACGAAATCTAAAGGCAACACAGATGCACTTTTGATTGCTGGTGCCAGAAAGGCCTGACCTTTCAACACAAATATTGATGAGAACAACAAATTGTTATTTATGGAAGCCTAAACAAAATGAACTAAAAATATAACATGATTTAAGAAAGCACCAGGGACCAGCAGGATGAACCGAGGTCAGTGCATTGACCTAATCTTTGGGTTTCTTGCCTTGTATTTGCCTCACACTGTTAGCCTTGAACACTACATTAGTAGCTTTTTTTTGGATAGCACTTAAAGAAAACTCTCCCCGACTAGCAGCAAAAGCTGGCAGGATAGACTATGACACACAAGAATGTCATGTTCAGATGTAGGCGATCTGAAGCGGGTATTTACTTGCTAGACTGCGGCAGCTCTTCCTAAACATCTACTCCCCGAGTGCGTAGTTGCTGTTCTTATGAAAAGCAGTTACGGCACATGCTGTTTTTCAAAGCTAAATGTCTCAGCCATTTTACAACATGCTTCGCATTTTCGGAAGCAACTGGGTCACACGAGCTGCTCGCTGTCTTCTACTGAAGCAAACTTGGTTTGTAGCATGAAACTGTAGGTCCCTGGAAAGCAATCCCCTCACCTTCCAAGACCAAGTGAGGACCGCAGACATAAGAGATGCACCAGGGACCAAAAACATTTGTTTGCCTGGGGGCAAATATAAAAGAAAAAACAAAAGCCTGGACTTTGAAGGTGTTCAGGCACGCTAGTGTTGCACACTAGCCTGTGTGGAAGCCAGAAAAGCATCTGTGACTTGAGTGCAGAGGCCAGCACACATGCAGTGTGTGGAGATGGAAAACTGCTGCCATACAGGGAGTAGGCAAGAGTTGGATATGCCCTGCTTCCACCTGTAAGCGGGGTGGGAACTGGATGGAGAAGGAATACCTGAAATCCAGCCAGTCTGAGCTGGAGAGGTTTAGACTTGAACCTCATTGCTCCTTTCATCAGGGCACTTGGGTGACAAGCTTTCAGTACACACAACGTATAATCACACTCCCAGAATAGCCAACTGAACAGGGGCTGTGTCCTCCAATGCACAGAACACCATATTAGGACATAGGAGAGAGGGGCTTGTTTCCAGCTCCATCACTGGCCTGCTACATGACCCTGGAGAAATCACATCACTTCTGTGCCTTAATTCCCTTTTTTACAGTAAGAAGCCAAGACTGACCCTCCCATGTCAGATGCTTTGAGGTCTATGGATAAGAAGAGCTAAGCCGTTATTACTAACCGTGGCAATCCCAAAACTACATGGACTTGCAAAACTGTGCCAAGAAAGCACTGCTCCTCTATGAAATAAGGGAAACTGGGGTCTTTTATCAGTTGTTCGTGACCATGGCTCCTATCCCAACAGTCGTATCACTCAATGTTAACCAAAGGGACAGCAATCTTAAACCCTGAAGCCTTTTCTAATCCTCAGAGAGCTGTGTACAAAGTGATAGAAATCACAGTTGGAAAAGACCCATAGATCACAGCAAGGCAACCCCCCCCCCCAATCCCCACCCAAATCAAAGGAGCCAGGATTTTGCCCTGGGCATTAATGTAAGACTGTTCAGTCTGGTATATTCTGCTGTCCTGTTTTAAGTCACAGATAAATTACCCTTCCTTTGGAGATTATCTCCTGCTGGAATGTTTTACCAGTAGGCAGCGAAACTTCCCCCTTGTTAATTCTTTGGAGTTCCTTTTAGTTGCATCTGTTCTGCCCCACAAAAAACAGTCCCTCCCCCTTCTTGGGGTTGACCTTTCAGATATCAACTGGTTACCTGGGTCCCTGCCATGGCCCTCCCTGTACAGGGAGCAGGAGCTTTCAACATTTCTGCATAATCTCACTGGTGGATCCTGCTGACCCCATTTTTCACCAAATCAACTCTTCCCTCTTCCATCTCCCTTCCATGCTATATTATCCTATACATGCATCGCTCCTACCACAATTCTTCTACCCCTTTTCAGTCATAGCTCAATGTTTGTGGAGGGGGAAGGGAGATGAAACACTGGCCAAATTTATGGCATCCCACTATTTGCTAGGCTATGTGCCACTATAACATGACTCTCAGTTGTTTCTACCTCAACTCTCTTATTGGCTTTTTACTGCAGGTGATTCCACAGAGCTCTCTTCCTAAGTCTTATTCTTCACAGAAACCTTCATGTTCTGAGGCAAAAGCTGGCCTTAACATTTTGGGGCTGACTTATTACACTTTTCTGCTTTCCAACTGGAAGGGGAATGCTGGAACCCAGGACCTGCAGCTATCAATACTGAAAGCAACATTCAGTGGACAATTCTCCACACAGAACAGGAGTTTGGAAGCCACTGGGGCAACTCCCACAGGAAAAGTGTTAAAGATACAGAAAATAATTTAATGGTGGGATCCAGAGTAACTCATGGTATTAACATAACCCAGTGCTCAGAGCCCATCCCTGGGCTCCAGGCTACCACAGGTGCAAAGGAGTGTAAACAAATCCAATACAATTCACTAATCTAAAAGCCATGCATCTCTTCTGCTTTAGTCCCTTCCTTCACTATTTCATTCCCTGTCTCTCCTTCCTTTCTGACTCATTTTGTCCATCTCCAGATTGTTTTGTCTTGTGTCTCATTTCTATACCGAGTTTAGTCAGATTTATTCCCTCTTTCTCTGAGCAGCAGCATCTTTCTCCTCTTCCCACCTCGTTTTTGCCCCACTCTATCGCTCATTCCCATGGTACTTTCTCACTTCTGCTTTGTTCCTTTACTGCTGTTTTCTGTGTCTTCACTGCTTCCTATGGTTGCTCACCTCTGCATTCTATTTTCTCTTCAAGGTCCTCTACCATGGACTCAAATGTATTACAAATATTAATTTATTATTATTTATTTACCTAGTGCTGGCCATGTTCTTGATACCATACAATACACAAAGGCAGAGACAGTCCCTGACCTGCTGAGCTTGCAGTCTGACAGACAGAGGCACAAAGGAGACGGGGTGCACTGGGAAATCCAGACACGGAAATAACTGAGAGGTTTTAATTCTGATGAATACAGGTAAATCACACCACCCTAAAGAGGCATATACCACTAAAATCTGAGCCCTGCCCAGGCCTGTGTACCTGATGGTCCCTCTAACATGATGTTTGGGGTGCCTTGCCTCCCACTCCAACTCAGCATGGAGCAGACTACGACCATCTTCCTACATGCTCCCATCCTGTACTTCCCCAGTCTCCTGCACTCTCATCTGCTTCTCTCAGATCTGAAGACCCCTGTCTTCTGCAACACCTACATTTTCTCCCAACCCCACCAAAACAAGAAAAGAATTTAGGATTTTCAAAAATGATCTAAATGACTATGTTTTCTGCAATCCTCAAAGAGCATTTGGCACCAATCTGTCTCCTCCAATGGAAGGTCTCTATGGCAGCAAATGTCTTGCAGGGAGCTGAGCACACTGCTCAAGTGTTAACAAAGACATGAATAATAACAAAGAGCAAAGTTTTAGAAACATACAGTTTCTGACCAAACTTATTAACATCTGGTCCAGAGAACCTATGTAAGGGTGGACCTTTGCCTTTGCTCATTGTGGCAGCCTACAGAGCTTGTATTTGGGGTTCTCCTAGGGCACCACCAACCAGCAGCACCATACTCCAGTGGTGTCCTTTACATGTTGCCTTCCTAAATCAGTGTGGTAGGGGAGGGGAGTTTGGTTATCCTGGTCCCCACTAGGGAACACCCTGACTAGAAGCAATAAGCAGCAGCTGAACTTGGGCTAGTAATGAGAGGAAGAGACAGGGAACATGCTGTGGGGACATGAGCTGACCATTGTAGGGATGGAGGGGGGTGGGGTTCAGTGTTCTGTTGCTGGTCAGAGTTCACAGGCTGATCAGCTGCAAGAGATCACAGCCTGAGACTCTGATGGTTTGGGTTGTTTCTGGTTGAACAAGAATAATCAAATGGGCAGCCCAAAGACTGTTTTATTGTTTAGCCTAGGCTGCCTGTGAAGTCTCTGGCCAGCCGCTGCAGGTCTAGGCTCATCACAGTCCTTGAGTTGTGCAGTTTACATCACACTATGTCCATTACAAACATATGCTTTGTCTGAAGGTTGGACAGGTGACATCTGGACAAGAGAAAAACCAGTTCAATAAAAACCATGGACACTTTGTCAAAATATCTCTTCAATATGAAACCTTACCCCCTACCCCCAAATGAAAAAGCATTTACAGATCAAAAAGCCTGGGGTAGATTATGAAGAGTATGTCATTCATTACCACAATGGCACCCTATCCCACGAACAAGGCCTCCCAATTATACTCCCCACCCACCTGCTTGTGCACACTCCCAACATGGAAATACACCAGAAAGGCCTCTCTGGGGTCAATCCCTGAGGTCACTTTCACATGTGTGGGAGATAGGGGTCTTGAGAGTGACTCTGGAATGGCTGTAGAGTACCCACAGAACTGTATTCCTGGGTTTTGAGCATGAGGGACACATGCGTTAAGTACACGAACGCTTTAGTGATGGGATACACTCCTAGCTACCACCGTATGGGTATGCCCTAAGTGACTTGGTGAAGGTTAAAGAGGTATTCAGTACCCAGCAGTGACACAAATGCAAGAGATGCCTTTATTTCAGTCCTGTGCTCTGTTTCAGCTTGGCATGCTATCATATGTGACTCAGCTGTCCAGCTGAGGCCACTGGCCACTCATCAGAGGACTGTCTCATGCAGCCACGAGGAAACTTGTGTTAGCCCTAGACCTATCTGTGGTTTCTGTTCCCAACAGCCCTGAAATCACGATCTGGGTTTCTGGATGAGTTGGAATGACAGACCCTGCACCACAGAGGTACGTTTGTATTGCTTTCAGTTTCCACGTTTTTCTGAAGACAAGGAGTCTTGACAACATATTTGGTTTTCAAATTAAAACTAAGATTGATCTTGCCAGCTACAGAACTCTAAAATCACAAGGGGACATGTTTTCAGGACCTGTTAGTTCCTACCTAGGGGATATTTGGATGGTTTTGCCCATGTGCTTTACCATGTTCTTATCCAATGTGAATTTTAGCTGCCACCTGGCTGTTCAGCCTAACAATGCATTTGAGTCCATCAGGAACTCACATTAGTCTCTGTTCTTTCACTAAACATCAGTGTCCAAAAGGAATCCTTTTATCTGAATGCCCTGCCCCCACCTTTGTTGGTTAAGAAGCAAATGGAGCTTGGAAGTAAATCACTGTAGACTTTAGCTTTGCAAACAGAATGTAGCTTCCTCAGCACATTCTAGTTTTTCTTAATAAACTGTTTAGTGTCATCAGCAAATGCCACCAATTCTCTGTTCAACTCCTCCTCTAGCTCACTGACATATTAACTAATATACCAACCGTAGGGTTCCCTGCTGTTAACGTCTCTCTGCTCCAAGAAGAAACCAGTTACAATAGCATTGTTTCCCACACGCAATCAGTTCTAAGGCCACAAGATGACTTTGTCCCATTGTTATTTATTTTCCCTTATAATCTTTTAGGGGATTTGGTGTTCAGAGTTAGCACATTAGACAAAGCTCTCTGTAGCAGCTATTTTTAGGGAGAAATAACATAATTACAGTGCTTATACCTTTAAGAAAACAAACCTTCAATTTTGCAGGGGCTAAGTTAGAGAGCATTTTTTGCTTCATTGGAGAAAGGAGCCCCAACAACAAGCAGACCTACAAACATTAGAAGGACCTTTGGCTCAGGGCAGGCTCAAAAGGACAAGGACCTATTTCAGCCACTGACTTGCCTTTATACTATGGCCTCATTCTCACAGCACTGAGCCTTCACCTTTTGAGCTAGAACTAACTGAATAACGTGAAACCTAACGTGATCTTTGGTTGGGCCCTTAGATGTCTCAGCAACACAAGAAGTGATGTGCCAGCACTCAGGTGGCTAGTGGGTATTTGTGAAAATGTTCCCAAAAGTGTCATGAACCACAGCATTAAAAGAGAATGTTCATGTTAATCTGTATCAGAATATGCAAATTCATTATTTGTTCTTCTTCTGCTCAAAACATTTCATTCCTCCAGTTAAGAGGAGGGATAATGCCACACATGGGCTCAACTTTGGAGAGCTATCATTTGCTAGGGAGAACAAATAGCCCATAATCAAAGTAAATACTTTGTAAAACTTCTCAAACATATGTTTTGTTCATGCCATGTGACTAGTATTTAGGCCCAGCTTCTTTGTGGGTATAAACTAGTGTAGATCCATTGATTTCAATGGAGCAAAATATATTTACATCAGCTGAGAATATAATGCATGTGGCAGTAGTGCCCAGGGCTCTGTTATTCTGAGTGCTATACACTCCTGGAAAGAGACCGTCCCCGACTCAAGGAGCTCACGGTCCAAGACCACAGTCTTGCAAAGATGCATACAATTGCTCACACACCGTGAAGAGTCCCCCTTGGCCAGGATTTTCAAAGGCAGCAAAGTTCAGTGGAATCTGGGTGTTTAACTCCCTACACTCTTCTGAAAAAAGCTTCATCCATTGGCTTCAACAGACCTGCTCCATGCGTGAAGTTCAGCATGCACACAAGCCTTGCAGCACCAGGGCCTAAGCAGCATACAGCAGGCAGAGGGGAACAACCAAATGGATACAACTGAAGCAGGCAATTCAATTTTTTTCTGTTATAAACAGAAAAGCAAGACCCAGTTCTCTCCTGTTGCCACCCACAGTGGGCATCAGTAACTGGCTTGTAGGCACTATAGTAGAGGGGGAATGTCAATCTGAACTCTGGTCATTTTTCCCAAATGAGTTAAAAGTTGTTTCAGATGCTGCTCCTAGCACTATATTCCCCTGCCATTTACAGTATTGTCATTTTACAATTGCACTTTCTTTCTTTCCATTCCCTTGGTGCTGTATGAAAGACCCACGTGAACCCAGCACACAGGCACAACCATGAAACCGACTCTGCAGAAAGCACTGCTAAATGCAAAAAGGAAATGAACAGTAAAATACAGAAATGCATCTTCCTGCTTTAATGCCTCCTAGCTATGGCGATCTTTGGTGTTAGTTGTAACAGTAATAAGTAAAATATTTTCAGAGGGTAATTTAAAGCGAATGGTGCCCCTCTAGGAGTAACAAAAATGTTTGCAGAAATTAGGATTAGTCTATGAATTATTCCCAAACAGAAAAAAGGCTAAATGCACCATGAATGTTATTGCAATGATTAATCTAAGCAGCTGTATTCCTTATACATCGAACGAACCATGCTATACAGTTTCCATCTTTGTGACTCCCACTGTGATTTAATTTCCTAATCGTTGCTTGGCTTTTATATTCCTGGCTCCTTGGGGCACAGTCTGTGTCGTAAGGTGTCAACACATCAATGCACAGCCAATGTTTTAGAACAGGGCTGTCCAACCAGCAGCCCGCTAGACCTCAACCTACCCTATTACACCAGCTGCAACAGCTGTCAGGAGTCTCTCGGCTTCCCTTCCCTCCTCTGGCTCCCACATCAGGGGCCAGCGTGGCATGGCATGGGGCACTTAAGGTGAGGCCAAGATTACGCAGTGCATGGTGCAGCAGCATGCAGCAGGGGGGGGGGGGGGGGGGGGGGAGGCACGGGTACATGCTGCAGTCGTGTTGGTGGGGGACAATGTCCATGCAGGGTGAACCCCAGGGGCCCAAATCCCCAATGATATAGTCTGCAGGATGTGTGACCCCTGGCCACTTCAGAAGTTGGACAGCCCTGCTTTAAAACCTTACATTACCTATACCACTTCCTGCAACCCAGGGCTTTCCTGGCCTAGCTCAGCTCAGGTTGTGCTACCAGATCAGATAAGAGCCTAAGGTTTGAAGCTTATTTGCTAAGAAGCTTTGTCTCAACTTGTATGTCCTTACTTCTTGTCAAACAAACCAGCAACCAACTAAACATGTGCTTTTCAATCAGCTCATCTCTTCCTGGGCTCAGTAGGGCTAGAGAGTCTGGGCTGAGGGAAGCAAGCAGAGGAGATACAGATGACAGTAAACCTGCTACAGTGGGACACTATTTATCGGCTGACAGTTTACACTAGGAAGAGAGCCTTGTGCATCTCCCTTGTCTTGGGAGCATTTGCTAGCTCCGGCTGAATTGCTCCATGGTTCTGGATTCCATTCACCCAAGAAAGATACAACTATAAGGGATGATCTACCCCCTCTGCCACCCATGGGGCATTTGGAGGTCACTGACCTACCTGATTTGGTGCAGTGAGGAGGGTTCCATTAGCACCAAGGTGTGTTCCTGGGAGGACTCTTCTTCTGCCTCTTTGAGGCTGTTTTTGTGATCAGACAAGAAAAAATGCCCCATTTCTCTTTGCTCCGGCTACTCTCTTTCCCTCCCATTCCCCCTAGGGCTTTTTCTCAGTCCCACAGCCTGTGCAAGCCTTATGTCCTCAGTCTTCTAAGTGAAGTGAAACGGTCAGATTTCCCAAAATTCACCAGCAATCACCCATTCTCATGGAGCAGTGGTCTGCAAATTTCACCATAACATCTGTAGGCTTGCTTAAGACCAGAGTTGTTTTAGCAAAAAACAGACTGTCTGTTTTGAAGGAGGAAGTGGGCAGGGGCTATTCCCCAGATCTAATAAAAACTTCAAAAGTGACTGGGGTCTCCCCCTGCCCAGCTTTCACCCCAAGAGCTCTACTTATGATATTTATTGAACTGCATTGTTCCTCCTGGAAGAAAAGAAGTTACTACAGTAGTAGGATACCTGCTTCTGCAGATGGATTGGTCTCTGGGGAATTACGTACAAGTAGACCTGGGACTGTATTGTCTTCTAGGCTTATGTTTTGCAACATTTATTATGAAAGGTAGACAGGCTTTAATTAGAGGAAGAGTCAAATGATTTAGTGCTGAATAGCTTCCTGGCTCAGGAAGAGCAAACAAGGTGTGGAGCTTTTCACCAGTCCCAATGCAAACTCAACAGCATTGCTTTTACATTTGTTTTTTAAATAGCCATTTTGTGAAATGAGTTGCAGGTCTCAGTCCAGTACCCCATAAGGAGGTATCCAAGGCTCAAGAGTACCACAACAACTGGAATCAACTGGCCTTTCTTCAAGAGTCTGAGTCACCCTCACAGCCCTAAATATCATCTTCTTCTTGATCAAACTGAAGGACATGGTAAGGGGCACTGTGCGGAAGGAGTCTATACTCTTGCTGCCTGCACCATATCTGTTCTATAGAGACAGCCCAGTCAGTGCCGAACATTTCACTAGCATTAAAACAAACACCAGAACAATAGTCGACACTGAGACATTTCACTCTCAGGGGGAGATATTTTCTCTAGGGTTCATTACTTGCTCCCTGCTTCAATCGCCACAGCTCTGGCACAATTATAGCATTCTCTTCAGAGTCTACCAACTCTGTCAGAGGAGCAAGTCTCATAATTCCCCCTACCCCACAGTGGAGAATGTTATCTTGTCTAGAGCAAGAGAAGAGGAGTTACAAACATTTGCAGAAAGCGTTTTCCTCTGGTGACAAAAAGGCTCTCTTAGAAAAACCAAATGTTCCTCCTTATTATATACTCACCCAGGTTAGGAAATATATTTTAATAAAGAAACCCCTCCCCCCCCACCAAATGGGACTTGTATTACCTGAAACTCTACATTCTTCCTGGCCAGGGAATTTTCACAAAGCATTTATGTAGAAATCATGCATTTGCTTATCTGATATCACTACATTATCTTCAATTCCTATATTTTTTGCTGTTTTCTTCATCTATAAGAGTCCTTTGATATTTCTTAAATAGATATTCTTTGAGTAGTGTACAGCCAGTAGCAGCATCTTTAATATACAATATTATCCAGTATTTGAATAGGGCTTTACAGGTCCAGGTTTCTTTATAAACATTACCAGCCTGATTTTCAGCCATGATGTGTAACCTGTCATAGCTGAAGTCAGTGAAAGCTGCAGGTGCCCAGCACCTTGAAAATCAGGCCATAACTCTCTAATCACCACAACAACTGACATATGCCTTAGCCTCATTTTACAAATGGGGAACAGACACACAGAAGGCAAGGTCAAAATTCTCAAATCTGAGTGCCTAAAGTAAGGCACCTAAATACATATTTAAGCATCTTGAATAAGTGGCCTGATTTTCTGGAGACACTGAAATCCATAGGAGCTGCAGGTGCTCAGTGCCTCTGAAAAGCAGGTGCCTCTGCCTCTGAAAAGCAGGTGCCTACGTAGGACCCTAAATACGAAATGAGGGACCCTAGCTGGAAGACTTTGGCCTCAGTCACCTGTTGAAGGCCACCCAGGCCAGGAGCCAGGTCTCCCAAACAGGGCACCTGTCAGGTACTCTGCCCATGAGTTAAGGCTACCTTTCAAATGCACCTGATTAAACTTGATGTAATTTCCTGATGCAAGGATGCTGCACATTAACACATAGCAATCTCATAAACTACTTGATATATTTATTGGTGTCTCTACCTCAGCCCCTACATTTTACAAGACATTTCTTACATGTTACTTTCTTAAGTCCTTCTGCCACGTATGGTAAAAATACGTATTAAATAGGGCCCTGCTTCCAAGTGCTTGGCTTTCAGGGCTGTCACTTTTCCTTCTAAGCTCCAAATACACCATTCCCCCCCACCTCTATTTTTGTAGAAAGTCCCGTTCCACAAACCATGTGGTAAGTTCAGTAGGGATGTGTATGTTTAACTGAGGCCTAAATCATATACAACATTCCCTCTCTACAATGCTCCCCCTCATATACATCCCCTGCATTTTGGTTCCTTGTGCCTCCAAATTCTATACAAACTTCCCCCACCACAATTACACACACAAAGCATCTGACTGGCCTTCTGAACTGAAGGAGCCCAGAAAATTGTAAAATTATGCACACAGGAAATACACGCATTCACCACTCTCTGCTTGGCAGTACTTGTATCTTACTGAGTCAACCCTACCAACAATGCCAGCTCATCCACCCATTGCTCCCACAAGCACCTCCGTACTTTTTTTTTTTCCTGAGGCTGACCTGTATGCATGGAACGCGCATTGAATTAATCTGTAAAGCCACTGATCTTTCCCCTCTTTCAGTCCACCTTTTTGTGAGGCCTGGTGGAAATGAGTAGGGTGATGCCCAGTAGAGATTGTTGGTGTCTGCTTTATTTGTTTGTTCTAAATGACTCTGAACTTCTGAGTGGTGACTAGTTAGGCTATGCCAGTGGGGGCCAATGGTCTTGGCAGGTGCGCCACAAATTAGCCCTGCACTCTCCCTGAGTGCCACCCCGATGCCCTTCCTCTGACGGATGTACTGCTCTGCCTTCTGCCCTATCTGCCACTGAGCTGCCTGTCACCTCCCTGATCTGCCACATAGAGGCTGCCTGTACCACTTGTGGCTTTCATGCTACAGTTTAGCCACTCCTAGTCTATGCAATTGTATGTCCCCAAAACTGGTAGCTTCTTCGCCTGTTTGCTCCATCTGCCAGTTTTTTACCACTTCAGAAAGATGTCACCTCAACAACTCTGTGCCCAGCTCTGGATGTATGTGCTAGCTCAAAATATGCTCAGATGGAAGAGCACTGCTAAAGGAGTTGTCAGTACCATTACTGCAGCACTAAGTTTTTCTTTGCGCTCTCCCAGGAAAGCGCGGAGAAAGAGTAACCCTGTTCATTTTTTAATTCGGCCACATTGCCTCTCCGAGGTGATGTGGAAACACCCCCTTTGTTGTAATGCACAGAACACTGTCTCAGCCCCAAGACACCTCTCTGAAAGGGCAAGTTTGTAATTAGCAAGACAATTACACTTCCTGGACATAATATCCAGAGGAAGGTGGCACAGGTAGAGTCCAGGGGAGCTCAGCTTAGTCACCTAATTGCTCTTGAACATGTTAATGTTCAGAGCCAGGACACTGGGGATTAACACCTTGTGTCACTGCCATGAGAAGTGATGGCAAACTTTGGGGTAACAGGAAGAGAAAGACATTAAAAACCAAAGGAGGATGCTGGGCTGGGAGGTTTGATCCAACTGGTGAGGGGAAATCATCTCTTCTCAATCCATCCATAAGGAATAGATTCCTCTCCATAGCTGGTACAGCACTGAACAAGTGGCCAAGTGCATTGTGGGGATCTTGCCTTCCTACAAAACACTGGGCAATCAGGCCCAGCTAGAGACAGGCGAAGGAGATGGCTGGCCTCTGGCTCAGGGGAGCACCTCCTAGGTAGGCACATGCTTTGGGCAGCTGTTTCCCACTGGGCCAGACTTAGACCATAAGTCACACACAGGTCCTGGCAGTCGCAATCCTTGCCCTAGGCGACACTGTGCCTGCTCTCCTCTAGTGCTCAGCACCCACCAGCACTGCCCCCTGCCCCACTCTGCTACCCCAGCTGGGGCACAGCAAGCCAGCGGCTGTGGGAAAGAGGATCTGGGGGTGCTGTAACTCTGTGGAGGGAGGGAAGGAAACACATGCAGGCAACAGCCTGGGATTCACACTGCGCCCAGGGGCCAGCACCACCTGAACCAGCCTGGGGATGATACCCTGCTTCTGCCTGTGGGGCAAGGCAGGGGGCAAGTGGTTCAACTCGGGGGGCCATGGCATCCTGAGCATATTGCTGGGGCCAGCCTCAGGGCCAGATCAGAGCCCTGTTACACCGCATCACAGTGCCGCCTCCTCTCCTGTTGCTGGGAGTCCTGCCAACGCATCCCCACTCCAAGCATGACACCAGCACAGCATCCCCCAGCATCCCGCTCGCAACAGCCAAGAGCAAGTCCAAGAGCCATGACCCAGGAGCCGCTGGGGCACAGGAGAGGGGAGCCGGGGGCTCACGTCCCAGTGCCATGTGCTTCCGAACTCCTCCTGCAGTGTGGTGTGGCAGGCGCTTGCCCCCCCGGGGGCCCTTACCTTGCAGTCTCTTAGGCAGGATCGCACAGAATACTCCTCCGCCTGCAAGTATTTCTCCAGCAAGAGGTCAAACTCCTCATATTTTTCCTGAGCGTGTTGGTCCAGCCTCTGATACGCCTGCACGCAGCTGCTACACGCCTCCCCGTCCAGGGCCCCGGCCGCAGCAGCCACAAAATCCACCATCAGGTTGTCCAAACTGCAATCCAAGCTGTCCGGGCCGGCCATGCCCAGCAGCAGGTCCCAGATCGTGTAAGTATCACAAAAGGAGAGGTTGAAGTTCCTAAAATAAGCCTGTAAGAAGTTCCTTTTGGAGGAGGAGGAGAAGGAGGAGGAGGAGGGAGGGGGCCTGAAGGGGGC
>NW_005841956.1:492537-492946 GCF_000455745.1 Alligator sinensis
GCAAAGAATGGAGGGTGGCGCAAGCCGAGTCCAGGTCGAGGCGGCCCCGGGCACCAGTGCAATGGGGGACGGGCGCAGCCCATTTGGTCAGGTTGCTGAGGAGCAGCTCGCAGCGGCCCTCCTGCGCCTGCCGGGCCCCGGGCAGCAGGAGCGGGGCCCCGGCCGCGGCCGCCCGCATGAGGCTCCTCTCCTTGGCCCGCAGCTTGGCGCCGGCACAGAGCCACAGATGGTCAGCCAGGAGCACGGTGAAGAAGAGGAGGGAGGCGAGGGACATTCGCCATTTCTGGGCCCGCTCGGAGTCGGCGCAGGGCTTGTCGTGGTGCCGGGGCGCGCAGCACACCCTCACCGCCGCGTCAGCGTCTGCTCGTGGATACATCCAAGCGCCCCGGATCATATTTCGGGGCCGGGG
>NW_005841956.1:493464-501433 GCF_000455745.1 Alligator sinensis
TGGGCTCCGCCAGGCGTCAGGGGAGCAGGGTGCTGCAGGCGGCCCCCACGGGAAGGAGTCAGGAGCCCGTGGAAGAAGCGCCCCCCCCGTGACCCGTTTTGAGGCCCCGGGGAGCAGAGCTGTGCCCTCAGCGTGACTGAGATGAACCGAGAAACCGGCTTCGTGCCCCCCACCCTGGGGATCCCCTGGGCCGGGGAAAGAAGAGGCAGGGGGTGAAGCGCTCCTGTCTGCAGGACGTTCACGCAGCTGGGTCCCACGCGCTTGTCGTCTCATCCCACCCGGCCGACGACCCTCGGTCATAGAAACACGTCACCCGGGGCCTTGCAAGGGCAGGTGCAGGCTTGGAACAGGCCCCGGCCGGCGGCTTCCTGGCAGGTGTCCCGAGCAGGGCGAATAAACGGACTTTTCTGCGCTCCCAGGATTCAGAGCTGTGCCAGTTATACTTACTTGGTAGCCTGGGCATTTTGTCCTCCAGTCTTTGCTATAGTCATGTCAGATTGCCAATAGTGCGTGGGGAAAGAGGACACTGAATGGGATATGGGATCGGGACCCAGAAGACCCGTGTGACTTGGGCTGAGCCACTCCACTCCTTTGTCTTGTCCACCAGGACTGTAAGCTCTTTGGAAGAGAGACTCCTTCTTATTATGTATTTGTACAGTGCATGATAGGGTCTTGGTCTTGGCTGGGCCACCTAGGTGCTATCCTTATAAGAACAGTACATCTGGCCGTTGCATTCAGCCTTTGGGGATCACAGCTTCCCAGCCCCCATCACATAAATATGGGGCTTACATTCACTCTCCCCAGGCACAGTGCTCAATCTATCACTCAGGTTTTAAACTCAGCCATGTGCTAGACCCAGGACTCTTGACAGCAGCTGCAGGAATACAGTCATTGGTTTCTGCAGTTTGACCCAGTAAGGCATGTGCTACTGCCCTTGAAGTCCAGTAATGCAAATTCATATTCTCTGGAAAACTTCCTAACTGTCGAGCACAGAGAACAAGGAAATAAGTGGCCTAGGGAGGTTGTTTATCCTTCTTAACTGGTGGCTGGATAGACATGTGTCTGGGATAGTGCAGGAACGACTCCTGCATCTGTGCAGGGGTTGGACTAGATTGGGGTGTTAACACCTTTGCTGCTGGCAGCCATGGTGAGAAGGGCCAAATCACTAGTGCTGTATGTCTGACACCTCTGGACTAGGTGATCTTTTAAGTCCCTTCCACCTGTGGGATTCTGATGTTTAGATGCTGTTCCACAGTCAGTCTCTAGGGGGAGCTACGGATGTTGCAACCTGAGCCCCTCTCAGGAAGACCTGGAGGGCAAGGGGAGAAGGTAACCTTTATCACATTGATTAAGGAGTGTGGAAGGCTGCCCCAGGAGAGGGACTCATTTTCATCGAGCAGCTTGTGAGCCTTAAATCTAGCTAAAGTAACCTAAAAATAAACTGAACTGATAAGGAGGAGGAAAGGTCAAGTGTGAAGTAAGAAATCACCCTGGTTTTATTTGGTATTTTTAAATAAACTACTCCTTTGAACAGGCAGATAGCCAAAATTGTAGGCAGCAGTGTTTGGGGTCTGGGGTATATAAATATCTCTTGCTGAGATCATAATGATAGCTCTGCCTCTGCTACCATACAGCTGAGCCAAAAATAAAGGTTTATTAATTATGAAGGCCAGTGTGGCTTTGCTGTCAGCACATTCTATAGCTTTGCTCTGCTCAAGTCCAGGAAGTTATGGAGGGGGGGAGGGATTTGGTGATTGTCCAGGAGTGATTTTACAGCTGAAAAGAGCACATGGTGAACAGCAGTGAAAGTGGGAAGCAGAAGTTCAATTCCTAAGTGGACACTCAAGTGCCTTGAGTAGCAGAGCAAAGGCAGTGCAGCACACAGAGCTCTGGGAAGGATTACTGCTCTCACTTAGGGGCATGCTAACCTCCTGCCTACCACAGCTCCGTGTTTACAGTTGTTCCTTTCTCCAGTGGTTTAGGTAAATCTTTTTCTCCCCATCTTTCCCTTCTCAGCATTAAAGCAGTTCTTTCATGACTGGCAGGCAAGTGACTTCTGCCAACATGGTTTCTTTTGGAGCAACTTTGTTACATGAACACCCATCACCCCTGAGTGGGTATCCCATGGGTGTTCCTTAAAAAAAAAATTCCATGATGTCTGCACATGATTATATGAAGCTTCGGCGTCTTGAAGCAGAGGCTAGGAGGATTAGAAGCATCCAGCTTTTAAAGAAAAGTGAGCTCAAAAAATTAAAAATGCACTAAGTGCAGCTACTCTGTAAATGAATAGAATCTTTTGATCCAGTCTGTCCATTTTTACTATGAAATATTTTCTGACTCCTGAAATGTGCACACATTGGGCACAGACTCCAAATTAGCAGGAAACAAATCCTAAACACCTCGATCAGTAAACAGCCTAAACTTCAAGGTTGTGGGTAGCATAAAAGAGAGACTCAGATTGACTCTGTACTTCTTTGCTTTGCTTTGGATTAGAAGACCATCTATCACTTTGAGTCAGTTTCACTTGACTACATTGGGAGATCATAGTATCATGGCCCAAAGGAAACAATTGCCTAGTTTTTACCTTAGTTTACATGATGGGCACTAGAAAAGGAACCTTCCATTTGTGTGTGTCCTGGAGGCAATGGTCGAAACTGACAGGTCCTAACCTGGTCAAAGTGAGTGGTTTTTGTGGATTCCTCAGGAACAAAGGAGATAAGCTACACACAGGTGAAGGCTCATGATTGCTGGGACCAGGACTCTTCTGTTAGGGGATGCTCTCCCTGAGATCAAAAGGATTTCAGATCTCACCCTCAGAAGAAGCAGAGTAACCCCATCTCTGCTATTGGACAGCAGAAAGAGAGAGAGAGAGAGAGACCCATCTCTGGTGGCTGCTTTCTTATTAGAAGCTCAGTTACCGTGGTGATAAGCATGATATAGATTCCCAGTCAGAAATAACACACACTTGGGATCCTTCTACAAGAGCAGAACTGAGTATACTTGCAATGGAGACAAGGGTTACTATATGATATTTATGTTCCCCATTACTGGGGCTGGCTGGAAATGCTCATTTCACAGTGTGGGAATTGTTTGGAGTATAGTAGCAGCAGCACTTTTGCTGTACCTTTGACATAACCCCTATACCAGGGAAGGCTGAAAGAGAGGGTAGTCAGCTCCAGGCTAGCCAAGGATTCCCCTACACTAGGGAAATCCTCAGGTGCCTATTTAGGGCACTTTATATCTCCACTGTGCTGCTGGAGTGCAAACAAGTCTTAGCACAAGCCCCTGGAATAGGTTTAAGTTTTACTTGTAGTAGAGATGGGAGAAATAGAGTGCCAGCCACCACTTCACTCAGCACACAGGGCTACAGGGGCCAATGTGAGGTACAACAGAAGACACTCAAAGCTATGCAGGATACCCCAGCTTTGCTTCTTCCCTCTTGTGTATATTTATAATCACTCTACTAACCTCTAGGGATACTACCGTGGGATGCCAGCTGCATGCTAGTCACAGCATGTGTGTGCTCATGCCTACACTAACTGGAGGCTGTAAAAAAAACAACCCAAAACCAAACCACTTCAAATGATGCCATTAGCTGAATGCCCCCCGGTGATTTAAGCCTTCTTGTGCACAACATAAGCCATAACAAGCCTCTTTCAAAAGGGGTGTTTTCTGGTGCTTGGAGCACATGACTTGTCAGGAAACCTGAGTTCTAATTTGAGAGCTGAATTTTGGTCGCAGCATCAACATGGACTCCCTATGGCTGGTCAAGTCTCCTTCCCTCTCTGGCCCAAGTTTCTCCTTCCTGCCTAGATCAGTGAGAAGCAGTTGAGACCTGTGGAGAGAGAACATTAAAGAACTAATATTATTTTACTTCCCATGGAAGTTTATAGAATGATGTACATACTGAAAACATCCAGCTGCTTGTCAGGTGTGCTCTCCTGGAATATTTTTGGACTATCTGTCAGCATTTATGTGGCCAAAGAGGATCAGAATACTTAAGACTTGGTAATTAGTTAATCCAGTGGCTCTGCATTACAGATCCCTTTAGTGATGCCTGGATGTTGTTTCCAAAAGGATCAATTAACTGTCCCTCTGGGAACAGTGTCTGCAAGAAAAGACCTTTATGCTGTAGTCTTGCAGGAGCCGTGTGTCTTGGTTTAGTTTTCACACTTCCTCTCCCCTGGTCTCCCGCTGAATCTCCATCTATTTCATCTCAGTCACCTTCATTTCCTAAATTGGCTGCCAGTTAATCTGCTGAGGCCAATTTCCCAAATCAATTTTTAAGCCAGGCTCTGTCAGGAGAGTTCTGCTTTGCCTTTTCTCTGCCATTGACTTCTGCTCTGCTTTCATCCACAATAGCTCTGGGGGGCCTGGTAACCACTGGAGTTTTCTCCCTTGTGTGATAAGCAGTGTATGTGAGTATTTGCCTGCTAGCTGATGCACTTAGTAGCAGGATGGTAGACACTGTCTGAAAGACACAGTGGGTGATATAAGGGTGATATGTGGGCAAGGGATATGCCACCTCATCCAGTTCCTTTGGCAAATATACATCACATGTATCACCTTTCTCTCTGGTGTCAGGGAAAGACATGTGTTGCCCATCGGCTCCTGCTGACATGCTCCTAACCTAGAAGTGGGCTAGCAAGGCCACACACATGTCTCCCTCTATGGCTGCTCTTGAGAGCTCAGTCTCCAGGGTGCTTCAGAGTGCCTGTTGAGTACAAACCCAGGGCAGCCTCACCAGCACACTTCTGGGTTTGGAGCAGTACAGTGGGAGTGGGTGCACTGAGCATGCTGGAAACTGTCCCAGAAGCAGCATGCTCCTACCCTGTTGTAGACATGCCCTTCCTGCCCAAGTACCACTTAGGTGCCTAGTAGGTAGCACAAGGTCTGCTCCTTTACGTTTTTCTAGGAACCTGCTGAAAACATGGACTTCCTGTCTGAAAGAGTTACTTTAGGACAAGGACAAAACAGCTACAAGAATGAACCAAAGCAAATTCTCAGGAGACGTGTGTGTGTGTGTGTGTGTGTGTGTGTGTGTGTGTGTGTGTGTGTGTGTGTGCGCGCGCGCGCTGCCTTTCTAACAGGCCACAGTGACTTGGAAAACATTCTGCTATCCCTCCACACAAATGCTTAGCATTGTAAATGTACAGAACTCTAAAACAAAGGCATCACAGCCTTTACTGCATCTAAAGCCCTGAATACAGAAGATTATTCACAGTTCTTATCCCTTGCTGCCTTGTTCGCTACACATTTGTGTTCTAGACACAGGCCCAAGCCATGCTGGGTCTAAACTTTCCCACAACTCCCCAGGGTACAGAGCTGGGCTTCTGGCTGAGAACTCACTTCTACTATCATTCCCCTTTGGCCCCACTGCCGCCAAGCTGCAGTGAAGATGAGGCCAGTGCAGATACTGTGTGGCTGACCTGGTGTGAGGAATAGATTTGCTTCCTGGGCGTTGTGCTCTTTTCACTGGGGACTTTATCAGAAGAACATTACCCATTCTTCCCATTCACAGCCCTTTCATTAAAAAAAATGCTGGTTTACACATGTTTCGTAATGGGCAAATTGATTCATTTGCTCTGCCCTCCCTGGCGCTCTCTCCTTTTACTGCTGCTGCTGCTATTCAGGAAGCAATCTGGTTTATTAACATTTCTATTACTCCAAGCAGAGAAACCTGGGCTGGCACAGAAAGCCATGGCTGTTCATCATGGAAGCCCATGTTCTAGACCTGACTTTGTCTGAAGCCTCAAAATTGGATCCACAGAGATTTGAGGATCCTGGCCTTTCCATCTGTGCCAGACTCTAATCACTGCCAGTGAGAATTCTATGGAGGAAATCAAATGAGGGAGTTGCTGTCAGCGTGATGACAGCATTTTCTCCCAAGGTGCTGCATCTACATGACAAGGGGTGGCCTGGTGCCTTTTTCTGTGGAACTGTGGATGATGTGTTTTCAGATGGTGCTGAGACACTGTACCAAGGAGTACCTTACAAATGAATACAATTACAAACAAGAGGGCAGGGACCACAGAGAGGGAATGAGGAGGGACACTGAGAGGATCCACAGATGAATAACGAGTATAGCACAGGTCCCTAGTTCAGTTCCAAGCAACCTCAGTAATGACCCAGACCATTCTTGAGATGGCTTTTCAGCAGCCTGGATGTGGAGTTTGAGAGCTGTGTGTGATCTCTCTTGGGGAGGAGATGTCTATAAAAGTATTACAGTCAAGGAAGTGCCTGAATCATGGGTGGGTAGAAAGCAGGAATCATGCATAGCATCCCTGCATTCTGGACTAATGATACCTCTCTACTATGGGGATGAGATGCTCTGGAAACACACTGACAGGCTGACCATCAAGGAATGACAGAGGCAGCAGTGCCCAGGTAGGTGACAGTCTTTGTTCTCACAGGGATTCCCAGATCAGTGCTTGCTCCATGGCACCATGGTCAATGTATCAGTCCCCAGGGATGCTTTGCTTGGCAGAGCTGGATTGGGGTTACGTGGAAGTGAAGTACTATTGACATTTCACTAGGGGGCTTCAGGTGGCTTACAGAAGAGAGCAAAGTAACTTACAAAAAGCGAACAAAACAGAAAAAAAACAAATATATTATGCAAGCCAAGGAGTATAATCACAACCTGTAGAGCAACACCATCCCTAAACAATATCCTAGCTTAGCCCTCAGGATCCTGGTGCACTGCCACCCAGAAAAGCCTGGACAGGAAGAAGCCTCCATGGAAGGACGCCAGCCTAATAAAGTGCCAAGTTCTGGGGTTGATCCCATACAGGGGATGTTTCTGCTGCTCTGTGCTAAGCTGATGGAACTCACAGCAGTGGAAATGGGGTGATTCCTGCTTGTGAGGGAAGCTCTCCCCACTCAAAATGCCAGGGTGGGGTTGACACCTCACACTGGTGTGAGCACCTTGCTGTTCACTGCTAAGCCCTAGAACTTTGTTTCCTCAACATCATCTGCTCTGACCTCAGTCTATGTTATGGCCCAGACAGCACATGTCTCTTGCTGCTGGCACAGCAAACAATACTTGGCAGCAGCCTGTGCAGTTAAAGCCGGCAAATCCAAGCACTTGAAAGGTGTAGAAAGGTTTAAATTCAGAATGATGATTTATTGTACTGACTCTGTGCAATGGGACCTCTAAGCGCATTAAAGCCTTGACTGTAATGCAGGGAAACTTTTAATTTATATGGTTAGTATAGCTGGAGAAGAGATACAGGCTAACTGACCAGTCTGGCTCCTGGCATGCAAGGGTACCAAGGGAAGCTGAACTCCCTGCTCTGGGGATGGGCTTCAAAGAAAAAAAAAAGGCTCCTTAAAGATTGCTTCTGTACTTACAAGTGGTCCCTGCTTCCCCTCCAGTTTATCAGAGTCAAGGCAGGAGGAATGCACTGCTTTGCATTCTTGTTTGCTCTGAAAGGCCAATGCAGTGAAAGTGGGTGGGGGAGAGCCAGATTTTTTTCTGGCTCACACAATGTGGATGCTAGCCAAGATCTAATGGCAGTTCCACCCATGTAAACCCTTGGGCCAGCTTCTCTGCTGGAAATCAGCCAAGCTCTGCTGACATACATGGAGCTGTGCTGATTTATACCAGCGGAGATCTAGCCCAGGCTCCCTCAGTTACACCTGTGCAACCTCAGTGAAGGCTTTGGCATTGTGTGGGGCAGCCTTGGGCAAACCTGGACCCAGGATTTCTGGCAGGTTGAAAAATATTTATCTCATGTTGTTACTAGTAAAATGAACCCATTTGCTCTGGAAACCAGTACAGCACAATAAACTGGGCACCTCACCACACCATGGCACGAAGCCACTTTTCAGGGGGGAACAGTATAAGGCAGACAAAACCCAGCAAACTCAAACATGAGGAGGAGAAAGCTTGGAGCTTGCTTGACCTGGGCAGTGCATCCCAGCCAGTCTAGCCCCTTTGACTCACAACAGCCCAGGGGGTTGCTCTTTC
>NW_005841956.1:501464-520097 GCF_000455745.1 Alligator sinensis
GGGTAGGAAACCAGCATAGTAGAGACCATGCAGACAGGGCTCTTGTATTGGGAGGTTCTTTCCACTGTGCAAGCATCCACCCTCCACTCCTCTCTGGAGACCCAGCAGCTCAGGATCACTTGTCCCAGTACATACGACAATTTCCCCCTGGACCACCCTTTTAGGATTTTACCTTAAAAATCATATAATTTATGTAAAAAACAAGCTGATGACGAGCACCCTCAGAAAAGGTGGGAGAGGGGGTGAAAAGTGAGAATAACTTATCACAAGGCTTTGAGGCTTTCAAAAGTAGCTCCTTTCATTGCCAAAGTAACTGTGGCAGGATTTCTCTGAGACATCTATTGCAGTGGGGAGCACTCTGGGCTGACTGCCTTCTTTTGGCCCTGCAGCTCTGCCAGGGAGTTACAGGGGACCATTTTGCATCCTGAACACCTGTCTTCTTGCAGGGCTCAGAGAGTATGTAGTGATGCACAGTGATCACCAGGTTCAATAAGCACAAGCATACACAAATGAGAAGAATTAATAATAACCTTTATTTGTGGAGCTGTAGACAAACCTCTGCAATCTCTTGGTTTCTTTGACTAGCTACTTAACTGAGGGACCATTTCCCAGTTACAAATGTCCTCAGTCTCCTTAGTTAGGGGTATCTTTAAATTACAACTTCTATCATTACAGAGAGAGAGAGAGAGAATGAGAGAGAGAGAGAGAGTGTGTGTGTGTGCGTGTGCATGTGTGTGTGTGTCTTCTCTGCCTGTCCCCCACCATTGTGTTCTGCAACTGGTTGTGCAGCTGCTCATGATCCCTCTCTGATTGCTACTTATCTCACTGCAGACACCCTTGTCAAATGGCAGTCTCTCTTGTCATCAAGGCTGTTGATCCACTGTCTGGATAGAACAGAAGAGGGGATAGGCCGTTGTCTGGCCCTTCCCAGGGCAAGAGAAGGGGAAAAGCTGGAGAGAAGACTGGCACAGAACAACTGTAGTGGTGTACAAACATAATGAAATTGGGCTGGGAGAGTTGCATCCATGGGTAGCAGTGAGGAAACACACATCCCCAGTTTTACACAGTCACAGGCATAGAGGGGGCCGCATCCTGTACAGGCAATTCTCTTGTGTTCAGGGCAGGGCTGATTTTCAAATGCTAGCACACTTCCTCCAGATGATGGGAACAGCTATGGGCACTAAAATGGCCCCACAGTATGCAACCTTTTTATGAGCCACCTGGAAGAAGACTTCCTCAAGAACTGCACCATCAAACCCTTACTATACCTAAGATACATCGATGACATCTTCATCATTTGGAGTGAGAACCTGCAATCTCTGATTGAGTTCCACCAGAAATTCAACAGTCACCATCCCTCCATCCGACTTTCTTTAGAATACTCCAGCACCAACATCCCCGTTTTAGACACGATGATCAGTATCCAGAAGGGTAAAATACAGACCACAGTATACAAGAAACCCACAGACCAACATACATATCTGCACAGAACCAGCAATCACCCGAAACACACCAAAAAAGCTGTGATATACAGCCAAGCCCTCAGATACCACCGCATATGTACTGAAGAGAACACCCGGGATTGCCACCTCACCAATCTTAAAAAGGCTTTCACCCAGCAAGGACACTCCTCCAGAGAGGTAGATCGCACGTTTGAAAGAGCCACCTGGATACCACGTGAAGAACTGCTGCAGTACAGAAGAAAAACACCCACAAATCGCACACCGCTGGTTATGACGTATCACTCCTCCCTTGAACCTGTATGGAAAATCCTCAAAAAATTGCAACCCATATTAGAAAAAGACCCTATTCTTAAAAAGATCTTCCCAGAGCCACCCATCCTAGCCTTCAGACAAGCACCGAACCTCGCCAACCTCATCACCAGAAGCAAACTTCCTCAACCCCAGAACACACCAAACACATCCCAGAACACATTTCTTGTCTGACCATGCCAGACAAGAAATGCAAAACCTGCCCCACATCTCCACCACCCCCACTATTACTACACCCCACAACAGAGCCATCAGCATCCCAGGATCTTACAGCTGCACCTCCAGGAATGTAGTATACCTCATCCAATGCACCAAATGCCCTGATGGAAGATATGCAGGAGAGACCAGACAACAACTATGCACCAGAATGAATGCACACCGGAAATCCATCAAAGACAGAAACACCCAATTACCGGTGGGGGCACATTTCTCACAGGAGGGCCACTCTCTCTCCAATCTCTCAGTCCTGATCCTCAAGGGAAACTTACACAACACATCCCAGAGACGAGCCTATGAGCTCCATTTCATCAACCTGCTGGATACTAGAGATCAGGGACTAAACATAGACACTGGATTTTTGATACATTACAATCTGCCTGGCAATTGACTCCCCAGCCCAGCCCAGCCCAGCCCCTGGCTTCTTTACTTTTCATTCCATCCAGGAAGAGCACACACCAACTGCTGAAACTTCCTTAGACTGACGAAGGGTTTTTGAACCCGAAAGCTTGCTTAATAACTATTCTCCAACCATTTGGGTTGGTCTAATAAAAGATATCAAATTCACCCAAGGAACCTTGTCTGCCTAGCACCTTAATAAATCATTTGAATTCTCTTCTGGACCCACAACAAGACTCAGGTGTGCAAACAAAAGTAGCAGATGTCAGGAGCGGGCTGGTATCTCTCCCTGTCTCAAAACCCACCCCATTAAAACAAATAATACTAAAGCACAGACCTTCAAGCCTCAGCTACAGTTAGCTACCATGGCCAGGAGACTCCAGGCTGAACTAGCAGTGAAGTCCTCTGCCACTTGCATGGAGGTTTGGGATGGATATTACCACACTGCTGGGGCTGAGTCTTACCCTTCTGGGACATGACTGGGTAACGAACTGGAATATAAATCTCCCTGCTCAGCAGCTTCTGGCCAGGAAAGAATCAAAGAATTCTTCTTCTGGTGGAGCTAGACAAAAGTTTAGGATTGGAAATGGCTAGAGCTTCCAAATCTGCTTTGGCTATCCCTCAATACGAGGATGATGTCTGCTGAGGGGTGGGGCAGGGGCGGAATCATTGATGAGTTTTAAGATGGGTGAAGAGTCCAATCTATGCTCTGCGAGTTTTTCTACAGATATGACAGGTGGTACCTTGGGGGGCCACAGCCAGGATGTTGTGTACTTTTCTTCCTCATCTGCCATTTCTTGACTATAACTTGATGTATAGTGCAGCACTATTGAGACCAGTTACCAGCCAGCACTTCCCAGTCTGTAAGGTTAATGCCACCCTTCTTAAGGTATGCTTTCAGGGTGTCCTTGTAGCTCTTCCTCTGTCCTCCACAGGCCCTCTTACCATGACTGAGCTGAGAGAAGACTTTCTTTGGGAGATGAATGTCAGTTATCCACACAGTCTCCAGCCCAAAAGAGTTGATGTTGCATGATCTTTGCCTGAATGCTGGTTACGTTAGCTGCAGAGAGGATGCTGGCATTGGTGCAGTGGTCATTCCATTGAATGCAAAGGATATTCCTGAGGCAACACTGATGGAACAATTCCATGAGCTTAAGATGGTCTCAATATGTCACCCACATCTCACACCAGTAGATAACCACTGCATGGTAAACCAGGATCTTAGTTTCCATTTGCAGATCTTGGTCGGTAAAGACACGGCAAAGCAGCTTTCTGAAGAGTATGCTGGCACAGTGAATCATATGTTCAATTTTTACATCAAGACTGACTGGGAGAGGTGGCTGCTAAGGTGTGGGAAATGCTCAGCATTTTCCAGGGGTTCTCCACCAATGGTAATTTATGGGGGGAGGGGGACAGCTTGTGCTGGGGCAGGCTGATGGAGCACCTTGGTCTTCCCAATATTAGGAGAGAGTCCCAAGCTATGATAGGCACCCGAAAAAAAGGTCAAGGGTGGACTGCAGATCGGTCTTAGTGTGTGCAAGGATAACAAAGTCATCAGTGTACTGAAAATTGGTCGTGCCAGTCTTGGTAACTTTTGTTTTGCTGTGAAGGTGCTGCAGGTTGAAAAGCTGACCATTCATTCAATACTCAACCTCAATTCTGCGAGGAAGGTGGTTACGTATGACTCAAAATTACACCAAGATAGATGGAGAAAAGGGTTGAGGTGATGATGCAGCCCTGCTTAACACCAGTATGGGTGGTAAATGGGCCAGTCTCTGATCCACTGAAAAGGACCATGGCAGTCATCCCATCATGGAGTAGCCTGAGGATACTGAAGAACTTCAGTGGACAATGAAACCTAGCCAGCATCTTCCCTAAGGCTTCACAATTGATGGAGTCAATACCCTTGATTAGGTCTATGAATGCCATAAACAGCTTCTGGTGTTGCTCTCTATACTTCTTCTGGATTTGTCATGCAACAAAAATCATGTTGGTGGTACCCCATGATGGTCTAAAGCCACACTGAGATTCTGGAAGGAAATCTTCGGCAAGGGGGAGGAGACGATTCAGAAGGATGTGAGTAAAAATCTTCCTGCCAACAGAGAGGAGGGCAATGCCTTGGTAGTTCCCATGCACTGACTTTCTTGAAGATGGTCACAATATTGACATTCTTTAAGTCAGGTGGAGCTTCCTCGTTAACCCGTATTTTGATGAGAAGTTGGTGAAGTTTTTGCACTAGCACTGTTCCACCAGCTTTAATGACCTCTGAGGGAATGCCATCTGGTTCTGGTGCCTTATTGTTCTTGGTCTGAGTGATGGCACACCAGATTTCCTTGAAGAATGGGGGATCAGCAAGAGATTCTACTACTGGGTGTTGAGGGATGGACTCAATGGTGGCAGCTGAGACCTCAGATTCATGGTTGAGTAGAATCTTGGCGTGCTTCTGCCAGCATTGTTTGATGAATACACTACTTGTGAGAAGCATGGAGCTGTCCTGTGATCGCAAGGGGGTTGGGCCATTGGAATGTGGCTTGTGGATGGCTTTTATTGCTTGAAAGAAGCACTGTGTTGACCAGTGAAACTCTGGATCTCCATGGCCTTCGCTTGCCACCACTAGTTCTTGATGTTTCGTAGCCTCCTCAGAACTACTGCTTTAAGCTGGTGGTAAGCCTCTCATTTTTGCTGGTTGGAAGGTTCATTTTGCCAGCTGCAGAATAAGGTTTTCTTCTGATGGACAGGTGCTAGGATTTCTTCATTATTCTCATCAAACCTATTTTGGGAGTATCCAATTGATTCAGCCCAGGCCTGGTGAATAATGTTCTTAAGTTCCTCCCACTGTGCCTGGATGTCCTTGATATCATCAGATAGGTCAGAGAGCTTCTCAGTAAGGCATTGCTGAATAGCCTCATACCTAACTTGGTCCTGGAGTACCTTGATGTTAAATCTCTTTCGCATTCTTTTCGGTTGTTTGTGGTAGTGTGGTGCAAGCTGCATGTCCATGATTGCTCTGACTAAATGCTGGTCTATCCAACAGTCATTTGCACCTCTCAGGACTTGGGTGATACAGACATCAGTATGATCATGGGCTCTGGCAATGATATAGTCAAGAAGGTGCCAGTGATTGGAGCGTGGGTGTTTCCAAGTGGTCTTATAGTTATCATTCTGTCTAAAGACAGTATTCATGATGAGCAAGTCATGCTCTACACATTTGCTGAGAAGAAGGATACCATTGGAATAGACTTTCCCCACCCCCTCCTTCCCACTGGTGCCACTCCAGAGTTCAGAGTGTTGCTCAGCTCTTGTGCTGAAGTTATGCATGAGGATGAGCTTGTCTTCCTTGGCAGTGGCAGTCACGACTGTGTCAAGAGTACAGTAGAACTGTTCCTTGTTGACTTCATTGTCAAATGTGGGGCCATATGCATTGATGACTGTTGCATAATGCTTGTTACTGCGCTTGAGGTGGACAGTAGGCCTGTGTGAAGCTTCAGGTGCTGATTTGATTCAGACGAGATTCAGTCCAATTCGGTAGCCGAATCCCTGAATCCAAATTGAATCAGGGGACCAATCAAAAGGTGCGAATTGATTCAAACCTATCTGAATCTTTGGAAAAGATTCGGAGAGCTTTGATGATTAAGGCAGTCCTTGTTGGCTGCAGTAGGGAGCTGCAGCTGACTCCGAGCTGGTACTAGGGTCGGAGGGGCAGGGGGGCTGGGGGAGGGGACCATGGGGGGGGTCCCTGCCAAGCCCCATCCCCTGCCTGCCCCCCCGGGCTCCCCCACCAGATAACAGGGTTTTTATGGTAGAATGAGTAGAGCTGTGCAAAATGTTGGCAGCTGTTTTGTTTCAGAGGTGTTTCAGTGCCCGAAACACCGAATCCAAAATGAAATGGAAGGCTTCGAAATATCTCCGAAATGAAACGAAACCATCCAAAATGTTTGAGATATTTTGAAACCAGGCATGCAGGGAAACAGAAACTAAGAAGAAGGAGGGGGAAGAGGGGCGGAAGGATTGCTCTGATATTGACATCTGCAGTTGGCTAGTGTCTGCGACCTGTCCCTGAGGTCCCTTCCAATCCCAGTGCTCTGGGGGAGGGACGGCAGGCTGGTGTCATCCCACGCACAGATCTGGGTGCCCACACTCCCTGGGAGGAGTATGGCACAGTGCGTGGTAGTGGGGGGCAGCAGGCATCACCCCCCCACCTGGCAGCACCCGCTGAGTTGAGGCTTTTTTTTTAACAAGTGCTGGGAGCTGGGGCAGGCGGGAACGGGCCTAGCTGATTTGGAGATTCGGCAGCAGCTGAATCTCTGAATCCGATTCGGCTGAGTCGATTTGGGACAGTGATTCAAATTACCGAATCGAATCACTGTCCCCCCGAATCGGCCAAATCCGAATCTGAAGCGAATAGTAGTCGCTTCGCACAGGCCTAGTGGAGAGTCATAAGGTGTTCGATAATTCTCACAGGGAGTTCTGAAAGCTGACTAACAATCTTGTTCTTGATGGCAAAGCCAACCTCGTGAATGCACCTCTCTTTAGGTAACTTTTTTTTCCAAAAGGAGGTATAGCCACCTCCTTCTTCTTTCAGTTAGCCTTCATCTGCCCAGCAGGTCTCATTTAGGGCAGCAATATTGATGTCATACCTTGCCAGTTCTCTAGCTGCTCTGGTGGTTCTTTCAGGACACTCACTGTTTGGGGAGTCCATGAGAGTGCGGAGATTCAATGTGCGAATATCAGTACTTTATTTTGTTGGGTTTAGCTGCAGGTAGAGTGACACCACTGGATGCGGCAATCCAGCCAGGAAGGTTTGAGATAGCCTATGTTTAGGGCACCTTTTCTAACCCCTTCCCCATTCAGGGTGAACAGAGGGAATCCTAAAGAGGACTGCTCAGTCATGGCCGCAGCTGCCGAATTGTACTTCTGTCCTGGTAAGTACAAAATGACAGTCACACGACTGCTGCTTACATGAAGATTTGTGACTAGGGACTCCCAGAGATCACTGTTCCTGTTCCCACCACCACTCATCCATTGCCACAGGACTTGGTTTGTGGGAGATGTTAACATCCCTGGCAGAGGCCTGTGCATGACATCTTTTAACATGGGGAAGCCAGTGCGCAAGTGACAACTACACATGCTTGACAAGGAGCCCTGAACCCAGTGACAAGGATGTCCAAGACAACTGAAGATCTCCATCCTGCTGCAGCCCTTGTCTGTCTTCACAGCCACAAAGAACCAGCAGGTCCTTAAGCATGCCTGTTCCACCTTTGGGGTCTTCAGGAGTTTGGACCATGCTTAAACTGGGACCTTGCCTCAAATCTGTTCACCAAGGGATACCCTACCAGGAGTACAAAACTCCAAATAACATAGCCCCGAGGGTCACTGGAACACATGAGAGTCTCTACCACAACATGGTTACGGTCCAAGGAGAGGAGAACTTCCAAATAGCTCACTCCTAAAAGGCAGAGCCTTGCTGACGTCTGAGGTCAGAACACACCTGACTTCTACCTAGGCTTAGGGAGAATGTCATATTCTTTGGAAAGAGTAGATCAGATGCAGGAAAAAGGAACGTGTGAGGGTATGTGTCTAAAATCATGTTTTGGTGGGACTGGAAAAAAACGGGAGGGGGGGGCCCCTGGATACGGAATTTATTTTTGCCCTGCATGGATATAGAATTTTTGTTTTCAAATGATATTTCAAGACAAAGTTTGCCTGAATTTAAGACTTAATGAAAAAACATTTTTTTTTTTACATCCTGAATGGGAGGGAAATGTATAGTTCAAACAAGACATTTTGGTTAATCCAAAGCACATTTTTCTGTTTTGGGGTTTGTTTTTTTCATGTTTTTTATAAAAAAAAAACAAGCCTTTTCATCTTGGGCTGATCTGAAAATATTTACTTTCATGTTTTGGTTTGGCTGGCAGACCAACGCCATTATTCACCTAGCTCCCCTCACTGCTCTTTGCTGGCTTTCCTGTTCCTTTCTCACACAGACACCTGCAGCTGCAACCAATCCATGCCCCTGCTTTTGCAATCAGTCTCCAGGGAAACCCCTTAGGCTACATGGCATAGCTTCTATCGGAGCTTTAACTTGCTGACCTATTCCTCTGGTGAAAGCTTCTGTTGTTTCAGCTGTTATAAAAAAGGGGCAAGGATTTCTTGGGGTGATATACTTTCTTGGACCAACTGCATAGTTGGGATAGAGTTAGACAAGCTTTTGAATGCAAGGCATTCTTCTTCAAGTCTGAAGAAGAATGTCTCACATTTGAAAGCTTGTCTAACTATCCCAGCTGTGTGACTCGTCTAGTAAAAGATATCACCCACATAAATCCTTGGCTCTTGCGTAATTTCTGGACCATCATGGCTACAACATCACTCTAACACTACTAAACAAAGGAAATGCTCTGTCATTCAGTCTAAAGGGCATGCATTGACTTTTACTGGTCTGGGAGAGAGAGCCAACATTAATACCTTCCAATATAGCAATACTGTGCTCCTCACTGGGCTATCTGAATGGCCAGAGGTCCCTGAACCCTTGAACTCTCACTTTTTCTTTTGCATTTGCTGGCACTCCCTGTCATCTCTGTAGTTTCGCATCATTTTGCAATTGTGACCTCTGATATTTGTAGCACTTGCCTTAGGGTTTGGATCTGATTTCTGTAGATGTTGGACTGACATTCCCAAGTCTTCCTCTTAGGAACTCTCCTATGGCATCAAGGAGTTGGTTACAACATGGCTGTCTTGTGATGGAGCTGGGACCAGCTGTTAACAGGAATCCAGGACTAAGCTGATGTCTCAGCTATCTTAGACATTAATAGGAGCTGGGAACGTGCCCCACCTAGAACACAGAGTGGAACAGCTGGTCAACAGGTCTCCCAATCTGGCTGCAGCTATGGTGGACTTGCAGAATGGGTGCAGGAAAGGGGAGAGCAGGGAGGAGCCCCTGGGATCCTGACTGAAGCAGGGTAAGAGCTTTCTTGACTGCCCTCCAGCAGAACAAGGCAGAAATGCTCATGCTGAGTGACAGGAGGAGCCTGCCCACATGGTAGAAGGAGGACACTGGCTGAGAAAGGCCTTACAAGCTCTTGTCACCCCAGAGCTGAGCTGTGCTGGGTTCAAGAGCAGGGTGTGGCTAAGCTCTCTAGGGCTTTGCTTGCTGCCTGTTATCTGGCTGGTTGCCTGTTATCTCTCCCTCTCCCTTTATTGTATTATTGATGAGGGAGGCTTTCATTTCAATTTCTGTTTTATATTTGCATGAGAAAAGCTGGTTCTCCTCTCTGCTTCCCCCCCCATAACTTCATTTCTTTGATGGGAGTCAATGTGCCTGATGCCTAGCAGCATACTTCAAGGATTTCCTTCAGCAAAGGCTCCTAATCACTGTTGATTAAGGAGAAGGATTTCCCCTCCCCAGCCTGCAACAGCTTTTCTGCTTTGATTTCAGGTCAAACCTGGGATGTGACCAAGCAATTTGCCTTGGCACCTCTCCATGGAGATTACCAGGGCTGGGCTGGGCTCTGCCTGCTGCTCCTGGGACCCCCTCAGAGGGGGAAGGAGACCACCAACAGGGGCAACACTATGTCCTAGGGAAATGAAGGACACTATTGTTGTCCCAGTCGCAGCTGTTCTGCTTTTCTGTCACACCCAGAGGCAATCTGGGCACAGTTTAGGGAGCTGTTATTAAAAGGCCTTGGGAATCCTACTTAAAGGGGATGCAATGAAGGTGGATGAAACACAGTTAATCACAGATTGCACCTAAGCAGGGTGACCTGAAAGGACCATGTTCATGAGGCCTGTGTCTCCTGCTTTAGGGGCAGAGAGAAGGGCTTCTTCCCATAGGTTCTCCTGCCCAGGAGGCTGGACAGCAGCCTGGAGAGGCTGGGGAGGGGGGCAGCAACATCCTCACCCACCCCAAAAAGGGATTTCTGCTTTGCTTCATCTCTGCTGTGTCCTACTATATCCCAGCATTGTGGGGGAGGCAAGGACTGCCATCTGTGCATCCCAGCTCTGCCACTGACTGACTGTGTGACCTGGGCAAGCCACTTCCCCTCTCTTCCTGGTGATAAAAATAATGACCCGCCTCCTGGAGGGGAACAGGGGAAAAAAAGTGGCCTCTGGAATTCATCTTATAGAGCTCTGGGATGGAGGGACATTAGTTTTTCCCAAGCCAAGCAGCAAACAGCCAGCTAGTGCCTGGCCTGTTTGCTCCCTGGTCTCCAAATTCTGCTTTCAAGCCCCCACCCTGCTTTGTTCTGTAGTTTCCAGGGGTTTCTCTGCAAGAAAAGACCCTGCCTCCTTGCAGACCTACCACCCCGACTTGGCTGAGGAAGGCTTGGGGCCTGTTTCTCCAGACTCAGTCAGGCTGGAGACCTCTACAGAGCCCCACAAGACCGCCTTCCCCGAGCACAGACTCTCTCAGCCCAGTTATAGGCCTGGCCTCTGTGCTACAATATGGCAGCCCATCTGGGCTGCTCTCCAGGCCCCTGGAGCAGTATTTCTCCGACTGCCCTGGTCCCTGACTACTTCTCCTTCTTCTAAATGATCTTTCACTTGGAATTATGGGCCTCAACTCTGTGGGACCTGGGGATCCCTGTGTGAGGCTGCTCCTCCTCCAGGAAGCATCTGAATTTTCCTTCTCTCCTCTTCTGCCTGGTATCAGGGAAATTTGCTATGGGCTAATGGGCCTTCCTCGATACTGCTAGCTGATGCACCATGCTGCTTCCAGCTGTGAGTGCTCAGAAGGGAGGGAGGGGACAAGGGAGCAAGTTTTATATCCTACAAAGCAGATGTTGCTAATCAAGCCTTTGCACTCTATGCCAAGCTATGCCATAGAAGCCCTGCCTGGGTTTCAGAATGGCTGCCAGGTCTCTGGCTTTGAAGATCTGGTGGGGGAAAGGGCTGCTGGGGGGCGGGGAAACCACACATGCATATTCAGTTTGGCATTTGGGACTGCACCTAAATTGACAGAACCAACATCCTCCTCTCTGCTTGCACCAGCAGGCCATGAGGAGGCTGTGAATTTTTCCCCTCTGTGTCAGGGGAGCATTGGCAAGAGACTGATTTGTATGTCCTGAGCTTAGTCACTGTACAGGATGAGGGTTACAAGCAAGTCGATGCCACCATGTGACATAGTGTCATGGTCTTGGACTCTAGTGACTATCCCAGCTTCCTTTTTAATGTTCTTCTACAACCAAATGCTTATCAGCCCTAGCACCAATCACTCCTAGCCACCCCAGATCACTACAGCCAATAGCCAAAACTCACCACTGGAGACCTTGGGAATGGAGATCAGGGGACACAAGCCACATCTTCCAACTGATCAGAAGTGTATTCTGTATTTTCCTAAAAATTGGCCAGCAGCTGCTGTTCCTGGCCTCCCCAGCTTTCTACACACAGTCACTTCTCCATCTGAAAACAGTTCCTCCTGCAGTGGCCTGTCATAGCACCCTGTTGTTCCCAAGAAAGAGAATCATTGCCTGTCCTGGCTTTGGGAAGAAAGGCTCTATTTCTCCCCGAGGTCTGCTGTTTACCTTGGTGCCACTGCAGAAGGTTGCCACACACTTTCTGCTGGAACCAAATACCCTTTTGAATTGGAGCTGGAGTCACTGTTACATAGTCTTTTCATAGCGATACTTTTGTTGTAGTGCTCCTTTCTTGCTGGCCTGCAGGTTGGGCAGGGTCTGTTGCCATTAGTTTGAGAAGCTTCTTAGGTGTTGGACTCAAGGATTTTCTTCTTTTTTCCACCAGGCTCTGGACCACTGACCCCAGCAGGTTGTATGATGTACACAATCATACAACCTGGTATGATTGTATACAACTGCTGAGTACTGACCCCTTGAATCGGCTAGGCTTATCTGAGGGGATTTTTCTGCTTGCCCATTTGACCATGCTGTGAGACTCTGAGGTAATGCATTAGGACTGCCACAGATAGCACAGGGATCAGCTGAAAGGAACCACTTGTGGAGGGTAAAAGACTATGTGCTAGCAATTTATCTGGTATCCTTAGTGAGCAATGTTCCTTTGGCTATTCCTACCCCTGCCCGGACCCAGCAGGTGGGTGATGGTCCAGGCCAGGAAGGAGGGACATTTTGTCCAGAAGTGATAGAAATATGCTGAGCTTGATGAATGTGTCGCTGCTTAGGGGGAGATGGAGCTCACTAAGTTACTAGGAAATGCCCCTGCAGATGGAAGGAGCTCCCACATTTCTCTTCACTCAGGTAAATGGGAGCATCATAGGTTGCTTCTCTGACTGACTGATCCCAGCAGGTGAGTCAATCTCACGAGGAGCAGATCTAGCCTCCAGCCTCTTTCCATATATTTTCCATATCCAGTAAAGCTCACCTCCACCTCAATTGAACTCTCACCGAGGCCCATGTCTTAAGCAGGAACTGAGGAAGCCCAGCATCTTTGGACTTGATGGGGTGATATGTCCTGCTCCACTGTCTGCCTGTGTGGGACAAGAGGGCAGGTGATGGAGCCCAGCACCCCCTGCCCAAAAGGGCCCTTGGGATGAAGGAGCAGCACAGCACTCCCCTTTGGGGGCTCCTGGACAGAAAGCAGGAGCACAATAGGATCCATACCAGGTCCTTCTGGCTGAGTCTATAGCCTTCTCACGGGGTGGGCTGCTAAGAGATCATAAAGGCCCAGCCCAGACACCTTCCTGCTACCCACTGGCAGCAGGAGCCCAGCACTGTCCTGGCATCATGGATGGAGCTGAAACCCACTGACAAGGGTTTCAAGTGACAGATCCCAAGGCCTCTGGGTTGCACCCACATTACCCTGACACAATCTTTTCAGCTAGCAAGACTGTCTCTGCATACAGCCAGGGCTCAAGTAGCAGCTGGATTCTGCTGTGAACCTGTCTGCTTGCCCGAGGAATGTGCCATCAAGCTCAGCGAACAGCAGAACTAGCATCTACCTGTTAGATCTTCTCACCCATGAGGAACCTGGACTCAAAGTGCAAAGCCAACTACTTTCCTCCCATCTCCACCCCCTCTGTGAGCATGGCTGTGTGACCAGCAAGTGGAAGAGATGTGTTTGCTTCCTCTCAGTGCTGATCGGCAACAGCATCAGGGAGGCAGACAATCTAGCCCAAATACAGTCCCTCTAGGCTGAGAATTAGGTAGAAAATCCCCCCAGCAAGGAACGCTGCACTCTGAGGGTGGAGATGGCACAGACTTACCCATCTTGGGGCTCTAGGGATGCAGAAGGCAGGAGAGCTGCCTAGAGATAGAACAGTTGGCTCCCTGAACCTCCCTGTGTGCTTCCAAGGCCTTTCCCCTCCCATGCAAAGCACAGACATTTCTCTGGGATTATAAACAAGAATTTGCACCGACATTGCTAAATTAAAAGTAAAACTCAACAGCAAAACAAAGGTGGTTTAGAAAGGGAGAGTGGAAATGTGTGAAGAGAGACTGTCTTTAGTAACAGAAAAGAGCTGGAGGTTTGAGCTGGACCTGCTGCTGAAGCCGGTGCAGAGGCAAATCCTGGAGCCACTGCAGAAATCTCCTGTCTTCTCCCACCCTGTGCAGGATGGACACAGGGAGACGTTTCTTACACTCTGCTGCCCTCTTGTGGGCTTCCCAGACCAGCACAAATGCCTGCCCCTAAGTCTTGGAATTTTTTCCCAACTATTTAAGTTGGTCTAATAAAAGATATCAGATTCACCCAAAGAACCTCATCTGCCTATATCCTTAGACCAGCATGGGTACAACCTACACCCCTGCCCCCAAGTCAGAGCTTCATGCTGCTAAGTGACGTTCCTTGTGGGACTGTCCCCAGTGTGGTGTGGCATGGTGGGAGGCAGAGGCAGGAGAGGCCGGGGCCCAGCTGTCTTCAGTCCTCATTGCACCTTCCTTATGTACCTAATTCCTCACTGATATTGTCTCCAGTTGCTTTCAGCAACTTTCCTTTTTATTTTATACCACCCCTGAAAATAAGTGTACCTGCAGATGTGCACACATAGTACCTATATGCACACACAGCACATGTGCCCATGTATGCATGTGTAGCATATGCAGCACCCACACACATACTGAAGGCATGCACACAAACAGCAGGCATATGGAGTGACACAGCAGACATATGGAGTAATACAAGTACACGTGCATACACAATGCACAGAGGCATGCACCCTTACTGTTCACACAAAGCAGGCATATGGATAGAGAGATGCACTCAGAGTCCATTTGCATGACACGTGCTGTTCCCACACATGCACACCGTGTGCACACAGACAGGTGCTCAGAGTGATATCTGCACGTGCACAGTGGCAGACACACATGCATGCATACCTGTTTGCATCATCTCCGCACTAGGAGTTTTCCTCACTCTGTGCCTTTCTCCTACCTTGGATGTTGCTGCCTGCTTCCCACACGTCTTTCTCTGACTCCCACTCACAGCTCGTTCTGGGCTTTTTCCCTCTGTTCCTGCACTCTCCCTGCTACATGGCCATGGCAGGGATTTCTCTTCAATGGCCCTTTGCATCACTCATCTGGCACCTCCTCTCTGGTCCTGTGACTCTTCCCACAAGAACTGGGGCTTACTCTGAGGAGGTTCTTCTTGCCTAGAGCGCTGAGGAATAAAACACTAGTGCCATTAGGGAAGTGTCCACAGGACACAGAATAACTCCTGTACCTCAAGGGCAGGGCCCGGGCAAGGAGAAAAGCCTAGGTCTGTGGAAGAGAAGAGCTCTGTTGTGATGGCCTGGCAAGCACTGGGCTGGGGACAGAGCTCAGAGCAGGGAGAGGGGGCAGACAGAGAAGCCCCAGCACTGCACTGAGAGTATGGAGCTGGGACACTGAAAAGGCAGGGCTTCCCAGGGAACTTCACCAATAGGGCCTTTCTGGGTGACAGGCTTCCCCTCTCTGCAGCTAATAGTCTCTTTCTCCTGCAGTAATCCAGGCCTCAGAGGGTTAATTCTCCATTCAGTCCATGTGATAAATTAGGCTGCTTTTCTTCTGCCCGGTTGGCCCCTTTCTGTTCTGCAGAAACCTGGGTGCAGCCTCCAGCCAAAGCCCCATGTAAACAGCACCTGGTGCTTCCTGGTTAGGGCTTCTGCTAAAATAAACAGCCTCTTTGAAAAGCCAACATGAATCACCAGCAGATTGGGGCAGATTTGGGGCCCAGTTTGTTGTATGAACTCCAGGGATAAGTATAGAGTGCACACAAAGGGCAGGGAACCAGTAGTTACTAGATGCCACCCCTTGCCACTCTGCCATGCCCCCTTCCCAAACCTTGCTCAGGGAGCTGGGATTTGGCAATTTGGAACAGCCCAGCCCCAGAACAGGAGCAGACTTATTTCACTGAGCGTGGGGGTAAGACATCCCTCGGACTGGGCTAGTCGGGTGGGTGATCTATAGCCTGTCTCTCAAACAAAGATGTGACGTGTGTTGGCATCTGAAAGGAAACCCATATAACACATCCATCACCCTGCTGCAGCATAGGGGTAAAGACTACCTGAAATGGTTCTTGGTGGGGGAAAAAGGAGCTTCCTTTCCTGTCACATCTCCCATGGGCAGCAGGCCCTACTCCTGCCTTCCTTCCCCTGGGTGCAGACTCAGCCCCTTGTCACAGTTCCAGCTCTCCCTGTCTGCTGGGCTGGGATCTCCCTATATTTACCCAGCAATAGCAGCAGGAACAGAGTTTCCATTGTTCCCGGGGCTGCTGCAGAACATCCAGGGCCTGCTGGAACTGCCAGGCCCTTTATCACGTCTTGCCTTTCAGCCCAAGGAGATTAGCAAGCTGATAAAGCCCAAGCAGCAATATTTCACTCCTAAGCCTGGCCTGACAGCTCTCTCCAAACTCTGCTGGGGCCTTTCCTCCCTTTCCTTTAATAACCCAAGGAAAGAAACTCCTGTTCATCTGGGCCTGCCTGTGGGGGCTGGGAGTTGTGCAGGGTTGGCACAGAAGAAGTCAGCATGGTGGCAAAGGGGTTAGCATTGGAGTGGCTACTAACATGTGAACCCTGGACACAGGGATGTTTGGAGAGAAGTAGAACAGCTGGTATGCAATGCTCCGGAAGCACCTGGACTGGGGCATGAATTGTATTGGGAGCTGGTGATTGCTGGGATTTTGTGCCACTGGGACTGGGAGAGTTTGCTGGTGAGCTGCAATAGGAGAAGACTGCATCAAGCTGTGGGGGGGAGGCAAGATGAAGACCTGTCTGCTATGTGACAGGGAAACTCAGGAGAGACAATGCTGGTTCATTCAGGGAGATAGCTCTCCAGGGCAGAGGGACATTTTCTGGCCCTAACCTGGAAGCAGGGATCAAAGTGGAAAGCAGGCAAGAGGCCCAAGCAGTAGGGCTAATGCAGTATAAAGCCCTGGTCCTGCAGAACACCCATGCTTTATCTAACCCCCTCAGAAACACCCCAGGATGTGCACCATGAGGCAATTCTCCTTATATCATAGAATCATAGATAATCATAGAGCAGTAGGGCTGGAAGGGATCTTGAGAAGTCATCTAGTCTAACCCTCTGCCTGAGGCAGGATCATCCCTATCCAAATCACTTTATATAAATCCATGGTCTAATCTCCTGGAAAAACAACACAATCAACTCTGACCCAATGCAAGACACAGCACCCTAATCTGCCACAGGTAGAACAGGGGGACCATGGTGGCCAAAGCCTGGCTGCTGCAAATGTTAAAATACACTGGAGAGATCCCAGGAACCTGACCACGTCCCCCTGCTACAAAGGAAGGAAAAAATCTCCACAGTCTATACTAATCTGACCATGGGGTAAAATTCGTTCCTGACCACAAATATGGCAATCAGCCTGACCCTGACCAGAGGGGCAAGACTCTCTAGCCAGGAAGCCTGGGTTTAAGTCCCAGAAGGAGCACTGACACACTCCAGTCAATATCTGCAACCTTGGCTGCAGCCAATGCACAATGGTTCTGAGGAAGGCTTAACACCCCCCCAAGAAAACAATCCCTCCTCTGACACATGGCAGCAGGAGGGGGGAAAAAAATCTCACCCAGCCCCATGTGGAAGCCAAAGCCCAGGAGCACGGGAATGATGGAGATTCAACTGCTTCCCTAGGCAGTCTATTCCACTGCTTCACTGTTCTAACAGTTTTTCCTGATATTCACTCTAAACCTGCTTTGCTACAACTCCAAGCCATTGATTCATGCCCTACTCTGCAGCAAAAGAGAAAAGGTGTTTTCCCTCTTCTTTATGACAGCACTTCAGATATTTGAAGGCTGCTATCATGTCCCCTCTTAAGAGCTTTTTCTGCAAGCTGAACATGCCTAACTCCTTTAACCTTGCTTCATATGACTTGCCTTCCAAGTCCTTTATCATTTTTGTTGCCCACCTCTGGACCCTCTCTAACTTTTCCACGTCCTTTTTAAAATGCCTTAAACTGCACATAATACTCAAGATGAGGCCTAACCATGTCAAGTACAGAGGCACTATCACCTCCTCTGTTTTTCATTTAGGGCTTCTATTGATGCATCCTTAAAACGCATTCACTTTTTGTGCACCTACATCACACTGTAGAAGTGATGTCACTAGAGGAAGCCAAAAAAGGTCAAAGGTCTGACCTGAACCTGGGTGGCCCACTGGGCACAATGGGCATTTTTACACGTGCAAGCGCCACAGCTCCAGGCTCTCTGAAAAGCGCTTGGCTCTGTGACGCTTGCAGTTGTATAAGTGGCAAAATGCATGTCGGCGTTAAGAAAAGGATGGCGATGCATTTTTTAACTAAAACACCTCAAAGGTGCTTTAGTTCAGAAGTACACTGCTGCCATTTTCTGCATGCTGACATGCATTTTGCTGCTTATACAACTGCACGCGGCACAGCCCAGTGCGTGTCACCTTGCACGTGGAGCAGACTTGATTAATTGAGTCTACTCCGAACTGGTGGATCTCCAGCACGTTGTGGGACAAAAACGTATGTGTATAAATGCCTAATAGTTCCCATGGCCAATGGCATGCAAGGGACTGATGTAGCTAATACCTCATCCTGCCATCTTCAACCCTCCAGCGTGACCAGTCAAATACCCATTTATCTCTGGGGTGGTGGGGAATAGCCTTTGATAGGAGACCAGAACGAGGCTTAAACTCACACATCTGGACTCAAAGCAAGGAGCCTTAGGTGCTTCCTTACATATGGTGACAGTGTTTTTTATGAACCTCATTCAACATGGCAGTACCTACTATACAGAGGCCTGGTCCAGCAGAAGCACCTGTCTGTGTTGGGCAGCCTGTTTCTGAAGGGCCCTACCAACCTCCTGCTTGGGGTAAAATCTCCA
>NW_005841956.1:520343-540824 GCF_000455745.1 Alligator sinensis
CCAGCGGCTGAGAGTGGTAGGACACCCTGCCCATAGGGTCTGTCAAAGGGCACTAGGGATGGGCGATGGAAGGCTGAGGCTAAAGGGGCTTAGCGCCCCCAACTAATTTTGCCATGGCCAGTGACAGCAGCAGCACTATGACACTGCAGTCCCACAGCGCCTAATGCATTCGGTGCCACTGCCATGTCCCACTGCCACAGTACTGCATCCAGTGCTGCTGCTGCACAGCACAAGTGCGTGCCAGCCCCACAATCACCCTCAGCCCCCCACAAATAATATTTTCTCTCACAGCTCCCAGAACTAGGCTGAGAGCATCTTTACAAGATACAGAGCATAGGGACACTGACCCAACACTTGTGCCCAGGAGGAGGGAGGCTTTTAGTGCTGAGCCAAAAAACAAGCAGTGTGGGGGCAGAGGCTAATCCCACCCAAGGAGGCAGGTACCTGTGGTGCTGGGATGGACACATTCATAACCTTGCATTTACTTTGGCCATAAAACTTTGCTGAGCACTATTAGGCCTGGGTGGTGTTTTGAGCTTGCTGTGCCAGGCAGCGCTTTTGAGAGAGAGCCTGGGGTGGTACTCTCAGGGGCTAGGGACAGACATTCAAAAAGTCTGAGCCTGAACTGGTTCAGTCTTTGCAGGTTAGTCTAACCTGGCTAGTCTGTATAAGTTTGGAATCATACAGACATCCCAGAAATATAGGCACATGCCTGCAGTGGCTCAGGTTAGAAGCTAGGGGGCACTAAAAAGCAGCCCTCCCTTCCCTTTTACAGTGCTGAGCTGAGGGGAATGTGGCCAGGCTCCAGCAGGATGTGCCGATTAGGGAGGGGTTCCCTCTCCCCCCACACTTCTGGCCAGCCCAGCAGGCAGTTGATAACAGTGTTTATCACCCCTAACTCAGTGTTTATCACTCCATTAAGAAAACAACATTACCAGGGACGTTACCAGCTACCTGCTGATTTTGCCTTTGTCCCATCTGTCACAGCACAACCGCAGCCAGCATGTCATCTGCTAGCTAATGCTGAGAGGTGTCTGTGTAAGGCAGAGGGGAAGATGGATCCCTGCTTAGCAGGGAGTGGGGAGAGGAGGGGGGAGCAAGAGGAAGCTGCTTGCAGTCTCTGCTGGAGCTCCAGCCAGGGAGTAGAGGGGAGGGGCCAGCCCTGCTGTGGAGCAGAGATCCCCACCCAGCCCAGAGAGCATGCCAGGATGCTGGGGGAGTCTGGTTTATCTTAAACAAGCAAGGGCTCTGGGACAGACATTGCCTAAACCAGTTTGACCCAAATCAGTTAAGTCTGATACTACATTCAACCAGGTTTGTCTCAAACCGGTTTCAGCCATTTTCAAACTGGTTTATGTGCACTGAACACCTGTTCTGTTACAGGTTTAAACCAGTTTCTGATCACTTAAACCAGTTAATGTGTAATGTCTGTCCCTAGTCTGAATGGGAGAGACCAGAGGAATGGGTTAGACTAGAGCATAGTCCTCCAGTGCTGCCTCATAAGGAACTGGGAATGTTGAACGGATCCTCTCAGCAAAGATATCTTGTGTAAGGGCCTCTGATGTGGCACTGGCTGGGTCAGGGGCTGTGTAAAGTTGTCTGACAACAGTCATGAGTGTGACCAGGCAACACACTCCTCCACCCAGTGTCCAGATACCATACCCAGGAAGCAGTGGCCATGTCTGAGTAGATCAGATGGAGATGCAGCCTTGGCTCATGCTGCACTCATACCCACAGTGGCAGTGGGGACTTCACACCTTTGGAACAGGCTCTGGAAATGGTCCAGACTCTGGTAATGCAATACCAGTCACAAGGAAGAGAAAGTTGTGTGTCAGGAGGAGGGGAGGGGGAAGGAGTCAGATATGTGCAGGGCTCCTTAGGGTCACTTTAAAATTTGTTCTCCAGATCTTATCCTCAAACATCCAAAATAAATCTTGAGACTGATAAAAGCCCTGTAGCTGGGACTGAAGGGGCCCTGCAAGGGGTGTGGCTGTTTGGACAGGTGCATTAGCAGGTGAGGAGAAGAGAATATGGGAACTTGCTTCTCCTTCATTCCCTTTTCCAAATAAACCGTCAGGCTTGAGGATTAGCAACCATGAAAGCTGGTGCTGAGAGCCCCACCCTGCACTGATAAGGCACCACCTTCCCTGTGGGTTGCACACCAGAGCTTGCCAGCCAGGGCCATTTTTAAACAGGTAGGAGACAGATTGTCAAACAAACCATCATTCAAACAGCGGTGCAGGCAATGGGAGCTAATACAGCCAGGAAGGGCTGTGTCAGAGTGGGTCAGGGAGTGAAAGGATTTACGGGGGAGGTATAAGCAAAGAGAAGGGAGATGGGGGAAGGGAACTGCAGGCACAAAAGCTTGGGGCCTCAGTTTATTTAGCCCTCAGCTCAAGTTTTCCATTTCACCCTTCTGCCCTGATTCCCCCCCAGCACATCCTGCTTTGCCCAGGCCTCCCTGACTTCACCATCCTTTGCCCACTCCCTTCCTGCCTGGGCACCATCTCGCTGCTGTTGCCACCCAGTGGCTCTAACTAGCCCAGACACCCTGATCCCTGTGCTGATGTGCCAGTTCTTCAGGGGTAGGACCTTAACAATGGATGTTGCTTTGGGCTTGTTTCCCTCTATAAAGCACACAATGTGCCCAGCTTGTGTAGGGGAGGTGGTGTCTGAAGGGCAGAGCAGGGAAGGGAGGAACTGCAGAGTCTGACTCCGATTCTGACACGTGTTGCCTCTGTGACCTAGGACAGGTCGCTTTCCATCTGTGCTCCTGGGGCAGAGCTCACCAGGAATTTCTCAACACAGTTTTTCACCAGAAAAACTGATTTGTCAAAAATCAGTCTTTTTCCTGAGAACGTGCCTACCAGTGTTGACAGGAAAGGGGCTTGAGACCCAGGCTGGAATTTATGATCAGAACTAGAAAGAGAGAAACCTTCATCCCATCACAGAAAAGCCCAGCGTTTAGGACATTCTCAAAGGATGCTGGAGATCCAGGTTCAAGCTTGCTCTGCTTTGCTCAAAAAAGAGACTTGACCCTCCCTCCCCAGAGGCAGAGTTAGCAGGCGGGTGGCTGTGGTGGGATGAGGCTCTCTCCTGCTGGAGCTTCTCCACTTTGTACAAATAATTAAAAATTTACTGGAATAGGGACTTGAGCTGCTATCTTCCTGACTGCTGGTCTATATTCAGTCACTTCCTCTGTGGCCCAATTTCAGGTTGTGAACATGATCAATGACTGACAGACCACACTGACCAGTGCAGATGGGCCTAGCAACAGCCTGAGTTATGAATGATACATGCTTAAGCTGCTATACCATCATTAATTTATAAGCTTGCACTAAAAATCATAAGGAGTAGCCTGGGAAAGTAGAATAAAATATCTGTGTATCAAATCTTTGAAGTCACTAATATTAGACTAGGCCAAAATTCAGTAACTGTTTTTGCAGAAAAGTGTGTACCAAGCAGCTAAAAGTAACGACTGATGTTTTGCCTTTTGATAACAACTGAGCTGTGTGTAGTCAGCTAGAATCGTTGCTACACTGGTGTTGTCCTTGGATGCTCCCCACAATTTGCAAAAGTGTGGCTAAAGCAGGCCCCAAAGCCTGTTTCAGAAGAACTGTTTGCAGATGTTACAACTGACCTAGTCAGCAAAGTAAAAGAAACAGAACATGGGAAGTAGCATTCCCCAATGGTGAGGGAGAGAGATAAGAAGTCCTCTCTCCCAGAAATGTACTTTTCACATCTGCCAAGTCCACAGGAAGACTGGTTCAGTCCAGTTCCTAAAGTTTCAGTGAAACAAATACATTTGAATAGCACCAATCAGAACGTTGATTAAAATAAGCCACACATGTAAATGGGGTGTAAATAGGGGGAAGATCTCAGCAAATTCAAGACAACCTGCTGTCAGTCTGCATGCCACTTTCCTCCTTCCTCCCATGTCTCACCCAGCTGGTATAAAGTGAGACTCTATACTGTGCTGTTGCAGGTAGCTAGGCAGATACAAGTGCTCATTCTTATACGTTTCACAGTGTAACAGAGTCCCGGCTGCGACTCTGTTACTTAGAAAGAGTAACAGCTGAGGAGGGGTAACGCAGCTGGGAAACAGGAGACACCGTACCCTGGAAAACCAATAAGGACCCTGAAGGAAGAAGAAGAGGTGGGAGAAGATTGCCCAGATTCGCCTGCAGGCACAGACTGAGAGTGAAGTCGGACCAAGGAGTTCTCTCAGGGGAGACAGAGGCACCGACAGGGATAGAGACTCCTATCCCCTCCAACGACAGGAGGCCGGGATCTCCACAACTCAGCAGGTCGCCACATACCTGAAGAACCCACTCCAGTGGTGAGTCATGGGGATGAAGGAGGGAAGAGGCAATAGACGGCGGTCCCGAGGTGGTCAAGATTGGCGCGCACACACACAGAGACAGAGACATATATATATGTCCGCTTATATATATATAAGCGGAGCTAGCGGAGAGCTCAAGAGAAAGACGCTCTGCTTGCAAACTCAAGCCGTGGCCAGGGGGAATTCCCGGTTCTGGCGCTAATTGACCACTAATAGGATAATTAGCGACAGATGGTCAATTAAGAGCCAACGTGCGGCCTGTGACCATTCCCAAGGAATTCCTTGGTGGATCCCTGTAATTGGCCCTCGTGCCGGGTATTCAGAGTCAAAGTAGAACTGGCTGCAAACAATAAAGGCTCATTAACCAGATATCAGGCCAGCATGTTCCTTCCCGCGTGTACCGGCGCTTAATAACTCTTCCTCCCCAGAAATTAGCGAAGATCAAAAGTCGTGGCAGGCGAGAATTGCAGGAAAAGCAGGTCCCAAGGGAGGACACATTGACACATACATTTCATAGACATTAGGGCTAGAAGGGACCTTGGAAGATCTTTGAGTCCACCCCCTTCCCCAGGGGTGGGAAGTTAGTAGGGATCATAGGATCCCAGCAAGATAAACATCCAAATGCCTCTTGAAGGCATTCAAAGTAGGTGTTTGAACCGCCCTTGGGTGGCAGTCTATTCCAAACCTTGGGGGGTCAGACAATAAAGAAGTTGTTCCTTATGCCCAGCCTGAAACAGTCATGGAGGAGTTTGTGACCATTCGATCTTATCATCCCTTGGGGTGCTCTGGTGAACAGACATTCCCCCAGATCCTGGTGAGCACCCCTGATAAACTTAAAGGTGGCCACCAGATCACCCCTGAGCCTGCACTTTTCCAGGCTGAAGAGCCCCATAGTTCTCAGCCTGTTGTCGTAAGGTCTGTTTTCCTGACCTCTGATCATGTGCGTGGCTCTTCCCTGGACTCTTTCAAGCTTCTCCACATCCTTTTTTAATTGTGGGGCCCAAAACTGGACGCAGTACTCCAGCTGCGGCCTCACCAAGGCCGAGTACAAGGGGAGAATGATGTCCTGGGATTTGCTTGAGAAGCATCTATGGATGCAAGCCAGCATTTTGCTCGCTTTTCTAGCTGCAGCATCACACTGGAGGCTCATGTTCATCTTGTGGTCAATCCTGACCCCTTAAGTCCCTTTCATCTGTAGTGCTAACCAGCGCAGCACTGCCGAGCCTATAAGCATGCTACAAGTTTTTCCTCCCAAGGTGGAGAACCTTGCATTTTTTGGTGTTACACACCATCAGGTTCTCATCTGCCTGTTTCCTGAGCCTGTCAAGGTCAGCCTGGCTTGCCCTCCTGTCCTCAGGTGTGGATGCTTTACCCCAAAGTTTGGTGTCATCAGCGAACTTGGCCAATCTGCTTCTGACACCAATGTCCACACCATTAATGAAGATGTTGAATAATATAGGCCCAAGGACAGAGCCTTGAGGGACCCCACTGGTCACAGTGCAACACAACAATTGACTTCCATCAACTAGCACCTGCTGGGTCCGACCATGGAGTCAATTCCCCAGCCAGCGGACCGTGGTGAAGCCGAGGCCGTAGTTGGCCAGTTTTGCTAAAAGGTGATCATGGGATTCCAGATCAAAGGCTTTTTTGAAGTTAAGATATATGACATCAATCTCTTCCCCCTTGTCCAGGCGATAGGTCACCTGGTAGTAAAAGGAAATAAGACTGGTCAAACAAGACCTATCCATGACAAACCCATGCTGGCTATCCCTCAGGATTTTGCCATTGGCCAGTCTGTTAAGAATGGTCTCTTTGATAATCTTTTCTAGGATCTTCCCCAGGAGAGAGGTCAGGCTGATGGGCCTGCAGTTTGCCAGATCCACTTTCCTCCCTTTCTTGAAGATAGGCACCACATTGACCTTCTTCTAATCTTCGGGCACTTCACCAGAGCACCAAGAGTTCTCAAAGATCCATGCCAGGGGCTGAGCTATGATACTATCCAGCTCCTTGAGTACCCTGGGGTATAAGCTGTCAGGGCTGGCTGACTTGAAGGTGTCCAGCCTCTCAAGGTGTTCCTTCACAAGGTCAGCATTGATGGAGGGTAAGGAATCTCCCTCACCCGGGCCTTCCCATCTCGTAATGAGCAGGGACATCCCATGGGACTGGTGAAAGACTGACACAAAATGCCCGTTTAGCAAGTTGGCTTTTTCCTGGGCGTCAGTAGTCAACTATCCCATCTGGTTTAGCAAGGGTCCAATGTTGCCCTTGCTTTTCCTCCAGCTCCTCACACATCTAAAAAAGGACTTTTTATTGTCCTTGTAGGTAGTTGGAGTTCAGTTGTAGCCTTAGCTTTTCTGGCTCGCTCTCTGTCTCTCTGCAGGTTCGGACCAGTGCAGAATATTCCTCCTTGGAGGTTGATCCCGTCCTCCATCCTTTGTAGGCCTTTCTTTTTAGACGCAGGAGGTCCACTAGTCCCCTGCAGAGCCAAGGAGGCTGCTTTGGAGTTTAAGCAATAAAAGGTTGTGTTATAGACCTGTCTTGCCTTTTTTTCTGATTTCACTGGTAGTAATATCTTACAATTATATTTCCCAATAATCCTCCATTTCCTCATAACAGGTATCTTAATTTGGTGTACAAAAAGGGTAATCATTAAGGCATTTGTAACTGTCCCTTAATTCTGCATCTAAACTTGCAAAGAAGTCTCGATCATAGATGGGCTTTAGTCTCGTCTCTGAAAAGGCTAAATGGTACTTACTGGGTTTTTGGTAATACAGTGGGCATGTGTACATGCGCATTAGGGTGCTTTTTCTAATGTGCATCAAATTTAGTACCTCCAGTGTGAGGTACTAAAGAAATGTGCCTTAGGCTGCCTTAATGTGCAGTAACAAATGTGCACAGTGTTTAAGTGACGCTTAATGCACAGTAGTCTATTATACTGCGCATTAGCATAATTGCACATTTTTATGTGATGCTTTTAATGTGCAGTTAAATAGGCTACTGCGCACCCAAGCGCACATGTAGACATGCCCAATGTGTATTTAATTGGGTATTTGCGATGGAAATGCTCCAATGGGAAAGACCATAAGAGTTCCACCCCTGAAAGAGCCAATATCTTGGTAGGTGAAGCAGTCACCTCTTCTGAAGCGGGGTCACCCTTAGCTTAGGCAAGTGCCTTTCATACCAGGCCACTGGATGTTTGGGAACAGATGAGGCCAACTTTTGCTCTCTTGCTTAAAGTTTTGCATTTGTCTCAGTGCAGAATGGAAAAACCTTCAAAACCTTGAACATTTTCTGGGATGAGAAAAATGTTTCCTACCCATCCATGATGGATATTCCTTCTCTGCAGGATGAGAATGCTATCCTACCTGTCTGGGGGCTTGGAGCATGTCATCCGCTTGGCATACCAGAGATGGAAATGGCTAAGGAAGGAAATTGGATGTCATAGCTTGGCCAGCAGCACCACTCTTCGTCTCCTACTTGTAGTTGTTTAGAGGTTCTCAGTGGGTTGGCTTAGGTTGGGCTTGATTTCCATACCCAGCTGTGTGACGTGGGAGAAAATGTGCACAGAATAATGTCACTATATACAGAAACTGTATTTGGGTGAACTTCTGTGGTGCAACTACTTGCCTCAATACCCCGTTAAAAAACAGAAACACCAATGTGTGCGTCTCCTGATCTGTAAGAGCCAAGCAGGATGGCACAGATTGTGAATGCTCACAGAGAATGTCACAATCACTCCAGAGAAGTAAAAAAGAATTGGAAAAAGAAAATATTTGAGCATAAACCGCCTGAAGGAAACAGGGCCTGCTCTGAGGCATGCACAGAGTACACTCACCAGTTTTTACATGACTCTAGTATTGGTGTTAAAAACCCCCATGAATATCTGCCAAAGGGAATGGTCCTGACCTCACCCATGAAATGGTGGATATAGGAGGCCCATCAAGGCAACTCCATCTCTAAGAGGTCCTTCTCTCAGGTGCTGTGCAACTGAGGCACAACTGACATGATCTTCACAGATTGCCAGCTGCAGGAAAAATGCCAGGGAACAACATAAACCTCTCTATGCGGCCTTCTTTGACCACACAAAAGCCTTCAATTCTGTCAACCAAGGAGTGCTGTGGAGGATCCTTCTGAAGTATGGATGCCCACTGAAGTTTGTCACCGTTCTTTGCCTGCTCCATGACAGTATGCGAGCGGTGGTTCTCAGGAACGGACCTATTACAGATCTCTTTGAGGTTAAGACAGGAGTTAAGCAAGGCTGTGCCATTGCTCCAACACTCTTCTCGATATTCATTACTGTGTTGCTACATCTGACCACCAACAAGCTTCCAGTCAGAGTGGAGCTAAATTACTGAAAGGATGGTAAACTGTTTAATCTTGGCCGACTCTGAGCCAAAACTAAGACAACCCCAATCTCAGTCATTGAGCTCCAGTACGCTGATAATGCTTTAATCTGTGCTCACTCAGAAGCAAACCTTCAGGCAGACATCTTTACCGAGGCATACAAGAAAATAGGACTGACACTTACATCTACAGGCTCCCCCGAGTGTTATGTGGGACGCTTACTTTGACACGCTGTAATTACAGTGTGTTGGAGCAGACTTGATCAATTGAGTCTGCTGGAGTGTGTTAATTAGTATGTTCTGGCAGCCTCAGCATCTCACATATTCAGTGTCTCCATGCTTCAAAATGGTGGTGGAGGTACTTTAACTAAAGCTCATCAAACAAACTTTAGCTAAAGCACCTGTGCCACCGTTTTGAAGCATGGAATGTTGAATATACAAGATGCTTCAGGCACTTTAGTTGGAGCAGCTCTTGAGCACCACTCTAATTAAAGTGCTCCTCCCAACTCCTGGAGCACCTGTAAAGATGCCCCAGAAGATCCTCCATTAATAAGCCCTTAATAAGCAGTCTCCAGCTCTAATTCCGATTCAGGGTGAGACTCTGGAAAATGTTGAGCATTTCCTGGACCTCAGAAGCCATCTCTCACAGAAGGCTGACAGTGATGAAGAAATCCAGCATTGCCTCAATTATGCAAATGCAGCCTTTGCACACTTGAGAAAACTGGTGTTTGACATTTGCAACATCAGATCTGAAACCAAGCTCATGATTTATCAAGCAGTTGTGATCCTCACTTTCCTGTAAGGAGCTGAGACGTGGACAATATACAGGAGACACCTCAAGTCATTGGAAAAGTACCATCAACACTGCCTGAGGAAGATCCCTTGAATCCAGTGGGAAGAAAGACACACCAACATTAGCCTCCTCTCACAAGCAAACACCAGGAGCACTGAGGTGCTGATCATCCAACATCACCCAACTTCACTGGGCTGGCCATGCCATTCAGATATCCAATTCCAGACTCATGAAGAAGTTTTATTCTCCCAGCCCAGTCAAGGCATACGCTCAAGAGAAGGGCAGAGAAAGCACTTCAAGGACCCCAAGACCAACTTGAAAAAATGTGTATCGGCATCAATTTGTGGGAGATTATCATTCAGGGCCACCCCAAATGGAGAAAGTGTCTGCTGCAAGGATCTCAGTACTTTGAAACCTTTCCATCTCCTGTTGTTGTAAGAAAGCAGAAGTGGCAGAAACTGTGTATTGCAGACTGAATCAAGAATCCAGAGCCACCCACCTCACATGGAAGCACATGCCCGAGTTATAGCAGAGTCTGTTGATCCAAGATTGGCCTTGTCAGCCACCTTTGGACCCACAAATAAGACAATCATGGAAGGCAATCACCCTTAACTGCAAGGGATTGTCAAAGAAGAAGGATACCAAACTCCTGTCCTCTGTGTGACGGTGGCAACTGCAGACCCCCTCAATGAGTTTTTTCTCCCTAGGGCCTCACCCCAAGCACTGATTTGTCTTAACCCCACAGCTAATGGGTTAAGCTGTGTGCAGTGGGAAGCCACTCTAATGAGCTCCCTTCACCATGCCATGCTCACACTGCTGCTCCAAGTATTGCCCCAGCTACAGCAGTGGGGAGGTAAGGCCAAGCTGGCCACATGGTGAATGCAGGGGTGTGGGGGCAGGAAATGGATTGGAGCGAGGACAAGCACACGGTGTATGCAAGCACCTGGGTGTATGCATGTGCCTGCATACGGAGGTGTGAGAGGCAAAGATTCTTTTGGTGTGATATCTTCTCTATTGGACCAACAGCATGGCTGAAAAAAGTTAGATAAGCTTTCCAATGCAAGACATCCTTCATCAGGTTTGAGGAGGGAAGCAAGCAAGCACAGTGAATGTTAAGATCAGAGAGTATAGCTGTGAAAATGGAGAGGGAGGGAAATTCCCAGGGGTAGCAGACAAACAATTAGCAGCAGAAAACAGGTTGATTACTGAGAGATCAAGACCCATCAAAAAGGAGGGGAGTCATTAATACTTGTTATTCCAACCATGCAGGGTGTCCAATAGAAGATATCACCCCTTAAAAAATCCTAGCTTCTCGCATAATTCCTGGATCATCATGGTTACAACATCACTAACACAACCATAATATAGATGTGCACATTCTGGATTCAAAGGGGAATTAACTACCCCAGAAGAAGCTGGTATGAGAGCACAGCTATAGGGAGAAGATCAGACCCCTCTTGTCCTGAGAGACTGAAAGAGCATGTAAAACAACCCTGACCTGGTAAAGCAACCCCCTTCTTTCAGCAGAGTAGTTCTAGGTTAATATTTCACCCCATGTACACTCACCTGGGGCAGGTCTGGCTCATTCATGGAGCGCTGTATACAATTAGTTACTCTTATCAAACCCAAATCTAAGCCCTCAGCCCCAGCTCCCCTCTTGGCCTCGCCTTGTTTGTTTCTATGAATTGATAACCAGTGGGATGGGGAGCTCAGCCTCTGGCTCAAAGAGCAGGGAAGGAGAAAGGGCTGCAAAGCTAACATTACCCTGGTGACATGTCATGGGCCTGTGCCTTGGCCTGTGATACACTACCCCAGGCAGTTTCACCCTCTTGGCTCCCATGTGTGAAGGGCCAGCAGATGCTGCAGCGGGGATATCAGAAACAGGCCCTGGCATAGGCAGTGGAAGGGATGGGGGGCTAACGGGGCTTAGCCCCTCCAGACGTGGGGCAGCGGTAGGGCCTCAAGGCAGCCCAGCAGGGGTGGGGAGAGAGTGGGGCTTGGGCTGGACTGTGGGACAGAGCTGCGAGCAGCTTGTCCAGCAGTGCCCAGTGTGGGGAGGGGGTGGGTGTATGCCCTTGGATCTGCGCAGGGCAAGCCAGGCTGCAGCTGCAGGCTGGGGCTGGGGCTAAGCTGGGCTCTTCCCAGCAGCAAGGGGGCTGGGCTGGGCTATGCTTGGGGCGGGCGGCAGCAGCAGCACTGGGAGTGGGACTATAGGTAGGGATTCAGCCACCCCAAAATTCACCATAGCACCTCCGATTCCTCCCTCCCTTTGCCGGTGCTGCTCACCCTGAGTGCAGTGCAGCCCACCTGCCCACCGGGAAGAGACTGGCACAGCCCCGACCCCAGCCCACAGCTGCAGTCTGCCTCCCCACACGCAAATCCAGGGGCACATACCCCTATGCCTCCCAGGGTGCACGCAGCAGCAGGAGCCAACCCCCTCCCTTCACGAACATTCATGTGCTCAGCCCCCCAAATAATTTTTTCTCCCTCTGCCTATGCACCCTGGGCACAGTGAGATGCTCTCAAGGCTGTTCTGTGTACTGAAGTTATATTGTTGAAGTGATGGTGCTGCATCCCAGCAGGATCATTCCCTCTGCAGGGTCACTCACAGGCATGGAGCTCAGCCCACCAGCTTGGAAATGTCACAGGATAGGGTCCCTAAGGATGGCCGTGTTACCCCTAAGGCCCCTTGAGCCTGCCAATTCGGCACAATGGGCACCCTCTATTCTTGCCCACCATGTCTTCATGGATTTATGATATAGGGAGGCTGCTTTCACATCCCATTGGACACACTCCTGACGGATTTCCTTGAACCCCATGGGTTCCTGGACCCCTTGTGGGTCCTGTTTCAAGATAGATGTCATGGGACACCCCAGCCTTATGGGCTATATGCATGGCTCCAAAACACCCCTTTACCACACCCCAGACCTTGCAGATGGTACTTCCACAGCATCCCTCCGAGGCCTTGGTTTCCCTTGATCTCAGGCTGTCACTGCAGCCCTGTCTCATGGCACCCACGCTGGCACTGGGATCTGTGCACCCCTGAATAGCACCCTCACTAGTGCTGGGGCCCCCACACTATAGGAGGGCCCCATTGAGGCCTCCTCCTTCCCCAACAGCCTCTCCCAAACCACTGGTGTTATACAAAAGCAAACAAAACATAAGCCCCTGGGCTATAACATAATACAAAAGATCAGGGTGTGCTCTGACCCTTTAAGAGAATCAGATTTCAGCCCTAGCACTAAGTGACTAGTACGCAAGGGTACCTGTGGAGCTCATAGAGCCCCCTTAGCCCTAGGTGCAGTATATTAGGCAGCTGCAGCATCACTGGGCACTTCCTCCCTGGAGACTCCTTCCCCTCTAGCTGCTGGCAGGGAACTAATTGCCTGGCCTCAGCCCTGGGGTTTATAGATGAGCCAGACCCTGCCACTTCTGGTCTGCTGACCGCTGGCAGGTGTGGGCCAACTAACTCCTTCTGGCTGCCCTGATAACCAGCAGCTGGGGCTCCCAACTGACTGCTAGGGCTCTCTCCCTAGTAGTTCCAGCCCTTAAAAGGAGCAGGACACCCTAGTGCCCTGTGACAGGAAGCAGGGGTCTCTTGCTGTGCATTGGTGTCCTGCCTGCAGGCTGAGGGCTATACAGTGCTTTGTGGTGGCTGCCCTGTCCCTGTTGGCCAGGTACCACACACTACCCTAGGACCACAGAGTGTTTTGGGAGGGCTGCTTGGTGCTGCAGGGGTGCCCCCAGCCACGGCCCTGCTGGGCTGGTATTTTCTGATGTAGAGCACTTGAGCTAAGCTGATATGTCCTGCTACACGTCCTTTTGGCACACCTCACCCTGGGGCTCCCACAGGGCTGAAACGCTCAGCTTCTCCCCAGCCAGCTGCCTTCAATTGCTACAGCTTAGGGGGTTACGTCTTTTCATCCCCCCCCTCCTTTCTGGAAGTGCCCTTGTATCCTGCCATCACTCCAGCCCTCCGTTGTGGGCTGCGCTGTGTGCTGGAGCACAGAAGGGGTGCCCAAACCCCAACTCCCCCCAAAGCACCTTCTGACATGTCCAGCTGCTGTGGGGACACAGAGGTGCTCTGTGGACATAGAGAATCACTGCAGTTTCTGATGAGAGGAGGCTGGGACAGGAGCCCTGTGCCAGTCTGGGACGTAGGATGCTGCCCAGTTCGGATTCCTGCTAGCAACCAGAAGCAAGAAACTCCAGTGGAGATGAAAAGTCCAACCAGGGAGGGAAGGAAAGAAACTCTACTGCAAATGACTTGATCCAAAAATGTGATGTCTTCCAGATCCCTCCCCACTGAGACACCATAGATTTTGGAGCATTTGAGTGAGATGCGATGCTCTGGCCATGCCAGGCAGTCACATAACACTGGATTAAATGACAGGGGGAACTTCAGAGCACTGCCTGGCCTTACATAACCCTGTCAGGATCCAGAGGAAGTCAGAGGCTCCTGTCAGCAGTTGTTCTCCTGGGCTGATCATCCACGGAGCACAAGCCTCTAGGGCTCTTACTAGCAGCTGAGAGAACAGCCGGAGTGACCATGAGCTGCTGTAAAATCTGTCTGGGAAGCAGTGAAAGGAATTGACTTATGTAGTTGCCTACTTGGATGTGTCCTTCTAGTTTGTAGAGCTGTCATGAAGTGCACGGCCCACTCGAGGGCACTAGAGCTCCACTCAAACAGCCTTGGCTCCCCAGCTGCGCTGGAGTGAGATGCACCGAACAAAACACAAGGCCATGTGCATTGTGCAACTCACCTGCTTTGGAGCTTTTTACTAAACGAGAGCCCAGCCCCAGTGAAAGGGAAGGGCTCAGAGGCTCCTGGATCTGGAGATAGGACAGCCTTGGATAACACGCTGAAATCAGGCAACATTCGTTATATTTAGTCGGAAAAATGGTGTGGTTTTCTTTGTGCTTTGTTTGTAAATTTGAGGTTTATTTGAACCCCAAATCCTGGCTGTATCCATGGGGAATAGTTTAAACAGCATTGAGTATTCTCATTAGTGGCTGTGCTATGCCACTGATGAGATGGCTTGTTAAAGGAGGGAAATGCTTCATTTCCCTTGAGCCTGGAGCCAGGCTGGATGTGGGACCTTGGCAACACATCCCTGGCTGGGAGACTGGAGAAGAAAAGCACATTGCCAGCCCCCCCATGCCAGGTGCTGCTCATCAGTCTGGGATGAGGTAGGGAAGAAAGGATGCTGGGAAAATCCCAGAGGCAGTAGGATGGCTGGAGCTTCTTTCTGATTGCCTCAGGTCTCTGAGCTGTATCCACTAAGCACATGTGCACACTCAAACCCATGGGCTGGCTCTCACGTGTCTGGGTGAAGTATAACCCTGAGGGGACAGGGCCAGCTGTGACCAAGTCTGGGAGGATGATGTTAAGGGAACCATCTCCTGCTGCCTGTGGAGGGGCTCAGGGAGAAAAAAGGAATGAAGGAAAAGATAGTAAAAGAGGACTTTGAATATAATATGCTTAAAAATACCAACTCTGCATAATTAAAAGTATTCACCTTACACTAGGAAAAGCTGTTCCCCAGAGCCAGGCCTACAGTCCTGAGAACACTCCTGCTTGGATGACCTGGTAGTGGTGAACCCAGGCTGCCAAATTTATTTCAGAAAAATACCAAAATTGGGCAGATTTCTAGAGACCCTTTCAGGCCATTATTCCTACTTCAGAGCAGGGCTCATGTCATTCTCCCCAAGCCACCATCAGCAGATGATGCCTCTAGCAAAGGCAGTTTCATAGTTAATCAAAGGAGCTGGTTCTGTTGTCCAGGCTCTTGGTTAAGTTTGGAAATGTTTCCCAACATTTAACCCCAACTTGCCACGTTGCAGGTGCAGCCCACTGCAGCTACTGTGTCTGGGAACCTATGGGAATCCATCGCCCTAGGCAGTGTTGGAATAGCTTTCCTGCATTTGTGGACATTAAGCATGTCCTTCCCTAAGTTACAGGTTTCCCTCGATTTATGCGGTACATGAGCTCCCAGAAAACTACACATCGAATTCGCATAAAGGGAACCCAGTTTATAATGTAAGAAATAAGGATACGTTCCCATGGCAGTGAGGGAGGGAGGGAGTAAAGCTGGGACTAGGGAAGGGAGGGGGTAGGGATGCAGTGTAGCCCATTGGCCGTTCCTGGGGCTGCAGCAGGAAGCAAAGTGGAGGGAACTGTAAGTGAGTGCAGGGCATGGAGTGGGGGGAGAGGGGAGAGCGCGGCTCTTACTGCTATGTGCACCCCAAGAGGACTGCAGGCTGGGGGTCTGCACTGGGTTTTTTCTGGGGGGCGTGTGCCCCTGGATGTGTGTGCAGGACAAGAGCAGACTGCCGCTGAAGGCTGGGGCCATGAGCGACACCAGGTTCTTCCTGGCATTCGGGGTGGGCGGTGGTGCTGGGAGGGGGGCTGCTGCCACCCCAAAATTCACCATAACCCCCCCTCCCCAACCTGCCTTTCCAGCACCGCCGCTGAGCACCGGGAAGAGCCCAATGCCATTGCTGGCCCCAGCCTGCAGCAGCAGCCTGCTCTCATCCCATGCACAGATCCGGGGGCATGCACCCCCTGGTAAGTGCCCGGCACTGCCTCCCAGCCTGCAGCCCTTCTGGGTTGTGCCTAGCATCAAGAGCTGCACCCCCCCATTCTGTGCCCCACACCTGCTTACAGTTCCCTCTGCTTTACTCCCTGCTGCAACCCTGGGCCTCTGCTTCTCCCCACTCACCCCAGCCCCTGCTGCCATGTCCCCAGGAGCAGCAGACACCACCTGCCTGCACAACGGCATGGCACAGCCCAGGAGCTGGGGTGAGTGGGGACAAGTAAAACCCCCTGGAGTTTGAGGCACATAGCAGCCCAGTGGCTGCAGGTAGCTGGCGTCAGCCACTGCCAGAGCAGCTGCAACAGGGGCTGGGGTGAGTGGGTCCCCGGCCCCGTGGCCCTTTCCCCTCTCCCCACAAACTTACCTGTTTGGGGGGCACCTATGCCAATTGCATAAGAGTGAATTTACCTCACATATTACAAATTTGGGGTATAAAAAGGGTTATTGCATGAGTGAATTTGCATATACAGAACCTGCATAAATTAAGGAAAACCTGTATTTGTTCTCTGGGCTCTGATGTGGTTTGTGAGGTTCATAGATTCATAGATTCATAGATGTTAGGGTCGGAAGGGACCTCTATAGATCATCGAGTCCGACCCCCTGCATAAGCAGGAAAGCGTGCTGGGTCTAGATGACCCCAGCTAGATACTCATCTAACCTCCTCTTGACGACCCCCAGGGTAGGGGAGAGCCCCACCTCCCTTGGGAGCCCGTTCCAGACCCTGGCCACTCTAACTGTGAAGTTCTTCCTAATGTCCAATCTAAATCTGCTCTCTGCTAGCTTGTGGCCATTATTTCTTGTAACCCCCGGGGGCGCCTTGGTGAATAAATACTCACCAATTCCCTTCTGTGCACCGTGTGCAATGGTTATGCTCAGGCCTCTGTCCCTACAGGCTGATGCTTAAAATTGCTTTTGTGGCCAGGTTAGAAATTGAAATCTCCACAAATCCATCTTTCAGGAGCGTGCAGGTCAAGCCTCTCCCCAACTTCATCCTTCCAGAGCTGCTGAGGTTGGCTGTGTTCTCCTTGCTCTTCATTCTGTGGCTGCTTCTAGGTCTGGCTTTCTGCTCAGGACTTTGGATCTCCTACCTGAGGCCTGCTATGAGAGGGCAGCAGCTTCTCCTTAGCCCACGAGGGCTCCAGCTGCTTAGCTAGTACTAGCTATGTAAGGGATACTGGAGTAGGACATGACCTAGGAGCTTGGATGACAGCGGGTGAAGGATGAAGGTTGGATGTGAACATCTACTTCAAGCCAGCCAGTGACCTAAGGGCTATGCATACTAGGTAGGAAGTGATGATACATGTTTCTGGAAGTCTCTCTCACACTTGGCAGCAAAAGCCAAAGAACATGTGCTCCTTACTGGGGACCCACCAGTGGAGCGAGGCAGGGGGCAGGGTGGTGGGCGGACTGATGAGAAGTGGGGGCTGTGCTGTGCTGTGCTGTGCTAGAGGAGCAGCTGTGTTTACTTTCCATCTGGTGATTGAACAACAGAAGGTTTTTTTTCAGAGGCTCTGTGTGTCCCTCACCAGCCAGAAATGTTCGTGTAAACATCCTGTAAGCCGGGCAAGGAGAAGAGAGCGCTGTGGTGGAGGGAGCATCCTCCTGCTCTCTTCCTCCTCACGAGGCTGCTTCCTCTCATAGTGTACACATACACACGTGCGCATTCACATGCGTGCACTGCAGCTTGTGGCCAAGCAACAGGAGGGGGGATGGGTTTCCCACCCTGAGAGCCCCAATGTCCCTACAGGTGTGGAATCGTCCTCTTCCCAAGTCTGACCCTGGTGGTGGCAAGAGACAGACTCTGGAACATGTGAGCTGCAGGGCCTGGAGGAGTGGGTTTGAGGCATGAACACAATCCTGCTATAACAGGCTCAGTGGAATCTGCATTCTCCATGGGATCTGCTAAAGATGAGCCCAGAGCCGTTCACTAACAACTTCTCACCTGTGCTTAGCGCAGGTGCTGGTGACTGACACTATGTACAGGGGGTGTGTTGAGGGGAAGGATGCTCCTACCCAGCAGTGTCAGGCAGCCAGGAACCTGGAAGGAAATAGAGGCAACCCTTGCCATTCGAAGGGCATATGTTCTGGAGATCCCCACGAATGGTGAAATCCGCGAATACGGCTCTGCGTTCATGAACGTCGCCTGCGCTTATGAATGCAGTACCCCCAGAGGCTGGGAGGGTGGGGGGGCATGGCTGCCCTGGCGACAGCGAGAGCCCAGCGGTGGGAGTCCAGCGGTGGTAAGCGCGGAGCTCCCAAGGAGCTCCTGTAAGCGTATTTAAGATGCAGGTTCAGCATTCATGAATATTTGAAACTGCGAATGCCGAACCCACGAATAGCGAGGGGTTCCTGTAACTGGGTGGAGCAAGGTAAACATCAGCAAAGCCTGCCACAGGGGCTGCAGAGGAGTAAAGCTTCTCTGTGCCTCAGTCTCTGTGCTGCAGGCCAGTGAGGCCTGTTCCTTTCAATGCCTCCAAGGCCTGTTGTCAAGTGCATATGATACAGTTCACAACACGCTTGGCAAGTCCCATTGCACAGCAAGTACCTGCTGCTTGGACAACATGGGGGGACAGTACCACAGCTCCCAGCCAAGTCCTGCCTAGAGTGTAGGACATGGACTTCTCTAATTCCCTGGTCAGAAGCAGTCTGGCAACTCACCAGGTAAGACTGTTATTGCTGCCAATACTCAGTCTCTTCTGACTGTACCAGCTGGCAGTACCCAGTACTCACTGACCGTTCCTGCTGGTGATATTCATTATCTGATAGCTGTACTAGTTAACAATCCTCAGTACCCACTGACTGTACTGCTGGTAATATACAGGCAGTGCTGGTGACACTCAGCCCCTCCTGCCAACATCTGCTGGTAACATTCAGCACTTACTGAGAGATGCTGATACCTCTGAGGCATGGTGTCAGCTGGGAGATATCTGGGCTAGGGACAGACATTTAAAAAGCCCGAGCCTGAATTGATTCAACCTTTGCAGGTTAATCTAACTTGCCTAGGTTGCACGGGTTTGTAACCGGACAGATATTCCCTCTGGACTGAAAAACTTCAGACACATGCCTGCAGTGCCTCAAGCTAGAAGCCTGGGGTGCTAGAGCAGCCCTCCCTTCCCTTCTACAGTCCTGAGCTGAGGGGAATGTGGCCAGGCCCTGACAGGATGCTCTGATTAGGGTGGTCTGCCCGCATCATCCCAGGCTTTTCCCCACTTGCTGCTCAAGGGGTGGGAGTGTTGCCAGCCCCCAGCCCCCGGCTAGCACTCTGAGGCAAGGGGTGTGTATGTGCAGTGCATGCATCTGTTGATGAAATGCAGCTTTTCAATCTCCCTCCCTGCTTTTTTATACTGTCTGCAGCAAGCTGACAGGCAAGCAAGCTAGCAGGGGGCTGATAACAGTGTTTATCACCTCATCAGCAAAACAATAGCCTCTCTTTATTAGTTCAAACTCTTAAACAGCTTACCAGCTGACCTGTTGATTAGCTCCAAAAAGCCCTAAGCAGTCACTGTTCTATCTACCTGTCCCAGTGGAATTGCGCATGTGCGTGCGCGCACATACACACACGCACGTGCGCGCACCCACCCTCTTGGCATTAGCTAGCATACCACAAGCCTAGGGTCCGTGGGGCTGGAGTCTGTGCTGTGGGAGATGGAAGTGGGGGGGAATTCCTGCTTGAGCAGTGAGCAGTGTGGGGAGGAGGGTAGGGCAGGGGGAGGCCAGGCAGACCCTGATGTGCCTGCAATCTTTGCCGGAGCTCCAGCCAGGGAGCAGAGGGGAAGTGAGAGTCCCCTGGTGGTTGATGGCAGGGAGCTGGGCATATCAGTAGTAATGCTTGCCAGGGAGGGTGGGGATATACAGCACACTCTTGTTAGCTGTATAGTGTCCTGACTGAAAAAAGTCTATGCACAGACTTGCGATATACACTTAACCCAAACTCAGTGCGTGTAATACTTGTTTACTAGGCCTGTATGAAGCGACTAGTATTTGCTTCGGATTCGGGTTCAGCCAATTCAGGGAACAGTGATTCGATATGGTGATTTGTCCCCAATTGATTCAGCTGAATCTGATTCGGAGATTCGGCTGCCACTGAATCAGCTGGATCTCCAAACTGGTCCCATTCCCCACCCACTCTCACAGCCCTGTCAATGGCTGCCCCGCCCAGCCCTAGTTCCAGTCTCTTTCAAAAAAACAAAAAAAGCCCCAACTCACCAGCTCCTTCCAGGTTGGGGGGGGGAGGACAATCCCCACTGCCCCACGTTATGTTGGGGGGCTCCACCACAAGCCCCCAGAAGCCCCGACATCTGCAGCAGCAGCTGGTGAGTGGGGGCTTTTTTTTTTAAGAGCTGGGAGCTGGGCCCAGTGGGACAGCCATGGGGACGTGGAAATGGGAGAGTGGGCAGGGGTCGAGGG
>NW_005841956.1:540834-544850 GCF_000455745.1 Alligator sinensis
CGCCCCCTACTTACCTGCATGGAATCTGGGTCTAGCTCCCTGTGGAAGTGAGTAGGGACTGCCCAAATCTCCAAAGCTCTCTGAATCTTTTCCAAATCGATTCAGAGAGCTTCAAATTGATTTGGACCTTTTAATTGGTCTCCTGATTCGATTCCGATTCAGAGATTCAGCCGCCGAATCGGGCCGAATCTCCTCCAAATCAAATCAGTACCCAAAGCTTTGCACAGCCCTATTGTTAACTATAGCAAAAGCTGGAACTCAGTTCTATACACCTCATTAGTGCTCCTTGCCTTGATTCTCAAAAGGCCATATGCCTCTAACAGTTCCCTTGAAATTGCCAAGGCCTCATCAGATCAAGGGTGAGGGCTCCTAGTTTCATCAGTTATCCAATTAAAGGGAGAACAATTCGATTATAAAACAGGCCATGGGGCCAAAGGGTTCCTATGCACTTCAGTAGTTTGTGCACTTAACAGGTATGAAGATAATCCATATTTATTATAATATAAGGAACAGGCAAAAAATTATAATGTAATTAAGTGAATTATACATGTATCCAAGACATATGCAAATGGAGTGCACTGTTCAAGCAAAGCACATGCTGGGCCCAGAGACATCTTAAGCATCCTCCCAGACATTGGTAGTAACAGGGTTATGTTGGAGGCTTTTTCAAATGATTTGGTAAACCCCACTTTCTCTTCTTCTACCTCAGTGACTAGGGTGATGCCTTGGGAATTCTTGCCAAGCACCTGGGACTGTGGCTGGTGCTGGCAAGGCTTGAGGGTCAGGGCAGAATGCAGGGGGTAGCTGTTAAAGGCAAGGGTAGTTTGAAGCTGGGCTTAGGGAGAGTGCAAAGTATAAAGGAAGAAACAGAGGTGGGAAGGGCAGGGACCAGGACTGGGAAACCTCAGGGCAGGGGTGGGGAACGGGAATGGTGTGGACCAGCTAAATTCATGTGGAGAATTTTGTGCTGCAGGGGGTAAGATGGAGACCGTGGGGTCTGCTTCTAACCCCCTGCCAGGACTTGTCGTCTCACTCTCCAAGCAGAGGTATGCTGGCCTTCTGGTGGAGGGATGATTCTGACTAGAGTTAGCCACCCAGTATAATTCTTTTACTAAGAAGTGCTATCATTCAAACCTCTACTAACACAGAACATGTTGGGAATGTTGTCCTATGCTGCTAAAAAGTGCATCTGCTTCCTTCTGAAGACTGTGCTAAAGGTCCAACTCTCATTGTAAATGAGGATGAATTTGCCCGGATCTCAGGATGTAGAAACAAAGGCCTAAAAAGGACCCAGATGGGGAATTTAGGGTTCAATGGAAATATAATAAAGAATCCAAACCCTGAATTAAAACCTCATTACACATCTCTCTTGTCTTCTCCTTCTCCATCCCAGATGTGCAGGCTCTTATCTCTCACAAGGTTTTTAGTATCCATCTAATCATGCATGCAGAGCATCCCAGTGGACCACTCTCTTGATGGCTACAAATGACTTTTTGACACACTTCCATCCTCTGTGACTGGTAGCGTGGCTGCTATGTGCCCTCTTGCACATGGCTATGCCACCTTGTTCACTTTGCTGTCAAGGAGACCTGCAGCAGATGAAAGGAGCGGAGTGGGGGGAGGGTGGGGGGTGGGGTGGGGAAGAAAGGCAGGAGACCAGAGCTGTGAGTCTCTGGGAGAATGCATTCAATTGTTTCATAAAGATTCTTGAGCTCTCATGCTGTGGCTGTGCAGGAGGCAAGGGAAGGTCCTTAGCGTACACTGGAGCCTCTGCCAAGTCTTAATCAGCAGGTTTGTTCTGAGTTGTGGCCAGCCTGATTAATCCAGGCTGTCTCTGCTGGGATGCTGATTTCAGTGCCTGCTGCTGCGAGGAAATTTCAAGCTATTATGCAGAGAAAATTGTTGAGGCTCCAGCTGAAATATCTGTGTCCAGGGTAACAGAGAGAGATCGCAATGGGACAAACACAAGGGCTTCTCTGCCTGACTTTCAGCCAGTGTCTGCACCAAAGGACTAGAAGTGTTTGGTAACCTTTGGACCAAAACCAGTGATTCAGAGTCAGGTCCCTCCTGGCTGGTATAAGGTTGGTGGGGAAGTCCTGGGCCTATTGTTGGTTGAAATTGTCATCAAGGAGCACAGGATGCATTTGACTTGGAAGGAAACATTAGCTCTTTGGCCTTGAAGGTCTGGCCAGCTTCTCAGTTAGTGTAAATTTTTCCTTTATGGTCAAGGGAACTTGGGAGCTTGCGATGAGATGACTCTCAGCATTGAGATGCCTCCGCTTCTTGAACCTTATGTGGATACAGAGCACTCTTGTTGCCGGGCTTACTCTGGTTGCTGTAGTGGATGATCTCCCGGAGCTGGATGAATATTAGGCATCAGGCTGATATCACTAAATGTATTGGCTGCCTTTGTTACCAGCAGTCTCTCTGGCAGGAGTGAGCTGAGCTGCTTTCGAGTGGCTCCTCTCCCTTCCCATCGAGAAGACTTAGAGGGCTATTTGAGGAAGTTGCTTGTGGAGTGGATGGTGTTTTCGGTGTCTTCTTGTGGGTACAAGTGTTGTCTCATTTGTTCATTGAGCACAAGAGGCTGCTTGCGGGGTTAGGGAAGACACTCTGGTGATAGGGTTTAAAACCTGCTGACAACACAGTGCGATACACACCATGCAACATACCAGGTGCCGTGATACTGCACTGGCTACGCTGAACAGAGGTGCTGGAGCTTCCTGCATTCCCGTGGGAGGAAGGTGCAGGGAGGAGGGCCATCACCCCTCACCCTCTGAAATGGCTCAGATCTGCTATTAGCCTTCAGGGCTGGCTACAGGGCCCATCCAGTTTGCCAGGCATTGAGAAGGGGTGGGCACAGGGAGGGGACGGGCCAGGCTTTGCGGTGGAGCAAGGCCTCAGTTTGTTTATGCTGTGACTTTGACTGTGGCTGGAGTTTGTTACGGGGTCAGGCTGATTGGGTTGTTTTCCTCTATTTTACAATTTCCTATGTGGTATTTTAATAGACGCCAGGGCGCCTAGAGCTAAAGAGGCACTTTTTTGATTTTAGAAATGGAAGTAAAGAAAGAAATGAATATTGTCATCCCCTGCCCCCTCCCCCACTGCCTTCCTCGCTACATATCTCTCAGTCCCAGCATTCCCCTGCTCAGGGAAACCTCGGCGAAGCCAAGCACAATATATTGTTAACAAGGGCTGTTAATTAGTTGCGGCCTCAGCCCCCTGCGCTCTGCTTCCACACAGACCAGAGCGGGGCTGTCAGGAGCTGCACGTCAGGGAGGAAGGAGCTCTTTTCTTAGTCAGAACAGAGACACCTAAGTCCCCAGGAACCCTGCTGCTTTAAACTTGCCATTTAAAAGAAGGCATCTCAGAGAGAGAGGTATTTTGCTGGGCTCAGAGGAAAAGGAACTGGGCGGGGGGAGAAAAGAGAATCCGCGGGCGAATGCAGGTATGAAAGGGAAGCAGAGAAAGCTCCGCACTGGTAGAGAGAAAGGGAACGGAAAGGTCTTCTCTTTCTGAAGAGGGGGCTGGACTAGCAGCTACAGCTGAGGCCTCGATGGAAAACAGTCCTGCTACTGACTCATCGTGTGATCTGGGCAAGTCTCTTTTCCTCCCTGTTTGCAAAGCTCTCTGAGCCCTGCCTGTGGAAGGTACTAGGGGCTCGCAGAGTATTTGCTGGAGTGTGCCTGCCCCGGGAGCTCCCAGCTGTCATCTCAACAGCTTGCTCAGCTGAAATGCACCCATCTCAGGGTCAGGAGGCAGAGGCGGCCCCAGGCAGCATAGGGGCTCAGCACCAACCTGTGTCTGGCACCTACTTTCCAGCCCACTCTCCATCTGGATATTGGTTAGAGCAGGTTTCTGTGGGGTGAGAGTCTTCCCTGAGCCTCGGGAGTCTTTGAGCCCAGGTCTGGTGAAATGAAGTGAGCAGTGCTGCCTGCATCCTGTCTGCAATACATGGAAAGACCCCAAGTCCAGATGAAATGCTGAGGTTCTTGCCTTTTTGGCTTGACTCGGAA
>NW_005841956.1:544909-550457 GCF_000455745.1 Alligator sinensis
GAGCTGTTTGATTCTTCAGATTCTTCTCTGGTATTACTGCCCCTCCCAGTGCCATGGCTTCACAATGGCTAGCAGAAATGCTGGGCCCTGAGTATAGTGCTGGGCAACATTTTGAATGATAAGCAGCCCCACACCCTGCGTGACTGGGAAGGGACAGGCTCCGTGGAGAGGTCCAGCAGCAAGCTGTAGAGAGAACACGCAGGTCATAGGCAAGGACGTTCAATTGAGATGAAGTCATTAGCTCCTCTGATTTACAACTCATTGCTTGAAAATCTGGCCTTGATCTTCTTGGAAAATCCACCCCATGGTCATGGTGAGTTCTGCAGAGTTTAGAAGCTGTGCAAAGCCAAAGCAATGATCTCCAGTTTCTCCTCTCCCTTGTAAAGCTTTTGCAGAGTGACCTATGGAGATGTTGGTGAAAACCTGCAAGGGGAACCTAGGGCCTGAGGGGAATCTATGGCTTGACAAAGCTTGGACAAGCCCTGCATGAACTTCCTCTCACAAGAATATGGAACATGTCCCTGCCTAGGTCTGCAGTTGTAATCTGATTTCATGGTACAGTGCAGTATTGGGCCTACCCTCTCTCGGCTGTACCCTAGTCCTGGCCCTGGCCCATGTGTCAGAGTTACCAAGTGGTTTAAGGTGCCAGGCTTAAGGCTCTGGCTCCCTAGGAAAGCTGCAGAACCTCCTTCACTGGAGATTTTCAAGAAGAAGGATAGGCATCTATCTGGAATGGTTTAAGAAATGGCCACCCTGTATCTGTGCCGGGGGGGTGAACTAGTTGACTGCTAAGATCCCTTCTAGCCCTGTGGTTCGGTGACCTTCATCCCCTTGCTATTCCACTTCTGAGAGGAGAATGGCACAGAACTTTCTTGCCACTTTGTCTTGGAACGAAGACATTGCTAGGTTTATAATTCCAACAATGTGGCTCTGAGCTAGGGAGATCTGACAGGTCTCTGATTAATGGACTTGCCAAGCTTAACAAAAACTATCACCTTCCCTCCCTGCTCCATTCCTTCCCCTGTTAGTGCAGAAAAGCTCGGTTGCTCTAATCATGCTGGTATAAATTACAGTGATGAATGGGGGCTTGCCCCTGGGTACCTTTCGAGGGAGGAGAGTGAAATGAATCATGGGGAATGGTTCATACTCTCTATGTACACAGGGCACTGATGGGCTGTGTGTTATACTGACTGGTGTCTGGGCTTATTTATGAGGCTTCTTCGTCTTCAGAATACAAGGCGGTGGTTCTGACATCAGACTCCCACAGGGTTCAATAGCTAAGAAGACGGAATGGCTTGCAGGCCTGAAGGGAGCACCCCTCTGTCTCTCTACATTAGTGTGTTTCTCCTACCAGCCTGGATCGCCGATCAGACTTTAATGAACGTATAATAGGGAATCAGTCTGCTGATCTCTATTCCCGACTCATCTGCCTAGTTGAGTCCAGCACCTAAATAGCCTGGAGATTCAGAAAAACTGTGGGGAAGATGAGGAAGTTCCCACAGAAAGGTAAGGCATGGAAAAAGCCCTTCAGCTTGTAGGCATTAAGAAAGCTCATATGAAGGCAGTGCCTCCAGAAGAGGCCTAATACAAGGCAAGGCAGAGTTTGAGGCCTTTTATGACTAGGGGTATTCAACTGTGTATGGATGTATACTGGTGTGTGTGTGTGTGTGTGTGTGTGTGTGTGTGTGTGTGTGTGTGTGTGTGTACACCAATATATATTGGCTTTTGTTCAATACACCAAGGAGTTAAGAACATTAGTATGGCTTCTTCCCTTCCCCCTTGGCCTCTGTTTCTGTTATTTAACTTGGGGCATGAATTCCTTTGGCCTCTGTTAATCATGAAAGGAAACCTGATCAGAAAGACTCATTTGGACCCAAATGAATCCCAAGGTGTATTTAGGAGAAACTCTTACCCAAGAGGCTGCCTGCTTCAGTGACAAGCTGCTAGTGGACTCCAGCAAGAGCAGGAAGTGTTAGGACAGCATGAAAATGCCTCTCTGCCAAGGTGGAAGAGTCTGGCTCTGGAAACTGCCTAGGGAATATAATATTTGCAATGTTCTAAACCATTGTGAGCAGCTGTGAGTGTCATAGCAATGAAGGCAAACTTCTGGGTGGGGGATGGTCATGCATCTGCTTTCAGGTGGTGCCCCTTTGCAGTGCAATTGCTAGAGAGGCCCCAAGAAAGTGTGCAAGATGCAGTTGCCTATGCTACTCCTGGGACTTGCCCTGAAGTCCAGACTGAGATTGCCAGAGTCAGTTCATAGAAAACATGGGGTGAAGGCTTGGCCTTGAACCAAGAGCTTAGGAGTGAAAGGTTCTGTATCCTGTCCTGAGTGTTTGAGACATCTGCTCCCACTGTTTGAAGGGTTCGCGAGCTGTCCCCCAGGACAATTATGTGCATGGGTGCCTCTGTGCAGTACATGTTTTCCTATACACGACTATGGTCACTCCCTGACATCAAGCACAGACTCCACCACCTGTGCAGAAACAAGCCCTGCTGTCACCCAGCTTGGACCCCCACCCTAGATGGAAGCATATCCCAGCCTGCTACCGCTGGAGCAACTCTGCTTCTACTACTTCTGCACTGGTGTCAGGCCTGGCTTCTGTGCTTGCCTCTCACCTCTGCTGGAGGAAACTTGATGCTGCTGTCATTATGCAGAGACCCCCAAATCCAGGCTCTACCTGGTGCTGTTCAGCAGATTCCTTCCCTGCATGGCCTGCTGGCACTCTTTCATGCCTGTGTCTCCCCTCATCAGCTTCCAGGTCCCCGGGAGCTTCTTCTCCAGTGCAATCAGCTGGACTCCATCCCTGCCCCAGTGGCGCTGACCACGTGTTGTGGGGCCCGTGCATTCCAGTTGGAGCTGTGCATCCTAGAGCTGTTGCTCAGAGGCGGGGACGCCACCATCTCTGACAGCTGCTGGCTGGCGAATGTGCTGACTCCAGCACAAGAGACCTCAGGCACTCCACGACACGCTCTGCACACATTCATTCTCCTACCTCAGGGGGTGGGGGTGGACTGTAGCTCCAGTAGAGACACTGGATCATATGCTTGTTTTTACACAAATAGTGGAGCGGGCTGTTTCGATAAGGTGCCGGCGGGTGCCTTTCTCTGGGCTCTTCCCGGTTCACACCAGGCCCCCAGGGCAAACATTCCAGGAATATTTGTCATGGTCGGCTCAAGACGGCATCCTTAAAAAAATGTCAAATAAAGGAAAATCCGGTTCTTCTACAGCTCCCTTTGGCTTCCCTTAAGCTTTTAATTCTGGCTATAAGCTATGTTAACTCTTGAGAGGGAGGTCTGAAAATCCACCGTATTTACAACCAAACCAGCATGGGGCCTCAGGAAAGCTATGGCTATGGGAGTGTTCAGAGTTGGCCCTGGGTGTGTGTGGCTGGGGCGCACACTGTTGCCTGTACATAGTGGTATATCCCTGGCTTTAGCCTTAATGGTACAGGAACCGCCCCTGGCAGTCCCAAGCATGAGCTCTCTCAGAGCAGGAAGCTGATGGGCTAAGGCAGGTGTGCAGTTTATTCAGGGACCTAGCTTGGTGCTGCAGGCTTCCTGGGGCACAGGAAGTGAAGAGATGGAAGACGGGGATGCAGGAATACTGCAAGCAAGAGGCAGCAGCTGCAGGAGGGGATCCTGGCTTAAGGTTCACCCTCTACCCGACCAACCACAGACCGTGGATCACGCGCTCACCATGGTTCTACAAGATCCTAAACCAGTGCCGCAGCTTGTACGGCCTGCAGCGCACAGGCCCCACGACCATGAGCAACAACAAGAAGATCCAGGAGACAGTGAGGCTGAGGGACACCACATCGCCAGTATACCTGACCCCAGGTGATGCATGCCACGCCGTGTGGGAACACATCAACAACAAGGACTTGCACAAAGATCACAAGGACCTGAACTGGCTAATAGCCCACCAAGCCCTGCCAGTGAGGGCCTGGAGACAGAGAGGGTCAGCTGTGGAGACCCAGCTGCCCATGGCCTAACTGCCACAGAGCCACCAAGACGGTTGGCCACCTCCTCTGGTTCTGCACCTGTGCCAAGGAGGTATGAAAAAGAGTGAAGCTGCTTTGCGGTGACCAGCGTCAACTGGCTAACCAGAGAAGGGGCACTGGATGGGCACCTTGCCAAATGCCAGGGGAACCCATCGCCCCATTTCGACCAGTTTGCGTCTTGCAGCAGGAGTGCCCCGTGGAAGGCCAGGAACCTCCTGTTGTACAGGCACGTGGACACAGAGGAGGTAGGCTGTGTGAAAATGGCTCTGAGTGAACTCCAGACCTACTACCAGAAATCAGTAGTGGAGGATGGAGAGGACACAGCCAAAGCCACCTGCCACAGAGACAGGGGGCACAGGATCTTCCAACTCCCCCCTAGTGGAGAAGGGGGCAGTGACAGCGAGGAAGAGGAAGAGACAAGTGGAACTGAGGACAGTGACAGTGACAGGGTCCTCCAGCAGGAGCTGGAGTGGCAGCAACATGGACAACAGGTGAACTGAGTATGTGACCCTGCAAGTGGGGTGGGGATGAAAGAAAAGGGTTGCCTGGTCTGAGAGACCAGAAGTTGCTTGTGTGTATAGCGCGCGATGCAGCTATTGTAACGGGTCCTGGTGGCCAGCAGGCGGGCCTTTGTATGGGTGCACGGGCTGCGCAGATGCAGTTTTTGTAACGGGTTAAGTTTTTCTTTGTAGAGTGATACTCGGAGTGTAGATATATATAACCTCATACATATATAGACATATTCTTACAAAAAAAATAAATAAATTTGGTTGTCTCAAGAGTGTCCCTTTCATGGGAGAGTGAGTGCCCAGCTCAGAGACGCAGGGTGGTCTACAGGGCAGGGTGCCAGAAGCCAGAAGAGCTGGTGGGTGCTTTTCCCAGCTCTGTCACTGCTCTCCTGTGTGCCCAGGAACTTGCTCCTTACTGCCATCCTTATGCCTCAGTTTCCTGATAGGTCGTGTGGATTTCCTCACCTCTGTGGGGACGATGAAGATACGTCCATTAATTGATGCTTGTGACTGTCTGTCAGATACTGCAGTGCAACAGAGCACAGACACGCCAATTAAAATACAGACATGAACTGAGCATAGCGCCGGTCGTGCCCTTCCACAGGGCTAATACTGTATGTAACAGACTGAAAGTGGCTCCAGGCCTGGGAGGAAGTCGCTGAGGGTGGTGGAAGCTCTTTTCCCTGTGTATCACTGGCAGGGTAAGTTTGTGTATGACCTCAGTGTGAAGGATTTGCATTTCTGATGTCAATCACTGACAGGGATAAACAGTGAGCTAACAGCAGGTGTGTGGGGCGCAGGTCAGTCTCGCTCCGAAGTGTGCAGCCTGTCTCGTAAGGATGGGATGGGGGAGGGAGAGTCTGGTGAACTCCTGACTGCCGAGGGGTAAGAGGGAGCCCCAGGAGCAACGTTGCTGATGAAGCAAACTGTGAAAATGTCTCGCCTGGTTCCTTTCAGCGAGGAGAAAGTGCTGTAGGGTGGGAAGGGCTGGGCAAAGTTGCGGGGGCAGTAGCCCGGGAAGAGGAGGGGGGACAT
>NW_005841956.1:550467-589809 GCF_000455745.1 Alligator sinensis
AGGGCTCTCAGCTTGCCCACCTCCCTCTGCCATGGCCCACAGCTGTGCTTCAGCTCTGCAAGGTGCAGCCCAGTTTTCCTCCCCACTTTGAGTGCTGGCTTCAGCCTGCATTTTGAAGGCTTGTGGATGGAAAAAACCTGATTTTGCTGCTGTTGGTGCTCACTAAATAGAGGCAAAGGTTGAATATCAGAAACTGGGGCAGCTTCCCCCTACACAGCTTTGCTACCTCCAGCCATGCCCAATCTCCTGCTCCAGTGCTCTGCTGACAGCTCTCTAGCCTGCCCTGACCCCTGACTTCCTAATGTCAGACTTGACCTGCTTCCCCCTCCCCATCCCCTAGTTGTCACAGCCCTTGGCCTCACACTAGCACAGCCAAGTGACCATTGGGTTTGTGCTGTGAGTAAATGCTTCCCTGGGACTAGACAGGGGCCATCATGACCATTCATAGCATAGATTCATACTGATAGTGCAGTATGAACCTGGGTTTCCTGTGGGGGGAAGCCACTGATCTTCTTACTGTGAAGGGTACAGGGGTCAAAAAGGGGCTGCCAAGGTGTCTAGTCTGGCCTGGGAGGAGAATAGCAGAAGGCAGGCAAGGTTCTTTGAGTAGATGTGATATCTTTTATTAGACCAAACGAGTAGTTGGAAAAAAGTTCTTAGCAAGCTTCTGGGTGCAATCACCCTTCTTCAGGCATAGGAATAGCAGAAGGACAGGTTCAGGACTGATGTGGTGAGCAGCACTCTGGTAAGTAGTGGGTTTCTATACATACATTTATATTTGGTTAAAACAGGGTCCCATTCAAAGGTCTGAGGATCCCCTTATTTCCAATATCAACCCTCACCTCTGTGGCCCTGGCTTCATTATTGTTGGTGCTTTGGGCTGAGGTGCCCTGGGTGAGTCTTCCTTTGAAGGTGGTAGAACCCACATGGGGGCACTCCCTCCCTGTTGCTGCACTGCAGCCGCTGCACTGAAGAAGTGCTGATCTGTCTCCTCTTTCCTTTACCTCCATCTCTTTCATTTTTCATTTCTCAGTTCCATTTTCCTCCATTTGTTTCCTTTCTTCCAGCAAAGCAGTAAAAATCTCATTATATTTATACATATATATATTTAAGGCTGGGATAGAACAGAGCGTTTTCATTATTCAGCGCCATTTGACAATGGCATTTTGAAATTGCTTCATAAATTACCCTTTGACGATGGCCTGTCTCCCTGCCAACCCATGTAATAGCCATGCAGATGTGCAATCCAGAGCTCTTCTCTGGCGGGGCATCTTAATTGAATGCTATTGCACAGATTCCTCAGGGCCAGGGCTGGGGAACTGGACAGAGACCTCACTGGCCCTCTCTGCATTGAGCTTAGAGCCAATGGTGTTTTCTCAGTATTAAAGGACAGCTAGGTGGGGGCAGATAATATGGGGCTTCGGTAAGCTCTCTGAGGTTGGGAACAAGCCTTCAAGGCTCTGGCCAAGCCACTCAACCCTCTGAGGTTCAGACGAACCATCTATCTGATTAGAACATCCCTATGGATCCAGCCTCTATGCGGTTGCTAGATACCTCACTTGAAGCAGACACACCCAGGCCTGGGCATTTCAGCTGAAGGACAGAGAAGGGAAATGGAGAAGAGCTGAGGCACAGATTGTGGAAGAGGTGGTATCGAGCTGAGTTGGTACAGTATGCCACATCCTTTGGGAGGCAATATGAGGCAATAGGGAAAAATCCTTTCTCCTATAGAACTAGGTGACATGAGTATGGCAGCAGGCAGGGGACCTGGTCCATGGTCATAGGGCAGCACTGAGTCCCTAAGAGATAGGAGCAGGTGACCTCTGGCTTTGCAGGTATGTATTGTGGCTGCAGTAGGCCTGCTAGAGGAGCAGCGGCTGGAGGATGGAGCAGGCGGGGGCTTCCTTCTGCAGCTGGTGATACCGCAATTGGAAACTTTGGGATGCTCAGTTCTTTCCCACTTCCTCCCCCTCGCCCCTTTAAGGAAAGTGATGTTTTTGGAGAAGAATGAAAGGAAAGCCAGCGAACACTCACTGTGCTAATTCTGTCGCCAAGCCAAGAAATATGAAGCTCCCCTTTGTTTTTTAAGCAATTATCCTCTGCGATTTGGCTTTTTGTGTATGTGTGTGTGTAAAACCAGTCATTATATCCTCCCTTATCTCTAGGGAGTGTGCTGGCCTCCCCACTGCTCGCCCCCCACCCCTCATGCTCCTCCCCCCCTCCCTCTTTCATCCCCAGTCAACATGGGCTGCTCCACACTTGTCATCCTCTGTGTGTGGCTCAGAATCCAGCCAATTCAAACCCAACCTCCTCTGATGCTTGAAAATAACAAGGCTGCAGGCTCTGGGTGGCACACATCAGACACTCCCGCTGCCCCTTGCACTGCTAGTTCAGCCTGTCCTTGGAGCCCGTAGTGTGTGGCATGTCCTATCCTCCTCTGTTCCTCTGAACCAGGCCCCCAGTGGATGTCCCCCATCCACCCTTTCCTGGTTCCTATTCATGTTTCCGCAGCTCTGTGAAAGTCCTGTGGCACAGTTCAAATTAGCCCTCTGTAGGCATGGACGATTTTCTGCTTTGTGTGCTGCAGGCCTGTCACCCTCCACACAATACCAGCCAGCAGGAGTGGAGGCTCTGGGGTTACTGGACTGCTCAGACAGCATTGCTCGGACAGTTCAGCTCAGTGAAGCACCCTCTGTTTTTGTGCTGGGGGGACCTAGGGAGATTTGCAACGCTTTCTGGTTTAATTCAGGGCAGCACTGAGTGTCTTTCCTCATGGTGTTTGGTTTTCACTCTCCCTGTCTGCAACAAGCAGGGCTGATCCCTGAGGAAACCAAACTTTGGCTTGGTTCAGCAGTCAGGGCTGCTTATTCTCTCAGCAGGGATACCCATCCCTATTGACACTGGGCAACTTCATGCTGAGGCTGCAGTGTGTGACAACCAGACAGCTTCCTTGATGGGACAGCCAGTACCATGTAAGTCATGGACGGAGATACAGAACTACTATGGGGAAGTGGGTGACAGTACCAAGTACAGTCCTGAGTACCTGTAGGCATTAAAGGTCTCTCAGATGATCCCTAAGCATGGGGTTGCTCATTCTAGTCTCATGGATCATCACATTTTGCCTTTTCCAGATCCCCTTAGAGTCTCATTAGGGCCTCCCCTTAGAGCCTTATTCAGATCTGCTTAGAGAGTAGGAACGAGGGAACCTGTCCCTCAGTACAGGTGGGACTCTATACTTCACATCCAAACCTGGGTCATGCTGTGCATCCCACCCCAGAGGTAGCTGCATTTCAGCAGGGGATTAAGTAGTTCCTATGTATAATTTGGCAAGTGCGAGGTGTAGATGAAAGGTGCTGGGTTGCTGCTGGTATGACTATTGTGATGAGGCTGGTTCTGTCTTTGAGGATGCCACCGTAGGAATTGGCAGGGAGTGTGAAGAATGGGACAGTCCAGCAATGATTTCCACCCTTGGCTCATACCATTGAAATGCCTCTTGTGCTACTCTTGTGCACTGGGAGGGAAACCATTGAGTTGCCACTTCTTGAGCTATGGTGCACTACAGAAAAGCTTGGCTAGGGTCACACACACAGGAGGTGAAGAACCTGGTGGGAGCTACGTGTCCTGTATATTGAAGCTGCTGCTGCTGTATCTCTCTTTCTTTTCCCAGATAGGACCAAAAGGTGAGGGGACAACAACCCTCCTGCTGCAGGGAATCACAGCTGGTGGAAACTGTTTATTTGCACTAGGGATGCATCTTTCCTCCTGGCTGTGTGCCTGGCTGTCCCTTCTTCCTCCTCTGGGGGACTGCGGTGGCTGTGGTTTGTTGTTGGAGAGGATCCCCTCCCATTGCATAGGAGAAGCTTCATGTCCCCTCCCAGGAGGGAACATACTTGACATCTGCCCACCCAGACCGAGAGAAGTGAGATGGGTCTCCTCCAGCCTCCTGCTGACACAGATGTCAAGGTTTCACCGGGTGACTAGGCCTCCCTTGGTTGCTGGGCCTACCCCCGACTTCTCTGGCAGCCGCTGACAGGCTGGGAAGAGGTATTGCTGCTTCTGGGGAGCCAAACCAAACAATCTCCCAAATGGAAGGAAAACAACAGGCCTGTGCGTGCAGCGCAGTGAAGGCTGTTGCTGAGCTCTGCGAGGCGCACAGAGGGGGTTGTCATGCTCACGGATGGCTGCCCAGCAGAGCCCTGTCAGGAGCAGGAAGATGCTTCCACGATGATGGGTTGCCCTGTCTCTTTGAATTAGAAATGGGATCCCTTGGCTGAGCTCTTGCACCAAAGCCCCAGAGGAAAGGGAGAGCCATCTGTCCTCACCCTTGGCCTCAGCGTGGGGATAACTGTGAAGCGCAGGACTTGGAATGGACAAGCAGCTTGCCAAGCTGAACCCCAGATGCCACTGAGAGCAACCTAAAGGCTGCCGTGTTTTGAGCTGGCTGAGCCTGCTCCTAAGTCCCACTGGGCTGCTCTGGAAAATGCAGCTGTGCTCTCTTTTCCTCACTGCAGCTGTCATGCCATGAGTCTGCGTGGGAGAGGGCAAAGGCACCACAGAGTGGGATATTCACAGGTGAATGCCCCTTTCTGTCACGCATTGCTACCGTCTTGATTGTACAAAGCTAGAAAGTGCATCTGAGCACAGAAACATGCACCACTGGGCTAAGACTTGTCTCCCTTCCCCTTGCTGCAAAACTTTGGTAACTCAATCCACGTCTTTGGATCCGCTCTGGATTTATGCTGCCCCGAGGAACCTACGTATTTAAACATCTCGGCATGTTTTGTCCATCTGGGACTAAGGCTCACCCAGAGGAAATGAGCTTCTCTCTCACCCATGAGCAGTCTTGCCCTCTGGTTCTCCATCTCCCCTGGCCTCTCGCTCTGGCAATGGTGTGTAAATCAATCATAGAGGAAAGACACCCTTGATAAACTCTTGTTTGCTCACTGACATAGCTCCACCTGCAAAGAGCCTGGGAAGAACCTCTCCGGCACATTCCTTAGTGTCTTGTAATCCCGAGTCCTGAAAAAAACTGCGGCCCAGACGGGACCCTGGAGGCTCTTTGAAATTTTGCATCGCTGGGCTCCATGTGATGTGGTGAATATAAAGCTTCCTGCCCCACCCAGCAGGAGAATGAGCTCACGCCTGCACAGCAAACCCATTGCCAAATGAGACAGGCTCCGCAGCTCACTTCTATCACTATTGTCTCTAAGACTTTTGGGAGCACATGGATTTATTCTTATGAGCATCTCGGTAAGGAAAGGAAGTGATTCCTGCTTTTGCATAGGAGGGGAATTGTGGCACAGAGAGATAGAGCGAGGCCTAAATCCCTATCAGAGGGGAAAAGAGGCTCTTTATACTTCAAGCCACAAAAGCTGTGAGTTCAATCCCTAGCTGTGCCATAGGCTGAATGGGTGAGCCTTAGGGCTGTGACCTGTGTTAGCTCCCTCTCTGTATATCAGGGACAATGCTATTACTCTGTCTCACTGAGGACTTTATTTTTTTGGTAATATATATATAGATCTCTCTCTCTATATATATATATATATATCTACACTCTGAGTATCCCTCCATGAAGAAAACCTTCACCTGTTACAAAAACCACACCCACGAACCCGTACAAAGGCTCGCTGACCACCCGAACCCATTACAATAGCTGTACCGTGCGCTACACACACAAGCAACTTCTTGTCCCTCAGACCAGGCAACCCTTCCCTTTCATCCCCACCCTGCTTGCAGGGTCACATCCTCAGTTCATCTATCGTCCATGTCGCTGCCACTCCAGCTCCCGCCGGAGGACCCGCTGCTGCTGTCGCTGTCCTCAGTTCCACTTGTCTCTTCCTTTTCCTCACCATTACCGCCCCCTTCTCCGCTCAGGGGGGAGTTGAAAGGTCCTCTGCCACATGTTTCTGTGTCAGGTGGCTTTGGCTGCATAGTCTTCATCCTCCACTACTGATTTGTGGTTGTAGGTCTAAAGTTCGCTCAGAGCCATTTTCACACAGCCTACCTCCTCTACATCCATGTGCCTGTACAGCAGGACATGCCTGGCCTTCCACGAGGCGCTCCTGATGCAGGATGCAAACTGGTCGAAATGGGAGGACTATTTAAAACTAAGTATTTGGGATCACATGATTCGGGGACCACACTGAAAGCCTGGGTCCTATTTGGGTAGGTGTTTGGAGGGGAGGGTAAGGTCAAAGTCAGCTTTACCCTCAGCATATCACTCCCAGTGTGGACGAACCTGTCAAAGAGGCTGGGTGACCCTGCCTTTGCCCTGCTCATTCCACAGGACCAGGCTGCGGGTGAGAGAATCCTGTGGAGTGTGCTAGACACCATTCTTCCTCCTTCAGTAAACCTTCCCCACAGACAACTATCTTTTATTTACTTACATTTTGTGTCTCGGGCCAAATCCACCAAATCAGTTCTAAATTCTATCAACTGATCAGAGCTCAGTCATTCAAGTCTCTGTGGTGCTACCCCTGGCAAGTATCCTACCTTCCATACTCTTCAGTCTGCGACTTCAGATACTCCCAAATCCATGGCAGGCATCCTATGTGCAAACTCCAAACCTGGTGGCCTTGGAGTTCAGATGCCCCCTAGTCTCACTTGCCCTTAGCCAAAAGGCAGGAGTAGCAAGTTAGAGGGAAAGCCTGAGAGCACTCTCCCATCACCATAAATTGTGTAGCTAAGATCGTTGCATTTGGAGGCATTTGTAGACTCTTGCAGGGGTCAGCCTGCCCACAGTGCAAGGGACAGGCTTTCGCACTCTAACTACACCAAGTCATTCAAGACCAAGAAGAGGAGCATCTCCCCTGCCAGGTAAATAAAACTACCTGGTTGATCATGGTATCTCCCCTGCCAGGTACTCTGCCAATGCATTGTTTTCCCCATTCTCTCCCTGTTTTTTAGTACTGTGCTCACTCTCCCTCATCACTTTGGAAAATGCCTGTCAGCTGGGACTCAGAGGTTCCCCTCTTCTGTCTGCGGTCTTCTATGAAAAGCAAGTAACCATTATGCCAGTCAGAGCAGTAATGTTGTCCTACAACCCAAAGTACAATCAGCTCTGCGCCCTGTGCCAGCCAGCCATGCCCTTCTCTATGTCAGCTCCACTTTATCGACGTTATGGGGACTGTTCTGTTCCTGGAGGATGTTTTTCAATGGAACATTGTCTGGACAGTTAGAGGTAAAAAATACAAGTGAATACAACTAACTCTGTTGCCCTCAGAGGAGATGCATCTGCTTACAACACAGATGAATTTGGCTGCCTGAGCAAAATATGCAGTAATAAATAACGTCCATCTTAAAATGTGTTATATTGCAAGCATTCCCAGCTGAAGAATCCAAAGTGATTTACATATGTAAATTACCTTACTGCAGCAAAAAAGGGTTGTGAAGGTTAAGGCATCATTTTTATCCCCCAGACACACACGCACATACACACACACAGATCTGAGGGACCCAGAGAAAAGATACCTGCCTGCATGTGAGATGTAGGTGAGTGGTCAGTCTTCTGATCTTTGTCCCTGCAATGTATACACATAAAGGAGACTGTGTGAAAGAAAGCCTAAGCTCAGGTCTCAGCTTCCCGGTGTGGGAAAGGGCTGAGGGCCAGACACAGAGGGAAGCAGACTCATTTTCTCTTCACCGGCTGTATAAGTTGCACATGCTGTCAGTTGGAAACATAATGACCATATGAGAAATCTTGTTCCAACAGGGGATAATAACTGGTGCTCAGGGCCTGGTAAAAGTGAGCTCAACTAACATGAAATTGGCCTTCTTGGCTGCCTTAAGAAATCGTCTGTGGAACAGAGATAATGGCCAAATTCCTCCCTGGGGGCCCTGTGATAATGCTAATGAGGCTACCCAGGCTGGGATTGGGCCCAGTATTGTCAAACTGGGCCAAGGCACTGTCCCCTTCCCACTCAGCATGCCTCCCTGCTTTGGGTTTTGTGGACATGGGTCTGATGGTGGTGGGGGCAGGGGTGAGGTTGGGGCATCCTGCTGTGTCTGTCCATCTGCTGTACACCTGGCATGTGGATTTAAAAGTGTGGAGCTCAAGGCCCTCCTAAGAAATAACGGCTTGAGCCTTCCATGTATAAATAGATTGTAGGCAACAAGTAAACTGGAGCAGTTTTGTGTATCCTGGTGCAGAGTTCAGCTGCAGGGGTCTGAGGGAGGGGAGGAGGAGAGAGGAAGCAACAGTAACATAAACAAGGCTAGATTCCAAGGCCCACTGCGTAAGCCCATCTCTAAAGAGCATCGTCAAAAAAGTTCCCCCCTCCTCCCAACTGCAGCTGTCTCCTGTTTGGTCAGGTACTAGGCAAGCCTATAAACAATGGCTCCTGTCACTAAACTGGTTAAACAGGACGTGTCCATTTGAACCGGCCTCCAGACATAGTTGGAGCTAGTATGCAGACCATACAAAGACAGCACGGTTCCCTGCGGGGCAGGCGGAACATGGCTGAGAGAGAATCAGAAGGCCTTGAACTCTCGCCCCCATACACAAACTCCTTGTGTGTTGAATTTGGCTGTCCTTATGGCCTCGGTGATGATGAGTGTGAAAGCCACTTGGATCTTGGTTTAGTAGAACCTGGTTAGTGGAGTCTGCATGTGGGAATCTCTTTCTCTCTGTAGAATTCAGATTCCTCTTGGCAAGAGGGGCCTTGGGGACCTGACTGATGAGTTCTGAATGCTTGGGGCTAGTGATACTCCCCTAGAATGAACTGGAGTTGCTTTGCTCTTCTGGAAGCTGTTGATGGTGGCCATTAAGTGAGTTTTTGATGCAAAGAGAGTTACAAGCCTGGTTAAGACTGATGGGTGTGCTAAGCACCCTTTTTTCAGGCTATATAGATGAATCCATAGGAAGCTCCTTCATCTTGTGACAAGTGGAAATGACAAAGTTACTTCCTAGGGCAATGTGCTATATGGTGAGGCCTGAGCCAAAGCTAACTCAGTTATACTGCTAGAGGTCTCCCTGACTGCAAAGGCAGGAGTATAGTTTGGGTTTGTAGACTTCAGGGTAGGAAGGAGAAAGCATGAGAAGCAGTGGTGAGCATGAGGCAGAGCCAAGGCAGAAAGCAAGAGCGTCTTGGGAACAGAACTTGCTGGAGGAGCAAGCATGGAGACTTATGAGCAAGGAGACTGGCTGCTCATGTTTGTCCCATTATAAAACATTCCTACTGGTGTGAATAAGTGGAGATACTTGTGATCAGACAAGAGTAGGAAGCCAGGTGGATTCAGACTGTAGGTGTATCCCAGGGGGCTCCGCGTTTCAGTGTGTGGAATTCTCTGTGACATCCCAAACAGCAGAGCTGCTTTGCCAACCCACCTGCTGCACCAAGACTTTCATATGGAGGTCAGGCAAAGGCCCTGGGACACAGTGAGCACTGACTAGTCTAAAGGTTGGGGGACATGAACTTCCTATCTCTTTGTTTGACAGGATGACATTTCTTGGTCTGCTGCAAATTCCGCTCCCTCTCACCTGCAAGATGCTGCCAGTGGCAGTAGGCATGCAATGTGATGCATTGCTCCTACACTGAAATTGTTTTGCCTGGAAGAGATGGCATGGTGGGGGCTGAAACTGGCTCTGGACAGAACATGCACAGAAAGCCTAGGGAAAGGACACCTGGGTTAACCTTGTACAGAGCCATGCTTTGTGTTCAGAGGAGGATCGGCTTTGTTTAATACTGTCAGAGAGTCTTTTCTTTCCTACAGGCTGGAGTTAAGAAATGTGGGATTGCTATATATTTCTACAAGGAAAATGCTAAAGATGAGGGCAACCAGGTCCCTCAATCACACAGGTCTTCCAGGTACAAAGGCTAGTTGAGGCTATATGACCTGTTGACAGTAGATTTGCACAGCATCCTCCAGCCATAAGTGCTCCTTGCTAAATCTTAGTGAGTCTGCTTGAGCTAGTCTCCTCTAATCTCTCACTGACAGTGAGCAAGGCAGAAACAGCTCTGGCCAAAGGGATGTTGTCCTCGGGTCTTGAAGAAATCAAGGCATCTCTCAGGGAGGCTGGGTCACAAAGTTCTTGGCTGCCAGTGCTGGATTTGGACTTCCCCCCAGGCTGTTGTTTTACCTGGAGCCAACCCTAGGAGCTGGCAGATTGGAGCCCAGAAAGACCTGTGTGCTAAACCAGGCTCCCCATGCCTGGTTTGCTGGGGAAAAGTGCAGTCCTCACTTGAGGACTATCTTGGGGCTGTGCATTTAGAGATACTTACTAGCAGTGTTTGCCATCAAACAGCGGTCTGTCTAAATGGAGAAGGAATGTATTTTTATACAGCCTATTCCACAGCCCCAGAGGTGCTTTCCAGAGCTTTGAGTTAGATACCAGCAGTGCAGGGACTGCACAGGTGACTGCAACAGAGATCTAGCAGCCGGCAGCAACTCATCATATCTTTGGGCAGTGGATGCCACTAGACTCAGAGCAGGGGTGCTTACCAGTCCTGCTGTGGTGGTGGGGGAGTTACACAGTGGTCTAGCCTCAGAGATGCATTTAGGTTTTCTTGGTTTCAGGACTGGGATTTTCATCTGGGTGTGGGAAAGAGTATTTCAGAACCCATTGAGGGGGGGATGGGAGTGGGACGGGACAGGGGGAAGGAAGCTGAACATTTAAGTGAGCACCCTGCTGCTTTCCAGGAACCACACCTTGATCTGCTGGTTTTGGCATGTGACTGCTGTGGATCGCCTCCTACACGAGGAGGCTCTGTGGTACAAATGGCCAGCGACGTGCTTAGGAGCCCTGCAAGCTCCCCTTTCCCGAGCACAGGAGGAGAGAGAGGTGGTTGGAATTCAAGTAAGATTGGTTCCTATTCTGGGTTGCTGAAGCGTTTTGTTTTGACAACAGAGTGGTCTTGGGGCCCGAGGAGTAACCGATTCCAGCTCTCTGAGCACTTCTGCAGGAGGGGAATAGATCTTGGCAGAGTTTCACATCGCCACATGAGCTACACGGTGAGAGTGCAGCTGCACTGGGAACCACATCATCCCTCCTGCAGGGGACAAGGACGAGCTCACTAGGATCAGTAACAGGAAGGAATTAACTCTCAGTATTACACAGGCCTGCAGAACCCTGGGCCTGAGCACCTGTGCCTCAGGACTGCTCCGAGATGGACCCAGGCAGCAACCAGGATTACAGGCTGCATCCCGCCCTTGTCAGTCCATAATGCTGAGAGGATCACTCTGGATTTACACTGCTCTCATTGATGGTTGATTTGGGCCCTCACAAGTCTGTAGGATAAACCCAGTTTGCTCCTACTTGCAGACACAAGCTGCATCTTTAATTGTTCCAGAAGCTCACGAAGGTCAAAGACTTTTCCTATCAGTTTCCCACCAAGCTCAGGGAGGCCGCATCTCCCCTAGACTGCACCAGGCCAAGACACTCCACATTAGCCACCACCTCTCACCCACAGTTAGCTCATTCTTTGGCCAGGACGTTCCCACTCAGATGGTATTTATTTATCCATCTTCTGCTCCTCCTGCTCCCAGATGCTGAAGAGCTGGCTTTGGAGTCTGCCATGTTGGAGACCCCCAGCAGGAGTGTCTGTAGAATGGGGGAGGGGTCCTCATGTCTTGGTAAAGCAGGAGAGGGACTGAGCCAAGGTAAACTGGGGGCTGTTGGCCTGGGCTTGCATTCAAGTGTTTAGGTAAGCCATGGAAGGGGCTGGATGGCTGCTTACCCTGTTGGGGATGTTTGGATTGTAATCAGGAGAGGGGGTGAGCTCAGCCTGTTTGTGTACTTTAACTCCAGAAGGTCTCCCTGCCTCTCCCGGCTCCAGTGGAAAAGATCCAGTCCAATCCTGCAGTCCATAACTTAGAAGATGGGCTGTATTCACAGGCACAAGTGGGCTGTACAGGAGTGGGGGGAGATGAGGAAGGTTAGACAAAACTGCCCAGTTGCGCTTTTCACTGTTTTTCGGGAGAGGTGGAGGGCTTCCTAAACTCAGTCACAGCAGAGACCAAAAGCATTTCAACAAAGCACTTGTGCCCATGTGAACTTCTTTGTTCCTTTGTGGATTGCCTGTTCGTGTGTTACACAATTTGCCAATTGCTCAAATCATGAGCAAGACCTTATGAGGGAGGATAAGGCTAGAAGCTGCATTTATTGATTAAGCCCTTAATACACTCCCCCCCACCTTCATACTCCAATTTCTTTTCTGCACTGATATACATTACTAGTCTTATCAGTACTTGGATCAACTTAGTGGCCAGCCCAGTTGATCACAAGTAGGAGCTGGGCTTCTGCTGGTCCATCTCATCAGACAAACCGATGCTCCACAATGACATGCAGAACAAGACCCAACATCGATATGTCTTGCCCCATCTTTTATAGCCTTGTCAATTCACCCAGTCCTCTGGGCTTTTGCTGTGTTATCACTGTGTTCTTCCTTGAAAGTCAATTGTCGTTGTTCTCTCGCTGTTCTGGGGCAGATTCTTCTTGCTTGGTCTTTATCTGTCTGCATTCTTCAGCCAGTTGCCAGCTGATGTTTTCCTTTTCCACAGACACACTCTCACCCATTCTCTCGCACATACAGCATACAAAGGTTGAGCACTTATGTCAAGCTACAGAGCAATACAAAATGGAGTTTCTTAAGGCAATGCAAAACTCAAGAAAATACATAAGATTAAAAGCAATAGGCAAAAAGTCTATTTGTATAACACCTGGGCCCCATATCCCCACAGAAGCCTCTGGTTTTGACTTTACTTGGCCTCCTGTAGTGGGTGGTGGTATATGTCATGATGCCCTGTCTATGCTGGTGGTGACAGCTGCTCAGGTTTGGGATTAGGGAAGCCCTCTCATTCTCTCTTGCTTGTTGCCAGAGGGTGTAACTGAGTTTTCTCCTCTGTTATCTTGGAGTCTAGCCTTCAGTACAACCCCCTTCCAGCAGCAAGGGGTTGGATCTGGCTTTGTCTAAAGCCAGTCATTACAGCTTTCCTGTCCGGGGTAGGTACCTACTCAGTGATGGGAACCAATCACTGCTTGAGACTAAACCCTAGCCTGGTTCTTTGGTGACACTCCCAAAGGGCTGTGAGAACAGCTCTCTTTATCAGGGGATTCCTTCTTGGCAAAAGGGCAGTACAGCCAGCTCAGCTTATGCCTTGGAGACTCTGAGGTAGGGGGTATGCCAGTGAGATTCCTGAAGGAGCAGGGCCAGATCTCACTGAATGCTGAAAGTCCTCAACTGCTGGATGGACCACTGGGGCCATCCAGGGTCTGATCAGTGGTAGAGGCTAAGCTGGTTTCATGCCTAAGGTCACTGTCTGTGTGCCGCAGGCTTGCCCTGCACCCCTGGAGAATCGTCACACTCAACCTTCTCACCCGCCATGACTTGATGTGAAATAAGTGAACCTATACTTGCCTGGAGGATGGTCCAGTGGTTCTCTGAGGGTTCAGGTGTGACAAGTGCAGTGGATCTTCTGTGGGGCTCCTCCTTCCCTACATCCCACCCCTTTTCACCTGGGTGTCATTGCCACTCTAGTTGACTCGTCCCATATGGTGTGGTCTGACCTTGTCTGCAGGGTACTGGTGATTTGTATCTGGGTGGATCTGTTTCAGCCTTTAGTCATTTAAAGGGATAGGTAAATGTTTTAAATAGGTAATGAACTCAAATGGCTTGGCCTGATGGCTAGTGAGGGCATTGATACCTTGCCGCTCTGAGCTTGTACCCTCTCTGGGGTGTGGTTTGTTCTGGGGCCTTGCATACCTGTTGCTTCCACTATAGGTCTCCTTGTCCCTCCTGGTAGGGTGCCCTCTCTGACTGGGCCCCCCTGAATCTGGCATTGGGCCAGGTTTGGCTTTGCCTCACGGTGGTCCCTGCTGTGTGCCCACAGGGACAGTTGCTTACTGGCACGCTCCTTGTCCATGCTAGTGGGGGGCCCCTTCAGGGAGGCTTTCCCCCTGCTTCCCACAGCTAGTTTCCTCAGTTTGCCTGCACTCTGCTCCACCGGGCTTGGGTCCCCCAATGTGTGGTCCTAGGTGACCACTTATCCCCTGCCGTGCTGTGGATCTGGGGCTGCCCAGTTTCCCCTGCTGGGAAAGGGTTTGGTGGCATCTCTGGGGTGCTCACAGGGTAAAAGAGGTCCCCAGTGGCCCCAGGTGTCCTAGCCACCATACAGGTAGCTGTTTTCTCCCCTGCCGCAGGGAGAGTGGCAGGATGCCTACCTGCTGCTGGGCAGATGTCTGGCATTTCTTTCTGGTCCCCCGCAGCAGGGAGAGCACCTGGATCTTCCTTGAGGTCTCTAGCAGCAGTGCGGATGGCCGGGCCTGTTTCCTACATCCCTGGCTTGTGTTCTCAGGAGCTCCCAGCACTGTGCACTTTTGGCCTAACATTCCAGCGTTCTGGGCCAATTAGCTGCATGCTTCTGGTTGGCGCAATTGTAGCACAGCTGCCTGTGCCACTGCAGGCAGCTGTTACATTGGTGCCCGAGGTCCCCAGATCCTGGAGTCTGGTCAAGCTGTGGTCAGCTCAGAGAGCAGAGCTGGAGCCACTTGGGGACAGGCTGGGACTAATTCAGTCTCAAACAAAGTTAGAGTAACCTCAGGGGTCAGCCAGGTAACCTGGGAACAGAGGAACTCTTTGACCTCAGTCGCTATGCTGTGTGTGAATGCAATTCGGGCCTCAACCTCATGGCCTGTTTTGCTTGTTTCATGTGCACAAGGACCTGGCATTTGAAATAGGATCATTTCCCGGTACAGAGGTCATGCTCACTTCCCTGCCGGGGAGAGGTGGCTTGCTCTGGTGCTGTCAGGGGAGCCCAACATCTTTGCCCCCACGGTTTCCTTGCCCATTGCTGTTACTCCCGTGACACTAAGGACCCTTCAGACCTAGCTGAAGATGCCATCACAGCATCCTACTATGTTGAGGTAGGCCCTGTTTCCAGTGGGGTTGGGGAATTTCCTGTTGGCCTATAGCATAGAACTGCAGAGGAGGAGGAGTTCTCAGCACCTGTTTGTCCAGAGAACCTGCTGCCTTTGTTGTGTGGCTGTCCCCAGTTCCAGGGAACAGAGATGCAGCTGACAACATAAAACCAAGAAAGAGAATCTTTTTACTGTAAAAAATGGGAATGCATTGATTGTATGAGAGAACCTCTGGGCTGTCAGGGGAATAAATGGGGCTGATACAAGCCTCATACTAAGCGACAACAAACAAAAAAGAAGCAATCTAGGGTGTCCTTTTGGTCTGGTGTTTTATTTTAGGACTTATCTTGATCTGTCATTTTAACCTGGCTTCCCATCCTAATCTCCTGTCCCCTGCTCCATCTGTGGGTGTGCATGTCGGTGTCTCACACAAACGTGAACACACCGTACTGTCTGATAAGGAGATATGGATTCTTCTTTTCTAAATGCAAGTGTGTGCACTTCTCCAGCACCTCTCCCTTAAAGGTTAGGGAGCTTACAAAGGACCAGCACTTTACCAACGCTTAATCCTAGAGCTGAGTCAGTGACAAAGAAGTCATTGGGCATATATTGATAAATGAACAATCAAATCTGACTCACTGCTTGATGGGATCAGACTATTTGTCACTTGTGAATATTTGGGTGAAAAATATCTGGTGCACAGGCATCAGAAATTCATACCAGAACCCACAGTTCGTCCTAGGAGAATTTTCTGCTACCAAGTACTGACCATCTAGTCAGAAAACAGAAAAAATGTCTTGTGACCAGACAATACCCAGTACATTGTGAATAGCAGAGACTGACCTCTTATGGTGAGCAGCTCGTGAATTGTCCAGATCCCCCAAATTTTTCCTTCACAGACACTATGACACTTTGGAAACCACAAAGAAAGCTGAGCTGATTACATTTTGCTTTGGTAGATATGATGGGACCAGTTACTGCTAATTCTCCCAACCAGCTGGGAATTATTATCCCCATTATATAGTTGGAAGACAGAGCCATCTGCCTGACTTCAGACTAATATAGCTAGCTACCTCTCTCATCCTATAGATGAGGGTTGTGAGTTGCAGTGGGGTTTGGGAATGAGGTGTCTTTGGGATACAGTGTGCAGTGACAGGGCAGATCCCACTCATACAGTTAATTCTAGAGAGCAGTGCAGGCTGGCAATGAGGACCTCAGAGATATAGTTAACTAGGCGGGGCAAGCTACACAGTTCAGGGAATTAGGAGTGGAGAAAACAGACCTGCAGAGCCAGAACAGATCTGTAGGGAGGCTCAGGCTACCAGAAGCCCATGGCCCACGTGTCTCTGATATTGCTTGAGCCTGAAGTTGTCTCCAGCTGCACCAGCCAGGACTGTCACTCTCTCAGCTTCCAGAAGCTCAGCACCATAAGGCTGCACCAGGACTCAAGCAATTCTTGAGGCCTCTGAGAACTTCTCAGCAGGGAGAGAAGCAGAGGTGGGGACCCAGTTCAGTTTCCGGCTCTCTTAGGGTCAGGACTCACCCTGAGAGTTCTCTAAGAAGATGCTGCCAGGGGAAGATGCTAAGCTGGGGGGCGTACTGTCTTGCACAAAGAGATGGAAAGCTGGTCTGATCATTTACCATCTGAAGAAGCCCTAGCATGTCTCTCCAGAGCTCACTTTTAGCCCTGGGTTCTGATGAGAAGTCTACCTGGTGATTACAAGCTTCCTCCCTGAAAGCTCAACAGGATCCAGCAGTCCTGCTCACTTCCCTAACCACCTGTGCCGCCTTACTGAGGAGGGTCATATTCATCATGTCCCACCCTAGCACCAAAGTGTCTCAGAAGGTTTTTTATTTAAACCAAGTGCTAATTTAGTTCCAAATTCAATTAAGCACAGCTCAATAACCATGTCTACTAAAATCCATGGGTCATATAACTGCAACCTTTATAAATACAATGGTCATATAACTTCAGCTTCTTCCCATTCTATGTGCAAGTTCCAGGCCCAAAGGCCTGGGAGTTCAGATACCTCCAGTCATGCTTGATGTTAAAAAAATGTGTTGGCATAGATAGTGTCTGTTCTACAATCTGCAATGGGCAAGAAGAGGGGGCAACTGGCTCTTCCCGGTGACACTCTTCAAGGCCAAGGTAGCTGTTGGGACAGTCTGTCAGGAGACATGAGAGATGGTGTCTGCCCAGGACACAAAGGTGCCCTGTGGCTCCAATGTTCCTCTTCTTTCCAAAGGCTAGTCAGGCCCATCCCATGTAACTGTGTGTGTAAAAACCCTGAAATAGGTAGGCCAGAGCCAACAGTGTGTCCTCTCAGGCTTGGGGAAAGGAGGGGTGGGGTGGGTGGGCAGAGGAACATAGATCCAGGGGCTCAGTGAACAGGAGGGACAAATAATGAAAGAGCAGGGATGGGAGTGGAGTCAATGTATTAAAATGGGAGGGCGGGGGGTGCATGAGCAGAGAGGTCCTGTCAGCTCCCACCAGACAGAGCTGCCCAAGGAGCCAGCCTCCAGTAAGGTCCCAACCTCAGGGGCTGTGGCTTAAACAGTTTAAATCAAGAATAATTCATAGCAGGCTGCCAAAACCCACCTTATTTTCCCCGTGTGATCCTCCCTCCTGTACTCATCCCTTCCCAACACCAGGGACCTCTCCTTCTCCGGGCCTACTGCAAAGCCTGAGTGCACAGGCTGAGCCTTATCTTTTCCTGACTTCTCAGCAAAACGCAAGGACAGGAAGTGTGATTCTTTGCTGCTGGGCATCTTGTGTCATCACTGTCTCTGTGCAAAGCGAAGGGTGGGGAAAATATGTTCTGATGAGACCAGCAGGGGATGGATAAGCAGCACAAAGCAGGGCCAGCATAATGTAGAAGCACCTGGGGCAGCTAGCTTGGGTACTTGAAGCATATAGATGTGTTGGTCTGGAGTTCCACATAGGCTTATTAGCCTGGTTGAGTGTATTAGCATGGGCTGAGTGCCAGGCTAATGTAGGTTGAGCAGTTCCAGGTTTGGCCAGTTGGGGACCTGGAACTGGTGGTATATACCAGGGGTGGGCAATTATTTTGGGCAGAGGGCTGCTTACTGAGTTTTGGCAAGCCATCGAGGGCCGCATGACAGGCAGCCCAGGACAGATAAATATTAATTTTCTAAAATTTTAGGGGCCCTGCAGGCTGGATAGAATGACCCGGTGGGCCACATCCGGCCCCCGGGCTGCATTTTGCCCACCCCTGGTATATACCATGTATAGGTGGTACCTATACATGCTGCACACATGGTCACAAGCCAAGCAATCCCCATTGTCATGCTGCTCTCAGGACTCGCTGGTTGAAATCCGTGAAGCACATGGATGATAAACATGCAGTGTTGCTACCTGAGACCTACAGGGCCACTCTGGCAGGATCCCATGGGCTGCCACATTCATAAGTTTTAAATAAAAGCTCAGTGCACTGAGCCCCACTTTGGAGGGCTACAGAGGGCACTTTCTAGAGTGCTGAAAAACAAGTGTTCTGGGCCAAACAGACAGAAATACAGCTGTTTGGATCAGCAGGTGAGGAGGTGCTGCAGGGGCAGGGAGCTCTCTGTAGGCCACCTACTGGTGCTCAGCATATGACATTTGCAAACCTCACAGGTGACTCACATGATGTCTCTGTTGGGTTTAGCTGGGTTGCATCAGGTCCTGGGGCTCTGGGTCTATCCCCTGGCCGGCTGGACACTTCCAGCTTGCCCTGCTCTCCTCTGGACTCCGCCTGTGTTTATTTTTTCCTTTAATAAAAAATGAATAAAGGAGAAAATGAAAAAATAATTTCCAGGAATTTGGTCGTGTCTGCCCCGTTTCCTCTGTCCACTCCATGGGGGGTGGCACGTGTTCCTGAGTGAGTCTCAGGTCACTGCTGCCTGTTCCCCACAGGCCCTCCTTTCCCAGGAGCAATGGGGGTCTTGGAGGGGAGAGGCAGCCTCCTGTCAGCCTCACTGCTGCAGAGCTTTGGTTGCAAAGGCCCTTACAGAACTGCTCTGCCCAGGCAGTGTTTTACCTAAACAGGGAGCATATGAAACGTGTTTTTCTTTAACACCTCCCACTGGCTTAGTGGGGGAAGTGGGAAATCCTGTAGGATAGATAGCCAGCCCTGGGCAGGCAGCACTAAGGAGCAGAGCTGGAACTCCACATGCTCATGACACTGCTAAGATGTTCCTGCCATCTGGACTTGGGTGAGGAGGAGAGGGATTGTTGTCAGTTTGAAGTGGACCTACCTCTAAACAAAGGGCCAAAAGGAGGTAAAATAACCCCAAATAGAAACAACCTCTTGCTGGGAAGCTTAAAATGGAATTTGTGGAATTCTTAATTTTTCTTTTGCTGAAAACACCTTAAAATTTCCACTCCAGGCCCCCTCCTCCCACTGATTATCTTGGATCAGCCAGTGAACAACCCATTCATTGTTTGCCCAACTCCATCCACGGTCACCTCTTGGGCTTCCACACAACAGAACACAACTGTCTTTTCCTTGTTTTCCCATCTTGCTTTGAGCTCTGCCTTTCAGCTGGCTGGGACCTCTCTGGCCTGTGGACTGACAGGAAGTGTCAGTGGCACAAGGGTACGTGATTCTGGATCAGCATCCTCTAGAAATGAATAAAATACCTTGGGCCTGGTTTCACAGCGCCCTGCACCTTGCAGGAGAGTAAAATGGTGTGACGGGGGAATTCTGACCTGACAGTATTTTTGCACCCAGGCTGAGCCCCCTTTGTATAGGAAGAAATGGCACATATGGCAGTGGACAATTGAGAATCAGATCATGGTAAAGGCTATGTAGTCTCAGGCCTCCCTCTTCTCCTTCCCTGCCTTGGTACCTTTGAGGGAAGCCTTGAGGCTGGACCAGGAGGCCCTGCCAGGAGCAGAGGCAGTGTGTGGGGAGAACAGGCATAATTTCAAAGCTGGTAGCTTGCTCGTGCAACCTTCTGGGGAAGAGCCTGTTTATGGCTTGCTGCATTAAAGTGTGCTTAACAGCTGCACTTCTCCAGTCTACTCTTTCCTCACTTCATGCTCCTCCTGGGATTAAAGGCAGCAGATTGTGTTGTTAGCTACATGGAGCAAATAATTTCCTCTAGTGCCACAAAGTGGCCAGCTGAGCTGCTCTGTGGGTGATGCAGTCCCTTCCCTCAACCTATCCACAGCCAGGGTGGGGACATCTCTGCTGCCCTGTGTTGCAGGGCACTAGGGTGCCGTGCTCCTTTAAAGAGCTGAAACTGCTAGGGGAAGAGCCCTAGCAGTGAGTTGGAAGCCCCGGCTGCTGGTTACCAGGGCAGCCAGAACAAGCTAGCGGCCCACACCTGTCAGCACTCAGCTGACCGGAAGGGGCAGGGCCTGGCTCGTATATAAACCCCAGGGCTGAGGCCAGGAAAGCAGTTCCCTGCCAGCAGCCAAGGGGGAAGGAGCTCTCCTGGAGCAAGCAAAGGGGAGAGGCCTGACTGCAGGTATAGCTTCTGATACTGTTGAGGGATGGAGCATCCCCAGTGTGGCTTGAATGATGTTATAGCCAGGCGGCTTGAATTTATGTTATAGCCCAGGGGCTGCTGTCTTGTTTGCTAGACCGGTGGTTTGGGTGAGGCTATTAGGGGAAGAAGGAGGCCTCATTGGGGGCCCACTGTATCATGGGGACCCTGGCACCAGCGGGGGCACGGCATTTGGGATGCACAGACCCCTGTGCCAGTGAGGCTCAGAGCGAGACAGGGCTGCGGAGAGCCCAGGGAGGACAAGGGGGCCAAATTACAGCAAGGCCTAGACCGGACAACATCGGTACCATCTGCGATGCTTGGGGCATGGTATGGGGTGATTGGAACCATGCATAGCCCATAAGGCTAGGGTGCCCTGAAACACCCATTGTGACATCTATTTTGAAGCAGAATACACCAGAGGTCTGGAAACCCACGGGGGTGCAGAGAATCAATCAAGACTGTGTCCAAGAGGACTTAAAGGCAGCCTCCCTATTAATCATTCTATCAAAGACGTGGTGGGCGAGAAAAGAGGGTGCCCATTGGGCCAACTTGGGATGGTAAAGGGGCCTTGGGGAGATCACAGCCATCCTTCAGGACCCCATCCTGTGACAAAGTGGTGCATTGGCCAGGAAGTAAGGCCGTGCACAGGGAGAAGCCCTGTGTCCCTAAGTAGGGAAACAAACCTTTGGGCCAGTACAGAATCACAATGTAGCAAAGTGAAAGGCAGTGAGACTGGGGCTCAGGAAGATGAGCCAAGATTAGAGAATAGACTGCCGTTAGAGACCATAGAGAGGAAGATGTTAGGTCTGGCCTAGGAAAGAAGTAGAACCAAGACGGAAGTAGTGACTCCGGAAGGCAGGCGGCAAGAAGCCTTCACCTGGCAGTTGCGGGTAGATGAGGTGGAGGAAAAGCTGCCCGCCTAGAGTTTGAATTAGAAGTAGTGAAGTCGGAAAAGGAGCAAGCCAAGGCCAAGGTGGCCGCTTTAGAGCTGTGGGCGCAACCTGGGAAGAAAGAAGGCGGGTCGAAGGAAATCAAACGCCTTCTTGAATCAGAGACAGAGAAGGCCTGAGCGCTGGAATGGCTCATGGCGAAGGAGGCTGAGAGGAGCAAACAATGAGAGGAAAAATTGCAAGAGATGCAAAGGGAGATGGCTGAATGGAGGATCAAGCCTTCTGAACCCGGTATAGACCAGACAGGGGAACAAAAGGATATTCTACAGAAGCTGGAGATATCAAAAAGCCTCATTGGAGTCCTCCAGAAAGAAGTCCACAGCCAGGTGGACCAGATAGAAGAGTTGCAGGAGGAGTTGGAGAATTGGTAACTGAGATGCAGGCAAGCCAAACACCATGTGGAAGAGCTGCAAGGCGAGCTAGTTAAAAGCTGTGTCCAAACAGAAGAAACAGGGGAGGTGATATCCAAAGAGATGGAGAAAATCAAAGTTTATATGGCGAATCATGAGGCACTACAAGATCAGAAGCAGTCCCTCGAAATGGAGGTAAAAGCCAAAACTGAGGAGTGTGCAGAATTGCGGGCTCAGTGGCAAAAGGTGAAGGGGGAAAAGGACCATCTATGGGAAGAGATACAATCCCTGAAGACCCTGTGAGAAGAGAGTGCAGCCAAGGGAACAGCATTGCAGGCAGAGATCGAGCAGCACCTGTTACAGGCCACTCAACCACAGATTGCAATAGGCATGCAATTGGAAGAACAGGCATCCAGGGTTAATGCAAAATGCCAGGAGCATTTTCGAGAGCTTGAAGACTTGAAAGAGTTCTTAATAGAGACTGAAAAACGGGTAGAGACTGTGTGGCTCATACGTCTAAAGGTCCAGGGAAACGAAGAACCACCTAGAAATACTGGGCTACGAAGTCCCAGGAATGAGAGGGCAGTAGAGCAACAGGAAAAGAATACAGTGATGGAGGGACCTCCCAAAACAGATTCTGCAACAATGGGGGACGGAACTATCCCCACAGTCATCGAGTACCTGGAACAGAAATGGGGTCACTGGGTAAGCCAGTATGTAGAGGAAATGAACCGCTTGGGAGAGAAAGTAGAAGTAGGTATGATACTGGGATATTGACAGTGCCAAAACAGGTACAACAGATGGAAGTAGATAAGGGGGATATGGCAGCTGTGCGGTTCAGGGTGAGAAGCAAGAACAGTGATCCCAACTACCAAGGCCGCACTCAAAAGGGGCAACATCTAAAACAAAAAGGCCAGAGACCAAAGATGGTCCAGGCCCTGACATATAGTAGACTAGATACAGGTCTTGAAGGAGACAGAGTGGCAGAAGCCCTAGGTAAAAGGTGGGCCCGAGATGAGGAGAAGGGACCAACCTCACAGGAAAGCTAAGGGGAAAATAGAAGTATGCCCCAGGCTCCACCTTGAGGACAAGCTACCAAGCCCGGCACAGAAGCAAAGGCCATGACAGACCCAGACTGTAGACCGAGCTAAGGAAGCAGAAGGTTCCTCAACACCAAAGATAATCCAGCCAGAGGAGGAATGAATATGGGGAAGAAGGCTATGTGTATATGTTCGTAACCTCCCAGGGCAAGTCAAATGGTGGACCCTGAGGAAATTAATTGAAGCTAGAGTCGGGGGAGTAGCCTTTGTGAAAGTGTATACAGGGCCTGGTGAAAGACCCACAGGCCGGGGAAAGACACAATTCTGGAGTAAGGAACATGCCCAGAGAGCACTCGGGGTGCAGTGGGAGCTTTGGGGAAGGCTCATGGACTGGCAGGAAACTGGAGGGAGAAGGGACTCTTTACAAGGGGCTCAAAGAAGGCACTTAAGGAGTGAAGGGGAAAAGGTACCCCAAGTAATAGGAGGCAGCTCTCCCAGGAGGAGGGAGGAGGCTTTCCCTCCATGTTGAAGGCCTGTAGAATGGAAAGAAGACAGGCCTAAGTTGCATCTTACCAAGGCTAGCTAATGTAGGGGGACTACCCGTGGCGGGGTAACTCCTGTCAAATCCCACATGGTGCGCCCTTGGGGAAAAGGCGAGTAGGAGGTGCCTGAAAACCTCCGCCCCTGTTCCGGAGCTGCCGGGTGACTGAAGAAAGGCCGAGAAGATGGATGCCCAAGATGGGTGCAATACCTGAAAATGCGAAGACCCCCTGCCCCGCGGTGAGTGTGGGTCTTAAGGGGGGAGGTGTGTTGCAGGGCACTAGGGTGTCCTGCTCCTTTTAAAGAGCTGAAACTGCTAGGGGAAGAGCCCTAGCAGTGAGTTGGAAGCCCCAGCTGCTGGTTACCAGGGCAGCCAGAACAAGCTAGCGGCCCACACCTGTCAGCACTCAGCTGACTGGAAGGGGCGGGGCCTGGCTCGTGTATATAAGCCCCAGGGCTGAGGCCAGGAAGGCAGTTCCCTGCCAGCAGCCAAGGGGGAAGGAGCTCTCCTAGAGCAAGCAAAGGAGCTGTTTGCAGGTACAGCTTCTGATACTGTTGAGGGACGGAGCATTCCCAGTGTGGCTTGAATGATGTTATAGCCGGACAGCTTGAATTTATGTTATAGCCCAGGGGCTGGTGTCTTGTTTGCTGTTGTATAAGACCGGTGGTTTGGGTGAGGCTATTAGGGGAAGGAGGAGGCCTCACTGGGGACCTACTGTAGCGTGGGGACCCCAGCACCAGCGAGGGCACGGCATTTGGGGTGCACAGACCCAGGCACCAGTGAGGTGCAGAGCAAGACAGGGCTGTGGACCAGGTGCCAGTGAGGTGCAGAGCGAGACAGGGCTACAGAGAGCCTGGGGAGGACAAGGGGGCCAAATTGCAACAAGACCTAGACTGGACAATGTCGGTACCATCTGCGAGGCTTGGGGCGTGGTACGCAGTGGTTGGAGCCACACACAGCCCATAAGGCTAGGGTGCCCCAAATCACCCATTGTGACATCTATTTTGAAGTGGGACACACCAGAGGTCCGGAAACCCACTGGGATGCAGAGAATCAATCAAGACCGTGTCCAAGAGGACTTAAAGGCAGCCTCCCTATTAAGCATTCTATCAAAGACGTGGTGGGCGAGAATAGAGGGTGCCCACTGGGCCAATTTGGAACAGTAAAGGGTCCTTGGGGCAATCACAGCCATCCTTCAGGACCCCATCCCGTGACACCCTGCAACAGGAGTGAACAGGTTTGGTACAGGTTTGGCTTAGTTTGGCACTCCGTTTCAGCTGCTCTTTCATCTGTACAGTTCATTTTCAGGCCTTTTCTTTCCCCTCAGGCCCACTTCAGTCCCCTAGACCTGGTAATGGTTCCACTCGATCTGGGCCCCAAGAATTATAATTCATCACTGATTTGGTGTTTTTCCTCTTCAAAGCACTTTGCTGACAATAACAAATTAATGCACCCAGGCCTGCTGCCCGATGGAGCAAATTGGTTGCATCTGGAAAGCCAATGTGTTGCCTCCCAGAATACATTGCAGCAGCACAGAAAGTGGCAACCACTCTGCTGTCCAAGCCACAAAAATGTCACCCGTGGCAGGAAGTCTGAGTTAACACCTTGTAAGCTGCGTGTGAATCTAGGTCATGGGCTTTCAGGATGGGCCATAAAGCCGGCCTGGAGCAGCATGAGGGTACATAAACATGGCTGAGCTGGAGGGAGACTGCAGCTTTGGAAAGCAGCCTGCCTGTTCCACCCCAACAATGTGAGGGTTAGGAGCAGGGGAGGCTTGTAGGACCCCAAGCCGGGTCTGTTCGCTCCAGTGCAATCTCATTAATGGGCAGTTCAGCCAGACCCCCTCTGACCTACAGAAGGGCTAATGAGGTCAGGGAAGAGGTCACTGGTTGGGGGGCGGGCATGAAGCTTTCCCTGGAATCTGGCCTCTTTGCCTGTTGGATGAGTAGATTCCTTTTCTCTCCTGATTCCATTTTCCTGGGGTCTGATTCCCTTTTACAGTGAATGAAACAGAAGTTCAGACTCCACACTCCCAATGTGTCACAACGGTAGCTCAGTGGTGCTTAAAACAGCAGTTCCTTCAGGTTTCTGAGGCTCTGGCAGGAAGGTGTAGAGCCCTTTACCGAGCCCGAGGCTGAGGAGCAGGGGAATGGCCAAGGGGCACCCAGAGCACTGGCTGCTCTCTCTGGAGCCCAGCACGGAGTGGGATGACACTGGAGAGCACTTGGAGAGATTCCTCCCTGCGTTGGCACAAAGGACAGTACGATTAGGCCTTCCTTTGTAAAGCAAGGCCAGTGTGCCCGCCGACACAGACTAAGGCCTCGCCAGGGGCTGCAGCATCAAACAGGGCATAAGAACCCACCAAACACTTTTCCAAAGCTGCCCCCTCTGCACTGGGGCCTCCTGTGGAAGGCAGGCAATTCCTGCAGACCAGGGACGATCCTCAGAGGGCCACAAGGCTACTTTGCAGCCCCTTTAGGCAGCTTAACCTTAACTCAGGCCTCCAGAGCACCACCAATGAGTAAGCACCTCTGCTATTCTGGGCTGGGAATTGCTAGCAGCTCTACCCATGCTCCTTCTTCTGATCTGCTCTCCCTGCTGTTTCTGTTCTGACCCCCGCCAGAGCCTGCCTGGAACAGAGGACCTCATGTGGTGGTGGCCAACTGGGGGACAGACAGGTGCTGCCAAATTCATCTGCATTGGGACAGAACCAGATGGGACCCCTGGGCTGCAGATGTCATGGACATAGCAGCAGCTGCAGCCCATGGTGCATCTTGCCTGACTGACAGCAAGTTCTGGGTTGGGTGTGAGAAGGAACGTTTGTCCCCAACACAGTCTAGCACCACTTTGATCCCTTGTGCATCAGCACGTGCTATAGAAACACCAGCAGAGGTCAAGCTGCCACAGCTGGGGGAGAGGACAGCACTGGGCAGTGTGCAGGGCTGGAACTCGGGAGACCTTGCTCTATACCTGATGTGGCTGGGGGCTATCTGTGTTTCTTGCAGGGTGCAGCCACACCAGTGCTTTGTGCTCCACATTTGCACTGTGCATGCTCCGTGGGATTCCTCTGCTCCAGGGAAGAACCCCTGCATCATCGGCTGGCTCTTTCCTTGAGACCCTCCCTTCCCTGCCCAGCTGCTGGTGTCCCTTCCTCCCTGCATAGCTGGTCTGGAGCGCAGTGGGGCAGTTGCTTTGAAGCTCCTCCTGCTGACCTCACAGCTGTTTTCACATCTCCCTTGCTCAGTCCACTCTCCCCCTCTACGGAAACCCCCTTGCAGGGACAAGCACCCTTTGTACTAGCCTTGTTGTTGTTGGTCTTTGTGTTGCTCTAAGAGTTGAAAACCACCGGGTGTAAATCTCAAGGAATAGCCGATCCTGCGTTATTTATGCCCTCAGAGGGGCCCTTTGCTTGCTTTTATCCTGCCTCTTTAATACAAACCAGAGATTTTTTTGGCTTAGAAAGTCTGCTGTGTTCTCTCTCTCCTCTTCCCCTCCTTCCCTTGGAAGTTCAGATAAGGGAAAGATTTATACTGGTGAGGAAGGAGGCGATGAGCAGGGGGTTAAGAGCCAGTCACTTTGGGGGGTTCTTTGAAGATAAATTTAACTTCATCTTATCTGTGGCCTGTGCACTCGGGGAAACATGAGTGCTGGACTGCGGGAAGCGGGGGCTGGCTGAGAAAGACGGGGGCTGGTTTTAATCTTTACCCTGGTCCATTTTGGGTTCATTATGGAAACATTTATCATGCTTGATGCCTGCCGGCCAGGTAAATAACTCTTGGCTTTGCCGTTGTTTCTGGTGTGTGGAGTCCCAGCTCGTCGGCAGGAGCACTTGGGGTCAGCTGGCAGATAAAAGCGCGCCCGCTCCACTGGGTGCTTGCCCTGGACGGTTAATGGGGTGGGATCGGAGAAGCAAGGAGCACTGGCAGGATGCTTTTTTATTTCACATCTCATCCATTAGAGGGAAGCAGGCAGGAGCCATGCAATGGGAGGTGTGTGCTCAGTTCTCAGAGGCTTTGTGGGACACTAATCGAACACATCCCCCCTTCTCTGCTGACAGGCATGGAGGGAGGGTGCGGCTCTCTTGGCCCTGCAGCTGGGGGATAACGAGGACTGAGCCTTATTAGTAACCCGCGTGTTCACAACATAGGACAACAAAGCTTGCCGGAGCTTGGCGCCAAGAGTTATTAAGGTGCTTAGCAGCTGGGCTGACAGGGGAGATGCTGAGGGATTGTATCATGGAGAAGGGTGTTTTCCCAACTGGCTTGTCAGAGCTCCAACACGGCCTGAGCTGAGCTGCCCCAGCCAAAGATCCCACTCCTTGCTCCAGGGGCTGAGGGGGATGCAGCAGGCTGTTCATAGTGTAGTGGTGATTCTCCACAGCACCCCTGGGCCAGGACATGTCACTGCTTAACTGGAACATCTTGGGGAAGCTCTTGCATGAACAGTGCTATCCTGACGGGGAGCTTTGGCACAATTCAGTGCTGGCAGGACTGGTCCCAAAGCCAGCATCCTAGTCAGCAGAAAGGGTCTTTTGCCAGTGACATAAGACTCCACTGATACTGTTTGGGGCAGTGCAGAAATAGGGCACCAATGAAACCAACTTCCAAAAGAAGTGGTGCTGGCTCCTACCCTGGGGGTCTTTAAAAGGAGGCTGGACGAACATCTGGCCGGGGTCGTTTGACCCCAGTGCTCTTTCCTGCCATGGCAGGGGGTCAGACTAGATGATCTCCTCAGATCCCTTCTGACCCTACCAACTATGAAATGTGCTTGAAGATTACACCCAATGGGAAGAGCTGTTTTCTGCCCTGTGGACATCATGCCCATAGGAGGCAGGTTTCTGGTCAGAAGGGCACAGAATAATGGAGACTTTCAGTGCAGAGCAGGGAGTGCTGAGAGGCCCTCCCTGCCATAACTGCAGCCAGGCCTTGGGCTAAGCATAAGATGGGTTGTAAGCACCAGGGTTTCCAGCTAGAACTTCTCAAGTCTGGGGAGGAATCATGGGGGAGAGAGTATGAGGGTATAAGCGAGGAGGGTTGCACACACGAGCAGGGGTTCAGGAACAGAGGTCTTAGACAAGAATACCTGGAGTGGGCTGCTGGTGGAGGCAGGAAATAGTATGTCACTAGGGCTTTTCTGTCTTTCTGTGCATGCTGCCTTCCTTCTCAAGGGAGCTCCTGTTGAATGGGATGTCAGTAAGGAAACCAGCCTAGCACAGACAGCGTTTGTGCATGCTTTGTGCGGAAGACCCTGCCCCTGCCATGGAAGCTGCAAAAACATCATGGAAAATGGATTCCCTAGAAGAGAAAAGCAGCCGCACCCAAGGGTGTGGAGATGAAACAACCCAGCTCCCTTTCCCTAGAAGGGGCAAGAAGTTCCTCTTCCTGCCTGCAGGAGCCATTGGCTGCGAATGCCTCTGGGACCATTTGGAGTGGAAGGTTGTGCCATGTGTCATTGGAAAGGTCATTTCCCCCAGGTTGGCAAAAAGGCCTTAGATCTGACCTACGACCTCCATGTCAGCAGGTATTAACGATCTCCTTATGCCTCACAGGCAAACAAACAGACTGCCTGGCGCGGGATTCAGGGACTTCGTGGAGAAGAAACTTTGTGAAGTTCGTTGTTCTCTTCATTGGGGCCTATTCACACAAAATATCCCTCTCACCTAGATAAGAAGGCCTGTGTGTGCATGTGCACACACATATACACATCGTGTCATTATTAAAGATATTACATGTGTGATCTGCTGTCTTTAAGGTCTGTGACCACAAGGAGCTCTAACAGGCTCCCAACAGCCCCCAACCAGACAGAGTGAGGAGGAAGGAGGAGGGGGACTCAGTTTACTCGTCTTCTGGGAACGGAGACTGAGGGAAAAGTTGTTGGAGGAAGCAGCAAAAGGGGAAGTGAGCCTGACTGCCTGTTTACATAAAGCCGTGGGGGCATCTCTGTGCAGCCCCTGCCTCTCCTCCAGGCCCCACTCTGCTCCCCAAGTTAATTCAGTAATTTACATCTTGGGGGCTTTGCTTGCCAGGATGCTTTAATTTACCAGAGGAGGGGAGGGCAGGTCTCTGCCGACCAGTCATATATCTGCCAGAGGTTATCTAGGAATTTCAGCTGGGCTCTCTCCCTTATCTGGGCAATATAAAACCTGCCCCCTTTGTGGCTGCCTTGCCCTCTCCCAAGCTGGGCTCTTCACTATCCCTGGGATGGAATCCAGCCTCTTCCCCCCTCACCTCTATCCCTCCCATGGGGCAGGCCTGGTGCAAAGGTTCAGGCCACTTTTCATGAGGCGGGGGTGCGTGTATGACTGTGTATGACTGCACCAGGTGCCACAGGGAGAAACAGGGGCAGGGCTGGGAAAGGCCAGCTTTCAATGGCTGTGATATCGGGTTTAAATCCCTCTTTGCTTCATGCCCAGCTAATCTCTCTGGAGGGTGTAGCCCTTTTCTGCCCACACCTGCCCTATACCCCAACTCAGGAAACTCCATGAGAAGGTATATTTGCCTGTGTGTACCCAGCACACCTCCGGCACTGCAAACAGCATAGTAGCATTGTGGGGGGACACCCAGGATGTTTGGCAGCACAGGGTGGGATGAAAGTGTTAGATCTTTGCCTGATACCCCCAGATGCAATCAAGACTTCTGTGGTACCGATGCTGCCTTCTGTGACTTCCTTACTTCTGGGATTTTACACATGCAGGATCTGGTCTTGGCGTGGCCCTTGTTTTCCCTTGTTCAGTGGGTGACAGGTTGGGTGGTGGTTTCCAGATGTGGAGTCATTGCGGATAGGTGTTAGGAAGGTTCCTGTGTGGACCGTAGAGAAGAGTCTCTGAGGCTAACTGGGAACATCTCTGTCTGACTGTTCCTAAGGCAGTAACACCTTCCTTGGAAGGAGAAGCAGTTACACCAGTCTTGGATCCTCTCTGGCTTTGGCCCTTCAGTTACTTGCATTCAGGCTGTGTCACCTCCACCTGCTCCATGTGATCAGAGATTCTGCCTAGGCAGGAACTCTCCCTTGGGTGTCTGCAGCTGGTCTGAGACTGCTACGCACAGAATGGGGACCCTGAACCTGGAGTACATTGCAACTGCCATTTGTTTCCTGTTCTTTACATGACTTACAGCAGCAGCTAAGAGCCCTGGGGAAGAAGAGAATCCCATTGTATCAGGTATTGCATACGCACATCCAGCATCAGCCAGCAGAATCTACAGAGTAAAGATAGATGAGGGGGTGAAGGAGAAACTGAGGCAGAAAGAGATTAAATGACCAATCCAAGGTCATACGCAGAGCCAGGGATGGAACTCAGGTCTCCAAAACCCCAATGCAGAGTCTTATCCACTAAACAATTCAGCTTCTTTCCATTCTATGGTCCTGTGGCTTTCTGTTCTCAATATCCATGCAATATGTCTTTGAAAAACATCGAAAGAACCATTTCCTATCCTTCCTCCTCTCCCTTGGAGGTAAATGCAGCATATAGCAGAAGTGATTCATCAGGCTAAAAACCTGTATTTATGTTTCAATCAACTGGAAATGAATAAGTACCTGAGTAGTGGGACTGTGCATTCTGCATCTGGTTGTTGAAAGATCTGGTCCATTCGGGATGGCTTTTGGCTTTCCTGGGATATTAGAGTTGTACAGGCAGATGGTCTCCAATTTTCTGTCCCTTCTCACCTACAAAGAGGATGCAGGCACATGTTTGTGAAGAGGTTTCTCCACAGAGTTTGCACAGGATGGGCATGAGGCTTCCAAATGTGGCAAGCAAGGAAGCACGGTGGAGTCCTTCCTGCTCTCGGTTCTAAGGAATGCCTCAGCTGGACCCTGCGCAAAGTAGGGATTGGGATCCTTGCTTATCCAGAAAAAAAACACAGTCCTATACCAAAGGCATCACTTCACAGCATCTCTGCTGTGGCATAGGGGCATGCGGGGCTATGGCCTTTCTATTGCAGTCTTGGCAGTTAGATGAGGTATGATCACATAGGCTGCCACATAACAGTGGTTTCACTACCATGTGTGGGTAAGTGGAACAGAGAGCAGAAGATGGGTCCAAGGTGCTGGGCTATTACATCCAAATGAATTGTAGGATGAGAGCTGCTCTGGGCCAGGAAAAGAGCCAGTCAGGGGCCTGCAGCTGTTAAGTAAATGAGAACTGGAAGCCAGGGACAGATGTACTCTAGAGATTCCCCTGGAGATGGCCACATGGTCCTGGGACAGAGATATGTTCTGGTGGCTGGCAGGTGCCCAGTGTTGCTAAAGAGATTGCTGAGCAACCCAGTCATGGAGGGATGAGACTAGCCTCAGCTTTCTGACTGCTTGTGAAGAAAAGCAGTGGGGAAAAACAAGGGAGTAACACTTTGTCTCCCTGGGACCTGACGGAGTGAGGTGCCAGCTCTGGGTCTGCAGGACAGTTATCTGGGTGGTATCCTGGGGCCAGCCTCATGGGGTAGCCCTGGCAGGATCACAGCACCTCTGAACAATGCTTTCCCCACCTGTGTAAGCATAGTGTGATCTCTGGCCAAATACCCATACATATTATTATTCCACTAGTGTGATATGGAATGGGTGCAAGGGAACTCGGTATGAGCAGATGGGATGCTACCCCACAAGAGGTCGAGCACCATAGGAGAGAGGCCATTTTGTACAGCCAGATCTGTGGGGAAGAGGAGGTAAACCTGTGGCAGGGAGACCTGTGAAAGGGCAGATGCCTCTGGCACTGTGAGGCAAGTCTGACATCCCACTTTCTGTAAGTGCCAAGTACATGGGGGCCCCCAAGGGCCTTGGACCCCCTTGGGAAGAGGCCCCATCCCTAATTGGGTAGGACAGTCCCAAAATGGGAACATCAAGTCCCGGTCCCAGGCTGCATGACTCCAGGACAGCATTTGTCCTGGATTCCCAGTATCTTTCAGGGATCCAGGTTTTCCATTAACCGCGGAAAAAAGTGGGAAATGGTGGACTTCCCCTTGCAGGCTGGCAGAGTTCTAGCCTGCAAAGGGCTCTGGAGAGCGGGAGGTAGGGGACACCGTGTGCATGTGTGCGTGTTCATGCACGGGGCCAGGGATACAGCCCCAGGCAGTGGTAGAGAGCAGCTCCCCCAGCTGACTGCATGTAAGTCTATGGCATGGAGGTGGGAGGGCAGATCGAGGCCCCGATGGCGAGGGAGGGAGTGGGGCAGGGCCTAGACCTGGGGGAGCTGCCCAGCCAGGGTGGTGCATGGGCAGGCTTGGGGCTACCTGCTCTGCTGCCGTCCCCGCAGGAGCCCTGCATCAGTCACATCACCATGGTGAGTCACCCCCTGCCTCCCTGGCAGCAGCAGGGGCAGCAGTGCGGAGTTGTGCCTGCCACTGCTGTTGGCCGGGCAAGGGGGGCCTTGCCACAGTGGCACAGCTGGCACGGGGCTCCCAGGTAGAGGGCAGCAGTGCAGAGAGCCCTGAGCCTGCAGCAGGCAACCCACATCTTCCCCTGCCTCCTCCCCACCTTGGGCTCCACTCGGCTCTGCTTTGGCTGTGCCGTCCGGCGGGGGGGAGGGCATCATCTTAGGGACCCTCCCCCCAAGCAAAAATAAAAGTTAGCACCTATGCCACTTTCCAACACAAAGAGGGGGCTATTGGAGAAACCAAGGCTGCAGCACAAGAGGTCTGAGTAAGGTACACGACAGACACAACTGAAAATGAGCTGCTGATGTAATGCATCAGTAAGGATAGCTTGTCAGCTTGTTACCTGACCTCTCTGTCACAGCCATCCTCACCAGCCTTGCCCAGCCCAGCCCCACCTTGATTTGTCATTCCTTTCTATGCTAGGACTAGCAAAGGTCAGCTCCTGGGGGGTGCTCAGTACCTATGGCCGTTGAAGTCATGTAGTGGTGAAGGTATTCAGGACCAGCTTGGCCCCATGATTGTGATCTCATAATGCTGAGGGTCCTGTCTTCTTAAAATGGCCAGTGGAGTGCCAGGCATCCCTATGGAGAATCAGAGGAATAAAAAAAAAACATTTGCTGTGCCAGTTCCAGCAAATCAGAGAAATGGAGTCAGCATCTGCCAATAAGGTAAATGGAGGCAGCACGTACCAAAACCAGCCACTGCAGATGGCTCCTGCGGAAACCTCTTGTGTTCTCCAACAGGCCCAAATCGCTGTTGAAAGTCACTTTGGTGAAGCTTGAGGATGAGCAGGGTCTGTAACAGCTGCTGCCTGACCTAATAGACCTCCCCATTCCCTGTGCTTTCTCCTCTTTGAGATCCTGTTGCCTGAGAGAGATGGGTGGGTGGAGAGAGCCCAGATCAAGGCTGCTGGGCTATAGCCTAATGAGCCCCGAGGGACAATCATGTTCTGTGGGAAGGGTTAGACAATTTTCACTCACCTGCATCCTCTGGGTGTTGCTCTGAACTGGAAGAGGAACGGCCCAGGACGGTCCTGTTAGGTTAGCTTGTTATGTTTAATGCTTTGAAGTTGTACCTGCTTATAGTATTGTTTATATTTAGCCGTATTTACTCATTGCTTAAGTTTTGTCCTTATTAGCTGGCTTTGGGTTGTTTTTGTAGAGCTTATAGGTGCTCATTATATTGTATCTTCTTATTTTTATCACTGTGAGAAGTTTTTTTTTTTAACATAACATAACAATGGCCTTGTTACCAGCTCCAATTAACTGAACTTGGCACTAACCAGTTGAATCAGAGGGATGAAAGGATTGGATATATTAATGAAAGGCGATAAGGGAGACCAATGGACAATGCCCAAAGTAAGACACCAGAAAAAGGCCAAATTAAGAGGTGTGCTTGTGATGGGTCAGTTAGACAAAAAATGTGCTGACGGGATAAAAGATGGGCAGTATGCTGACTGCAGAGACACCAATCTGAAAGCAAAGAGTCATCAAACGAGTGAAGCTGAAGAAAAGCATAAAAGTGGGGAGCAAGAAAGTTTGTCATCATTGTCATAAATCCAGCCTTCCACCCCTGTCTGGGCCATCCAAGCCCACAACGTACCCTTTGCTTCCAGGAACTGAGTTGCTGTTTTTTCTGTTGAGCAAAGTAACATCTGGTATTGGGTGAGATTATTGTACTGAATGTTTTTCTCTCTCTGAATATAGAAAATGCTAAGATAATACTTGTTGTACTAATGAAGTTAGAGTTTGATTTTAGGACACTGAGTTGTCTGTATTCATATTTCACATTCTATTTAAGGATTGTGTTTTAACGGTCCCTTAGCATTATCTGGGAGATAGTGGTGCTAACAGTCCCACTGCACAAACTGTGCCACTAAAGATGAGACAGATTCCCTGGACTAGCTGTCATTAACCACTTTGCTGCCTAGACTGTGTCTAGTCCTGTTATTCCAGATGAAGGCCTGAGAAGTATTTAAGCCACAACTCTGATCTCTACCTCTCTTTACTGCAGAAAGCCAACAGAGAGCAACAGCATCCCCTGAGAACAGGAATGCTTGGTGCTTTCTTCTGAAGGAAAAACCTGCCATAAACTGAAAAAGTCAATCATCTATCCACTGGGAAACAAAACTGCAGCACAGGGGAAATGGAGGGTAGGAGAAGGTGCGTAAATCTTGAGGACCAGTCAGAGCAAAGAAATAGAAACCCTTGGGTCTGGAATGGAAGCTGCTTAACTGAACAGAACTACAGAAGTGATACAGAGCCTGAAACAGAAAAGGAAACAGGATGGCAAGGGCCAAATAGGCTGAATGGCAGAGGTCAGGCAGAATTTGAGCTGAAGAAGCATCATCCCTTAGAAAATGAAAACGCAGCTCACGTGAAGGCAAAGGAAAGAAATCTACGCTGTGGCAGGTGGAGCATAGGAGGGATACCAGGGAATATTAGCAGAAAATTGCCAAGGTTAGAAAAACAAGCCATGGTAGATTCTTTAAGGATCTCTGAGGGAAAACACCTGCAAGGGAATTGGAGCACCTGTTAGACACCCCCAGGAAATGAAAGAAGCAATTAAGGAGGGAAGGACATTGCAGAGAAACTAAATAATTTCTCTGCATTGGTCTCCCCCCTGACAGTGAATGGTGATAAGCTGCCTAGATAGGCCTACTCTTCTGAGGTAATAGAGGTACAGCAGCGTTACTGACTGCAGTGCCGAAAAGAGGGCATGCCGGAGCAGAATACCATATTAAAGAGTGCCATTCCCAGGGACAGGTGATCTTCCATGATTCAGTTGGAGGGTGAAGAAGGTGAGCAGAGGTGGGCAGGAATTTTGGGGTAAATACTTATTTGTTGGAAAATACTGATTCATTAATACTGTGGGGAAGGAGCCAATTTCCACATGCTTTTAAATGCAAAAACATTTTTGCAAAAAAGCCTCATAATTATCCACAACCAAAACAAATCCACTTCCAACAACAATTCATCCTCTGACAACAGCGAGGAAAAGATTAACCCCCAAAAACCATCAGAATGGACACCTCACAGTGGATGCAAGTCTAACCTTGGCCATTATATTGATTGCTTCAGGGAAAGAATGAACAATGAAATAATCAACAATACACACCACCATAACAACCTCTCCCTGTCAGCAAGAAGGGCCATAGACTCTAAGATCTAACCACCAAATAGTAATAAAACCAGCAGATAAAGGGGGAGCCATAGTCACCCTTAACTGTGAAGACTACATAGAAAAAAACAACAGACAACTCTTTGCCACCACCTACTACAAAAAACTACAGGAAGATCCTACTCTCCTTTTCACCTTGAAACTCAAAACTACCATCAAATCATTTCCATCAGAACTACAAAAAAAACCTACAGACCTTGATGCCCCCACTACCTAACCCAGGGACTTTTTACATGCTCCCTAAAATCCACAAACAAGGGAACCCTGGCAGACCTATCATATCCAACCATGGGACCCTAACTAAGGAAATATCAGGTTTCATTGAATCAATCCTAAAACCTCTTGTCACCCAAACAGCAAGTTTTGTCCAAGACACACCCAACTTTCTATGAACACTTAAAAACAAAGACCACCTTCACAGCAACCCCCTGGTAGCCACCATCGATGTTACCAGTTTATATACCAACATCCCACATCAGGATGGTATTCAAGCCTACCTCACATACCTACAAGAGCAAGATGACAACTCAGAGTACAGACCCAAAGATATTACTGACCTTATACACATCATCCTCACACACAACAACTTCACTTTCAATAACCAACGCTTCCTCCAGACCATGGGCACAGCTATAGGCACCAAAATGGCCCCACATAGTTTCATAGTTGGTAGGGTCGGAAGGGACCTGAGCAGATCATCAAGTCCAACCCCCTGCCATGGCAGGAAAGAGACCCCAGCAAAGTGTTCATCCAGCCTCTTCTTAAAGACCCCCAGGCTAGGAGCCAGCACCACTTCTCTTGGAAGTTGGTTCCAGATCCTAGCCGACCTGACAGTGAAGTAGCGCCTCCTGATGTCTAGCCTGAACCTACCCTCTGCCAGCTTGTGGCCATTATTTCTTGTCACTTCTGGTAGTGCTCGGGGGAAAAGGGACGTTCAGGTCCCATAGCCCCTCTTTATAGGGCTTGCCATGCTGCCCCCTGACCATGTGAGTGGCCCTCCTTTGGACCCTCCAATGCTGTCCATATCCCTCCTGAAGTGCAACACCCGGAACTGGATGCAGTACTCCAACTTCAGCGTGACCAATGTCACATAGACGGGGAGGAACACCTCCTTGTGATGCATCTGTGGATGCATAACAAGGTGCGGTTGTCCTTCCTGACCGTGTCCTCACATTGGTGTCCCATGTTCATCTTGGAATCTGTCTCTGTGTTGATGAGAAGGGAGTTCCCCAGCCTGTAGGTATGCTGCTGGTTCTTTCTCCCTAGGCACAGTACCGTGCACTTGTCAGTATTGAATCCCATCCTATTCTCATCCACCCACCTCTGTAACCTGTCCAGATCTAGTTGTAGGCTGTCCCCCCTTCTATCATGCCCACGTCTCCCCACATCTTAGTCCATGAATTTGAACAAGGTGCTTTTCACCCCCTTGTCCAAATCGCTGATGAAGATGTTGAACAGTGTGGGCCTGAGGACTGAGTCCTGGGGGAACCCACTGCCCACATCCTTCCAGGTTGAAAATGACCCATCTACCACCACTCTCTGGGTGCGGGCCTCTAGTCAATTTGTGACCCATCTGATTGTGTAGGCATCAATGCCACACTTGCCTAAATTTTAATGAGAATGGGATGAGAGACAGTGTTGAAGGCCTCCCTAAAGTCCAGAAAGACTACGTCCACTGCTACACCTGTGTCTAAGGATTTTGTGACCCGGTCATAGAAGGCCCACAGTATGCCAAACTTGTTATGAGGCACCTGAAAGAAGAATTCCTCAAGAACTGCACCACCAAACCATTGCTATACTTAAGATATATCAATGACATCTTCATAATTTGGACTGAAAACCTGAAATCTGAGTGAATTCCATCAGAAATTCAACAATCATCACCCCTTCATCTGATCATCTCTTGACTACTCAAGCACCAACATCTCCTTTTTAGATACAATGATCACTATCCAGAATGGTAAAATACAGACCATGATATACAAGAAACCCATCAACCAACATACATATGTGTACAGAACCAGCAATCACCCTAAACACACCAAGAAACCAAGAAAGCTGTTATATGCAGCCAAGCCTTCTGATGCCACTGAATAGAAAACTTGTGATCATCACCTCACAAATCTCAAAAAAGCATTCACTCAACAAGAACACTCCTCCAGAGAGATGGATTGCACTTTTGAAAGAGCCACCCAGATACCATGTGAAGAATTACTGCAGTACAGAAGGAAAACCAGCATGAATCGCACACCACTGGTTATGAAATATCACCCCTCCATGGAACCTATACAGAACATCCTCAAACAACTGCAACCCATACTAGAAGAAGACCCAATTCTTAAAGAGATCTTCCCAGACCCACCCATCCTAGCCTTCAAAAAAGCACCGAACCTTGCTAACCTCATCACCAGAAGCAAACTTCCAAAGGCCCAAAATACACCGAATGGATCCAGACCATGCCAAGACAAGAAATATAAAACCTGCCAACATATCTCTACCACCCACAATTACTATACCACACAATAGCATCATCACTCAGTATTCCTGAATCTTACAGCTGTACCTCCAGAAATGTAATATATCTCATCCAATGCACCAAATGCTCTGATGGAGAGACCAAATGTTCTGATATAGGAGAAACCAAACAACTGCTGCATACCTGAATGAACACACACCGGAAATCTATCAAAGATAAGAATACCCAATTACCTGTGAGGGCACATTTCTCACAAGAAAACCACTTTGTCTCCAATCTCTCAGTTCTGATCCTCAAAGGGAATTTACAAAACACCTTTCACAGACAATCCTATGAACTTCACTTCATCAACCTACTGGATACAAAAAATCATTTTGTCTACATTATAATGTCTAAATATAGACGTTGGATTATAACCTGCCTAACATCTGATTCCCCAGGTACCTCTCCACTATTTACTAGCTACATTAATTCCTGCCTTCTCCCACCCAACCTCTTGCTCAACTCTCGCTCAACTGACTCCTTAATTTACATCTTCACTGACTGGCTTTCTTGCATGCATACCAGCCTCTGGCTTCTTTACTATTCACTCCATCCAGGAAGAGTGCACACCAACTGCAGATGCTTCCTCAGGCTGATGAAGGGTATTTGTACCCGAAAACTTGCAAAGAAGAATTGTTCCAACTATCTGAGTTTTTCTAATAAAAGATATCAGATCTTTACCCAAAGAACTTTGTCTGCCTATGTCCTTACACCAACACAACTACAACCTATACCTCATAATTATCCAGGTGTTTTCTACCCAGCCTTCTGGGTGTCTATTTCAAAATGACTTTTGTTTGGAAAATTTAAGCTATCTTTGGTAAATATATCTTCTGATACGTACATCAGAGGAGATAATATTATAAAAGCCTAAATCTGTCTGCCTGTCTGTAACGCTTTATTCATGCTCTGATTGGCTGACAAACAGCTAAGGGGGGGGGAGGAGTGGGCTCAGGCCCAATGCGGGAGGGCGGAGTAGGCCCAAGTGGGGCAAAGTCAGCTCATTGCAGTGCGGTGGGGAGGGGAAACAGTGGGCCCGGTCTGACACGGCTGG